>NC_041389.1:81086357-81102972 GCF_002162155.2 Triticum dicoccoides
CGGGTCGGGTGGCGGGGTGGGGTGGCAGTGGCGGGGTATTTAAGAGGGGGGGCTCGACCGGCTTGGGGAAGGGGCAAGGCAGCGGCGGGAGGCGGTGGCGCTGGCGCGGGCCGGCCTGGCTCGGCTGGGCCTTTGGCCTAGTCGGGCGCGGAGATTTTTTTAAAAATAATTCCACCGAACTAAGAAAATCTGGTCCAAACAACTGGCGGTCTCCAACTTCATCCCACGACAATGGGGTCCTGCACCTCCTTCCGTACAAGGCTTCGAAAGGGGCCATCTTCAAACTGGATTGATAACTGTTGTTGTAAGAGAACTCTGCATATGGCAAATTGTCGTCCCAACTAGATCCAAAATCTAGCGCACAAGCTCTCAGCTTATCCTCCAAAATCTGATTGACTCTCTCGGTCTGTCCATCTGTCTGCGGGTGAAAAGCTGTACTGAACTCTAGCCTGGTGCCCAAAGTTTCGTGCAACTGATTCCAGAACTTTGAGATAAACTGGGTTCCTCTATCTGATACAATGCTCCTCGAAACTCCATGCAGACATACGATCCTGGTCATGTATATCTTTGCCAACTTAGCACTGGTGTAAGTGGTCTTCACTGGGATGAAATGAGCTACCTCCGTCAAACGATCGACTACAACCCAAATCGAGTCGTAGCCTGAACGAGTCCTGGGCAATCCCGTGATAAAATCCATGCCTAACTTATCCCACTTCCATTCGGGTATTGGCAATGGCTGTAACAATCCTGCTGGCTTCTGATGCTCTGCCTTCACTCTCTGACAGACATCACATACTGCTACATACTCCACAATATCCTACTTCATTCCAGTCCACTAGAAAGTATCCTTCAAATCCAAATACATCTTGGTATTTCCTGGGTGAATCGAATATGGTGAATCATGGGCCTCCTGCAGAATTAACTTCCTGATCTCCGGGTCATTAGGCACATAAACACGGTCTTCAAACCATAGGGTATCGTGCTCATCCTCACGAAATCCTTTAGCTTTACCTTTGCTCATCTTCTCCTTTATAGAGGCAATCTCATTGTCAGCCTTCTGAGCTTCTTTGATCTTATCCATCAGGGTAGATTGAATCTCCAATGCTGGTACATAGCCTCTCAGAACTATCTCCAAACATAGCTCACGAAGGTCCTCGGCTAACTCCTTCGATAATTCTCCGGTCATTAGAGTGTTGACATGGCTCTTACGGCTCAACGCATTGGCTACTACGTTAGCCTTTCCGGGATGATAATGCAATCTCATATCATAATCCTTGATGAGCTCCAACCATCTCCTTTGCCTTGATGAGCTCCAACCATCTCCTTTCCGGGATTTAGCTCCTTCTGCGTGAAAATATACTTCAAACTCTTGTGATCCGTGTACACCTCACAATGGTTTCCGATGAAAAAATGTCTCCATGTCTTCAATGCATGCACTACGGCTGCTAACTCCAAATCATGTGTGGCATAATTCAACTCATGAGGTTTCAACTGTCGTGAAGCATACGAAACAACTCTTCCCTCCTGCATAAGCACTGCTCCGAGTCCTCGACGTGAAGCGTCGCAAAACACCTCATAGTCCTTGCTCTGAGCTGGCAGAATCAACACTGGCGAGGTAACCAAACATTTCTTCAACTCCTGGAAACTGGCCTCACATTCCTCAGTCCATTTGAACTTGGTATCCTTCTTCAACAACTCCGTCATGGGCTTTGCAATCTTCGAGAAATTCTCAATGAACCTCCGATAGTATCCTGCGAGTCCGAGAAAACTCCGGATCTATCCAACTGTTGTTGGTGCTTCCCAATTTGTCACAGTGACAACTTTGGTGGGATCTACTTCTATTCCTTCTCCGGATATCACATGTCCGAGGAATCCAACTTCCTTTAACCAAAACTCAAATTTGCTGAACTTGGCATATAACTGATGTTCTCTGAACTTCTCAAGTACCAAATGCAAATGCTCCTTATGTTCTTCTTCATTCCTTGAGTAGACCAAAATATCATCAATGAACACCATGACGAACTTATCCAGAAACTCCATAAACACCTTGTTCATCATGTTCATGAAATAGGCAGGTGAGTTAGTCAGACCAAATGACATAACGGTGTACTCATACAGCCCATACCTGGTGGTAAAAGCTGTCTTAGGTATATCCTGCTCTCGAATCTTCAACTGATGGTATCCTGATCGCAAATCGATCTTGGAAAATACCTTAGCTCCTTGCAATCGGTCAAACAGATCATTGATCATCGGCAGTGGGTACTTGTTCTTGATTGTTACTGCATTCAATCCTTGATAATCAACAACCATCTTTAATGATCCATCCTTCTTTTCCACTAGAAGTACTGGCGATCCCCAAGGCGAAGAACTTGGGTGAATATATCCTTTATCCAGTAACTCCTTAATATGCTTGTTAATCTTCTCCAAATCTTTTGCGGGCATCCTGTATGGTCTCTTAGATATTGGCCCTGTGCCTGGCAAAAGCTCAATCAAAAACTCAATGTCTCTATCTGGTGGCATGCCTGGCAACTCCTCTGGAAATACGTCAGGGAAATCCTTCACCACTGGTACTTCCTCCTGCACAACTCCTGATAAGGAATTTACTTGGGTCCTCTTCGGCACATGCCGGGATACATACTTGATCCTTCTTCCTTCTGGCGTTGTAAGCAAAATCGTCTTACTAGCGCATTCAATGTTCCCTCCATACTTCGATAACCAATCCATGCCTAATGTCACATCCAATCCTTGCGGTTCCAATACTATTAGGTCCGAGGGAAACACGTAGTTACCAATCCTTAATGGTAACCGATCACAACATAAACTAGCCATACACTCTGCTCCTGGCGAGGTTACTAACATGGGTGACCTAAGGGCTTGGGTTGGCAGTTTATACTTATCCACAAATCCCCTTGATATGTATGAATGCGATGCACCAGTATCAAAAAGAACGAGTGCAGTAAATGACTTAACCAAAAACTTACCTATTACTGCATCTGGCTGGGCTCCAACCTCCTCCACGTTAACGTGGTTCACCTGTCCCCTATTGAAAGGGTTCGGCTTCTTCCCTGAGCTTCCATTGCCATTTCCATTCTGGGCTTCAGGACAATCATTGGCATAATGTCCAGTCTTCTGACACTTATACCAAGTGACTTGGCTCAAGTCTCTCTTGGCTGGTGTTGACGTTTGGTACGGTTCTGGCCGTTGCTTCCTCCATTCCCGTTACCATTCTTGGGACCATTATGATTGTGCGAGCTACCTCCTCCATGGGTATGCTGGAACTGTCCTCCAGAGTTCGGGGTAAAACGTGGCTTTTGCTGAGCTCCAGAATTGTACTTCCCTTGTCCATACCTCCTCTCGCGGTTCTCAATCTGATGCTGCTTCCCTTCAATCATAAGAGCACGATCTACCAACTCCTGGTAGTTGTTGGAAGTTGCTGCCATCAACTGCATGCTCAGCTCATCATTCAGTCCTTCCAGAAACTTCTCCTGCTTAGCTGCATCCGTAGCAACGTCATCTGGGGCATAACGTGCTAGCTTACTAAAGTCATCCACATACTTGCCAATTGTCCGTCCTCCTTGGCGCAATTGCAAAACTCATGCTTCTTCATGGCCATAGCTCCTGCTGAAACATGGGCAGTATGGAAAGCCTGCTGAAACTGGTCCCATGTGACAGTGTCGATAGGATAAGTGGCTGTGAAATTCTCCCACCATGATGATGCGGGTCCTTCAAGCTGATGTGCGGCAAAATGCACCCTCTCCGCATCTGTGCATCCTGCAGTGGTCAACTCCCTTGCCGTCTTGCGGAGCCAATCATCTGCAACAATCGGCTCGGTGCTACTGGAGAACACCGGCGGATTCCGCCTAAGAAAACGGGTTAAGTGATCAACAGGTGGTGGCGGTGGTGGGTTGTTGTTGTTGTTGTTCCCCTGATTCTGATTCTAGACTAGCAACTGCATCAAGGCATTCTGCTGCTGGATCAACTGAGTGAGCTCCGGTGGGAAAGCAAATCCATTATCACGTCTCGGGGGCATCTGGGGGTTTAGAAAAGATGAGAATATAGAATAGAATGAGGTCTAGAGAGAAAACACTACCCATATGCTCATGAGACAAATGCAAACAAAATCACTTCATTCAATGCAAACAAGGGCATACAACGGTCTAACTATCGTTACAAAAGTGCTCGGACTATACTAGATACATGGGGGAATACTACTACTGTTATGGTGGTCGACTAGAAAAACTGCTCCGATGAAGACTCCATAATATCTGCTCCAGCTTCATCAACAAAGTCATCATCGTTATCGTCTGGGTCCGAGTCGGTGTCATCGATGATGATGTATGATAACCCACAAGTATAGGGGATTGCAACAGCTTTCGAGGGTAGAGTATTCAACCCAAATTTATTGATTCGACACAAGGGGAGCCAAAGAATATTCTTGAGTATTAGCAGTTGAGTTGTCAATTCAACCACACCTGGATAATTTAGTATCTGCAGCAAAATATTTAGTAGCAAAAGAGGTATGATAATAATAGTAGCGGTAGAAAAAGTAAAAGTAAATGTTTTTGGGTTTTTGTAGTAGTTGTAACAGTAGCAACGGAAAAGTAAATAAGCGAAGAACAATATATGAAAAGCTCGTAGGCAATGGATCAATGATGGATAATTATGCCGGATGCGATTCCTCATGCAATAGTTATAACATAGGGTGATATAGAACTAGCTCTAGTTCATCAATGTAATGTAGGCATGTATTCCATAAATAGTCATACGTGCTTATGGAAAAGAACTTGCATGACATCTTTTGTCCTACCCTCCCGTTGCAGCGGGGTTCTAGCGGAAACTAAGGGAAATTAAGGCCTCCTTTTAATAGAGAACCGGAACAAAGCATTAGCACATAGTGAATACATGAACTCCTCAAACTACGGTCATCACCGAGAAGTATCCCGATTATTGTCACTCCGGGGTTGTCGGATCATAACACATAATAGGTGACTACAGACTTGCAAGATAGGATCAAGAACACACATATATTCATGAAAACATAATAGGTTCAGATCTGAAATCATGGCACTCGGGCCCTAGTGACAAGCATTAAGCATAGCAAAGTCATAGCAACATCAATCTCAGAACATAGTGGATACTAGGGATCAAACCCTAACAAAACTAACTTGATTACATGGTAAATCTCATCCAACCCATCACCGTCCAGCAAGCCTACGATGGAATTACTCACGCACGGCGGTGAGCATCATGAAATTGGAGATGGAGGATGGTTGATGATGACGACAACGACGAATCCCCCTCTCCGGAGCCCCGAACGGACTCCAGATCAACCCTCCCGAGAGAGATTAGGGCTTGGCGGCGGCTCCGTGTCGTGAAACGTGATGAAACTTTCTCCTTGATTTTTTTCTCCCCGAGACGGTATATATGGAGTTGGAGTTGAGGTCGGGAGGTGTCCAGGTGGCCCACGAGATAGGAGGGCGCGTCCTTGGGGGGGGGGCGCCCCCTGTCTCATGGACAACCCGTGGGCCCCCTGGCCTTCATTCTTTTGCCAAAAATTCTTATTAAATCTGAAACGTGCCTCCGTGGATTTCCAGGACATTCCGAGAACTTTTCTTTTCTACACATAAAACAACATCATGGCAGTTTTGCTGAAAACAGCGTCAGTCCGGGTTAGTTTCATTCAAATCATGCAAGTTAGAGTCCAACACAAGGGCAAAAGTGTTTGGAAAAGTAGATACGTTGGAGACGCATCAACTCCCCCAAGCTTAAACCTTTGCTTGTCCTCAAGCAATTCAGTTGATAAACTGAAAGTGATAAACAAAAACTTTTACAAACTCTGTTTGCTCTTGTTGTTGTAACATGAAAAGCCAGCATTCAAGTTTCAGCAATATTATGAACTAACCATGCTAACAATAACACCTAGGTCTCACGATTACTCATATCAATAACATAATCAGCTAGCGAGCCATAATAATAAAACTCGGATGACAACACTTTCTCAAAATAATCATAACATGATATAACAAAATGGTATCTCGCTAGCCCTTTCTGAGACCGCAAAACATAAATGCAGAGCACCATTAAAGATCAAGGACTGACTAAACATTGTAATTCATGGTAAAAGAGATCCAGTCAAGTCATACCCAATATAAACCAATAATAATGAATGCAAATGACAGTGTGCTCTCCAGCGGGTGCTTTTTAATAAGAAGGGTGATGACTCAACATAAAAGTAAATAGATAGGCCCTTCACAGAGGGAAGCAGGGATTTGTAGAGGTGCCAGAGCTCGATTTTAAAATAGAGATTGAATAACATTTTGAGCGGCATACTTTTGCTGTCAAGGCAACAACTATGAGATGGTTGTATCTTCCATACTACATGCATTATAGGCAGTTCCCAAACAGAATGGTAAAGGTTTATACTCCCCCAACCACCAACAAGCATCAATCCATGGCTTGCTCGAAACAACGAGTGCCTCCAACATACAACAGCCCTGGGGGAGTTTTGTTTAATTATTTTGATTTGCTTTGATCTTTTTGGATTATGGGACTGGGCATCCCGGTTACTGACCCTTTCTCGTTAATGAGGAGCGGAGTCCACTCCTCTTGAGAATACCCCACCTAGCATGGAAGATATAGGCAGCCCTAGTTGACACATGAGCTGCTCGAGCATACAAAATAGAATTTCATTTGAAGGTTTGGAGTTTGGCACATACAAATTTACTTGGAACGACAGGTAAATACCGCATATAGGAAGGTATAGTGGACTCATATGGAACAACTTTGGGGTTTAAGGAGTTTGGATGCACAAGCAGTATTCCTGCTTAGTACAGGTGAAGGCTAGCAAAAGACTGACTGATAGAGCGACAACAGTCGTAAACATGCATTAAAATTAATTTACACCGAGTACAAGCATGAGTAGGATATAATCTACCATGAACATAAATATCGTGAAGGCTATGTTGATTTGATTCAACTACATGCGTGAACATGTGACAAGTCTAGTCACTCAATTCATTTAAAGGAGGATACCATCCCATCATACCACATCATAATTATTCTAATAGCATGTTGGCACGCAAGGTAAACCATTATAACTCATAGCTAATCAAGCATGGCAGAAGCAACTATAATCTCTAAATGTCATTGCAAATATGTTTACTTCATAATAGCTGACTCAGGAACGATGAATCATCATATTTACAAAAACAAGAGAGGTCGAGTTCATACCAGCTTTTCTCATCCCAATAAGTCCATCATATATCATCATTATTGCCTTTCACTTGCACGACCGAATGATGTGTATAATAATAAGAGTGCATGTGCATTGGACTAAGCTGGAATCTGCAAGCATTCAACTCAAAAGAGGAGACAAGTAATATGGGCTCTAAGTTAAATAAACAATCATGAGTATAAGAGCCACTAAGCATTTTCAACATAGTATTCTCGACCTCCAAAAGAAAGAAAAGAAAATAAAACTATTTACACGGGAAAGCTCCCAACAAGTAAAAGAAGAACAAGAAATCTTTTTGGGGTTTTCATTTTAATTTCTACTACAAGAAAGGAAATTAAACTAACTATTTTTTTTGGTTTTTCTTAAGGTTTAACAAACACACAAGAAGAAAGCTAGAAAAAGAAATTTAAACTAACATGGAAAATACAATGAAAGAGTATGAGCACCGACGACTAGTGTGTGAACATGAATGTAAAGTCGGTGAGAAATACGTACTCCCCCAAGCTTAGGCTTTTGGCCTAAGTTGGTCTAATACCAATGGCCGCCTGGTTGATATCCATAAGATTAGTCGGGGTAGTACTGAGATGCAGAGGCAACCGCCTCCTGAGCAGCAGTGTGTTGGCGAGCTGCCTCCATTCCCCTCTCATATTCAGTTGCTTCTTCCCTGGTGACAACATATCTTCCTTTTGCTTGATAATCAAAACGGTAGGGAGCAGGAAGAGTAACAGGGACGACGTTGCGCCTGTCATAGGTTAGTCGATAATGGAGGAATTGTTCGTTCCTCTCAAGAAAATTATGATCAAACATAGCTTCTTTATCCAAATAAACAGGAGGTACAAGCATGTCCCCCTCTCATGGAGCTATATTAAGAAAATTAGCCACATGGGTTGCATAAATCCCTCCAAAGAAATATCCCTTTTTATTATTATTATGCAACCTACGTGCAACTATTGCCCCCAAGTTATAACTCCATAACCTGACACAACACTCTTGAGGACACAAAGATCAGGAGCACACGTGTGACAAACTTCGTCCTTATCATTAATGCATCTACCAATAAAGAGAGCAAAGTAATGTATAGCAGGAAAATGGATGCTCCCTATGGTAGCTTGTGTTATGTCCCTAGATTCTCCCACAGTAATACTAGCAAGAAAATCTCTAACTTCAGATTTGGGGAGGATTATTAAGATCACCCCACTGAGGGAGTTTGCAAGCAGTTGTAAAATCCTCTAAATCCATGGTATAAGATGTATCATAAATATCAAACATAACACTAGGAGAACTACGCGAAGAAATATATTCGAACCTCCGCACAAAGGAATCAGTCAATTGATAATATTGAGGACACTTATCTTGTAAGAAGTCCCCCAGCTCGGCATTACGCACATACGCGTCAAATTCATCCTTGAAGCCTGCTTCGACCATAAAATCATCGGATGGCCACTCACAAGCCCGAACATTTGCGTCCCTCGGCAAATTAACATCTTGTTCACGTATAGCAATCCTTGGCCCTTTCTTTGCCGAGGAACCACCTTGGTACATTCTTCTAGGCATATTTCTTTTTCTGAAAAATTTCTGAAATTTTAGTAACTTCAAAATAAAAGTGAATAAAACTAAACAAGATTGATAGCAACTACTCCTACAAGTGCCTAGAGCCTATATCATGCATTGGAATTGCTTGGGACCTCAAAAATTTAACACGCAAGCTCAAGAACATGGTCACCTATGCAGCAAAAATTTCCAATGAATAAAGCAGTAGAACAAAAACTATTTGGACCAATGGAGGAGTCACATACCAAGCAACAATCTCCCAAAGCAGTTTTGCGAATGGAGCTTTGAGCTAAGAGATCAAAAATCACAGCAAAACGAGCTAGAACTCGGGCTTGAGCTGGATGGGGATTTTTTTGGGTAGAAGATGAAGTGTGTGGGTGCTGGCATAAGTGGAGGGGACCCACCAGGGGCCCACGAGACAGGGGGGCACCCTCCTCTCTCGTGGCCTGGTGATTGCCCCTTTTGCAGTGTTTTCAGTGCCTAAAATCCTCAAATATTCCAGAAAAAATCATACTAAATTTGCAGGGCATTTGGAGCACTTTTATTTTCGGACTACTTTTTTAATGCACGGATAATTCAGAAAACAGACGGATAATACTATTTTTGCTTTATTTATTCTAAATAATAGAAAGTAAAAAGAGGGTACAAAAGGTTGTGCCTTCTAGTTTCAGCCATCTCGTGATCATCAAAATGAATCCACTAACAAGGTTGATCAAGTCTTGTTAACAAACTCATTCCGAATAACACGGAACCGGAGAAATTTCGAATAACACTAAGTTACCTCAATGGGGATATGAAAATACCCAACAATAAGAATATCATACTTTTTCTTGATAGTAGGGAGAGGAAATTCAAAACCTCCAAAAATGATAGTTGGAACTTTTTCAATAGAATTGATGCTATGAACTTGAGATTGTTTCCTCAGAAAGTGTACCGTATGCTCATTACCATTAACAAGAAAAGTGACATTGCCTTTGTTGCAATCAATAACAGCCCCTACAGTATTAAGAAAAGGTCTACCAAGAACAATAGACATGCTATCGCCCTCGGGAATATCAAGAATAACAAAGTCCGTTAAGATAGTGACATTTGCAACCACAACAAGCACATCCTCACAAATACTGATAGGTATAGTAGTTGATTTATCAGCCATTTGCAAAGATATCTCAGTAGGTGTCAACTTATTCAATTCAAGTCTACGATATAAAGAGTAACACTAACACCGGCTCCAAGATCACATAAAGCAGTTCTAACATAATTTCTTTTAATAGATCATGGTATAGTTGGTACACCCGGATCTCCAAGTTTCTTTGGTATCCCACCCTTAAAAGTGTAATTGGCAAGCATGGTGAAAATTTCAGCTTTCGGTATCTTTCTTTTATTTGTGATGATATCCTTCATATATTTAGCATAAGGATTTACTTTAAGCATATCAGTTAAGCGCATACGTAAGAAAATAGGTCTAATCTTTTCAGCAAAGCGCTCAAAATCCTCATCATCCTTTGACTTGGATGGTTTAGGAGGAAAGGGCATGGGTTTCTGAACCCATGGTTCTCTTTCTTTACCGTGCTTCCTAGCAACAAAATCTCTCTTATCATAACGTTGATTCTTTGATTGTGGGTTATCAAGATCAACAGCAGGTTCAATCTCTACATCATTGTATTTGCTAGGTTGAGCATCAACATGAACATTATCATTAACATTATCACTAGGTTCATGTTCATCACCTGATTGTGTTTCAGCATCAGAAATAGAAATATCATTGGGATTCTCAGGTGTGTCTACAGTAGGTTCACTAGAAGCATGCAAAGTTCTATCGTTTTTCTTCTTCTTCTTTTTAGAAGAACTAGGTGCCTCTAAATTATTTCTCTGAGAATCTTGCTCGATTCTCTTAGGGTGGCCTTCAGGATACAAAGATTCCTGAGTCATTCTACCAGTTCTAGTAGCCACTCTAATAGCAAAGTCATTTTTATTATTTAATTCATTAAGCAAATCATTTTGAGCTTTAAGTACTTGCTCAGCTTGAGTAGGAACCATAGAAGCATATTTGCTAACGCGGTGAAGTTCATCTTTAACTCTATCCAGATTATCACCTACGCGTCCTATCTCGAAAGCATTATTCTTTAACTCTCTACCAACATAAGCATTAAAACTTTCTTGTCTAGCCATAAAGTCATCAAATTCATCTAAGCATGGGCTACGAAATTTAGTAGAGGGTACTTCAATTCTATCTTATCTATAAAGAGAATTTACCTTTACTACCTGTGACGGGTTATCAAGACAATGTGGTTCTTCAAGCGGTAAATTAAGACCATGTATTTCTTCAATAGGAGGTAAATTCTTAACATCTTCAACTTTAATACCTTTTTCTTTCATTGATTTCTTTGCCTCTTGCATATCTTCAGGACTGAGAAATAAAACACCTCTCTTCTTCGAGTGGGTTTAGGAATAGGCTCAGGAGTTGGCTCAATTGGTTCAGGAATTACTTCAGGAACTGGCTTAGGAAGAGTCCAATTATTTTCATTAGTCAACATATTATTCAATAGTATTTCAGCTTCGTTGACTGTTCTTTCCATGAAAACACAACCAGCACAACTATCCAAGTAGTCCTTGGAAGCATCGGTTAGTCCATTATAACAGATATCAAGTATTTCATTTTTCTAAAGAGGATGATCAGGCAAAGCATTAAGTAATCGGAGAAGCCTCCCCCAAGCTTGTGGGAGACTCTCTTCTTTGATTTGCACAAAATTATATATTTCCCGCAAGGCAGCTTGTTTCTTATGAGCAGGGAAATATTTAGCAGAGAAGTAATAAATCATATCCTGGGGACTACGCACACAACTAGGAGCAAGAGAATTATACCAAGTCTTAGCATCACCCTTTAATGAGAATAGGAATATCTTAAGGATATATAAGTAGCGAGACTTATCATCATGAGTAAATAGGGTGGCTATATCATTCAACTTGGTAAGATGTGCCACAACAGTTTCAGATTCAAGGCCATAAAAAGGATCAAATTCAACTAAAGTAATAATATCAGGATCAACAGAGAATTCATAATCCTTATCAGTAACACAGGTAGGTGAAGTAGCAAAAGCGGGATCGGGTTTCATCCTAGCATTAAGAGACTGCTGCTTCCATTTAGCTAATAATTTCTTAAGATCATTTCTATCATTGCAAGCAAGAATTTCCATAGCAGCTGTTTCATGTGTAAAATAACCCTTAGGAACAACAGGTAAAACATAATCATTGGGGGGACCTTCATCATCACTATCATCAATAATAGGTTCTTCAATATTTTCATTCCCCCTAAATCTACCAAGTTGTTCATCTAGAAATTCACCTAATGGCACAGTAGTATCACGCACAGAAGTGGTTTCATCATTCATAGCAGAAGTGGCATCATCAATAACATGCGACATATCAGAATTCATAGCAGTAGCAGGTTTAGGTGTCGCAAGCTTACTTATAATGGAAGGAGAATCTAGTGCAAAGCAAGATGGCAGTTCCTTACCTCCCCTCGTAGTTGAGGGCAAAATAGTAGTTTGATCATCTTTCAAGTTCTTCATAGTGATCAACAGATATAAATCCCAAGTGACTCAGAGAATAGAGCTATGCTCCCCGGCAACGGCGCCAGAAATTAGTCTTGATAACCCACAAGTATAGGGGATCGCAACAGCTTTCGAGGGTAGAGTATTCAACCCAAATTTATTGATTCGACACAAGGGGAGCCAAAGAATATTCTTGAGTATTAGCAGTTGAGTTGTCAATTCAACCACACCTGGATAACTTAGTATCTGCAGCAAAGAATTTAGTAGCAAAAGTGGTATGATAATAATAGTAGCGGTAGCAAAAGTAAAAGTAAATGTTTTTGGGTTTTTGTAGTAGTTGTAACAGTAGCAATGTAAAAGTAAATAAGCGAAGAACAATATATGAAAAGCTCGTAGGCAATGGATCAATGATGGATAATTATGCCGGATGCGATTCCTCATGCAATAGTTATAACATAGGGTGATATAGAACTAGCTCCAGTTCATCAATGTAATGTAGGCATGTATTCCGTAAATAGTCATACGTGCTTATGGAAAAGAACTTGCATGACATCTTTTGTCCTACCCTCCCGTGGCAGCGGGGTCCTAGCGGAAACTAATGGAAATTAAGGCCTCCTTTTAATAGACAACCGAAACAAAGCATTAGCACATAGTGAATACATGAACTCCTCAAACTACGGTCATCACCGAGAAGTATCCTGATTATTGTCACTTCGGGGTTGTCGGATCATAACACATAATAGGTGACTATAGACTTGCAAGATAGGATCAAGAACACACATATATTCATGAAAACATAATAGGTTCAGATCTGAAATCATGGCACTCGGGCCCTAGTGACAAGCATTAAGCATAGCAAAGTCATAGCAACATCAATCTCAGAACATAGTGGATACTAGGGATCAAACCCTAACAAAACTAACTTGATTACATGGTAAATTTCATCCAACCCATCACCGTCCAGCAAGCCTACGATGGAATTACTCATGCACGGCGGTGAGCATCATGAAATTGGTGATGGAGGATGGTTGATGATGACGACGGCGACGAATCCCCCTCTCCGGAGCCCCGAACGGACTCCAGATCAGCCCTGGTGAGAGAGATTAGGGCTTGGCGGCGGCTCCGTGTCGTGAAACGCGATGAAACTTTCTCCTTGATTTTTTTCTCCCTCAGACGGTATATATGGATTGGAGTTGAGGTCGGGAGGTGTCCAGGGGGCCCACGAGACAGGAGGGCGCGCCCTAGGGGGGGCGCCCTAGGGGGGCGCCCCCTGTCTCGTGGACAGCCCGTGGGCCCCCTGGCCTTCATTCTTTCGCCAAAAATTCTTATTAAATCTGAAAAGTGCGTTCGTGGATTCCCAGGACATTCTGAGAACTTTTGTTTTCTACACATAAAACAACATCATGGCAATTCTGCTAAAAACAGCGTCAGTCCGGGTTAGTTTCATTCAAATCATGCAAGTTAGTGTCCAAAACAAGGGCAAAAGTGTTTGGAAAAGTAGATACGTTGGAGACGTATCAATGTAGTTCTCTGGACAGGTGCAATCTTCGTCTTCTCCTCCAGTTGCGGGAAATCCCATGAATAATTTAGCTTCTTCTTCAGATCATCATTCTTCTCCACTAGTGTTGCTATTTCCTCCTCATATCCATCGCGTGTAGACTTGATTTCTTCCTCCAGCTCCGTGATCTTGGTCATGCCCTTCTTCAGGTCTATCATGCCTGCGCACATCTGGTTCTCCTAGCGTCGAATGTGCTGGTTTAACTTCTGGATGAAAGCTGCAATTGATCTATCCTTCCTGGTGCTGATCATCTCCCATTGCTCATCTCGGCGCCCACAAATCTGGTAGATAGTATCCTTGAGATCCTTGTGGTAAACTTCTCCAATATGTCCCATTGCGATGTGGGCTGCCATGCTCTTTCCTAGACTCCAGGTTGGTGCATCAAAGGAAAACTCTATGGGCTCAGTGACGGGCATGAACGTCCTTCCTGGTACTTGAACTTGAATCATCCAGCGCTCCTCTTCAGGTAAAGTGGCGTTGTAGGTCCCGGTGAAGCTTGGTACTCCGATGTTCAGGTATCTAGTGACTTCCTTCAACTGACGTCCAAAGGGTGTATCTTCATCCGGTTGCGTGAACTTGTTCCTTGCATCCGCCATCCTAAAATAATAGAAAAGATGAGGAGTCAGAAATGAGAAGAGTGAGTAGTGATCTAGGGCTTTAGCTTAGTGGTCGTGTCCTACAGTCAGCGTGTTCTCTGATACCATCTTGTAGCGACCAGACCTCAAACAGTCTGATCTCTGTGCTTTAGTGTCATCCCTGGATTAGTAATGCTGACACGCACATTACTTGAAGGATTTATAATAGAGTAGCAATCACACACTTATTACATCGAATGTCTCAAAAGAGAACTTATTACAATAAATATGGCTTAAGGCCATCTAATAACGATAACAGCAGAAGGCTTGGAAGATAAGTGAGTCCATCAAGTCCAACGACATCACTAAATATAGAACCACGACCTAAAGGCACCTTGCTCGTCGTCTGAAAAGTCCGCAACATGAATGTTGCAGCCCGAAAATGGGTCAGCACATGGAATATGCTGGCAATGTAACACATAGAGAGTAATGAAAGAATAAAGCTATACTACATGCATATATGGCTGGTGGAAAGCTCTATGGTTACAGTTTTTGCATAAAGCCAATTTTTCCCTACTGCAAAGGAATAAATTTTATTTAACTATCATGGTGGTTGTTAAACATTGAGAAGATAGACATCCTCTCAATCCCAATTAAGCATCATCATTAAACCCAACAATATTAATTAAAGTAACATGATGAGATTCACATGATAATCCAAGTACTAGATACTCAAAACATCCATAACCGGGGACACGGCTAACCATGATTAGTTTGTACACTCTGCAGAGGTTTGTGCCCTTTTCCCCACAAGACCCGATCTCCTCCATTGGGATTCTCGCACTACATGATATTTGAGAAACGGGTGACCGAGACATAGTCTTTTAGAAGCGCTAGCACCTTATGATCGGGTAGACAGTACCAACCTACATTCCTACATCTGCTAGTCTACCACTGTAAGAGTTTGCACGACTTAGTCAACTATGCTAGAGCCCATAGTAGCTTGTGGCTGCACACGGAAGTTTCTAGCATGAATAATCTCATGATCCCTTTGAGCCTGGGTGGCGGTCCAAAAGAAAAACAGGCAATCGCTGGAATACCCAGCTGCCTCAATCCACCCAGATGTGTGTTTAAGTTGCCACCTTAAATAAACCATTAAATTAACAATCTCACATCTATCATGGATACACTCACCCAATCCACGTCTACTAGCATAGCATGGCATAATAAGCAAGCGTAGAAGTAACTCCCGAGGGTTTGATATAAAACAGGTAATAGGTACTACCTCATCTACTTCCCAAAACCCACATATTAATCAGATCCTAATCATGCAATTGTTTGAGGTTTGATCTAATGCAATAAAAACTGGGTAGTAAAGAGGTATGGTCAAAGTGTTACTTGCCTTGCTGATGATCCGCGAAACCTAGAGATTCAAAGTAGCAAGCGGCGCACTCCGGGTACTCTATCGCAAACAAACAAGCATACAATAAGTACTCATCTAATGCATGGGTAAAACTCAAATAAAAGATCTAACCAGAAAGTTCAACTTAAGAACTCCGGTTTGCAAAAAGAATCAAATCGAACGAAGCAACGAAAGTCAAATGGCGAAAGAAACAAGCTTCGTTTACTAACCTGGATCTAAGTCAAATTTTACAGTAGCAAAAACTTGTTTGAGTTGGTTAAATGGAAAGAGGGTTTTGAGACGAAACTCTAGGCGCTTGAATCGCCTGATTCTGATAAACGTGCGAAAAGTTATACTAGAACAAAAAATCGGATCAGAAATTGCGATCAGAAATAACCACGGAAAAATCCGAGAAAAGAAAAACTGGCGAACAGATTAACGAACGAACGTTCGTTAACCGAAACTAAACGGCGAATTCGTTCGTTAAAACGAACGAACGGGCAAACACTCGCTAAATAAATAAACCAAAAAGAAATAAAACCGATCTATAAAAAAACGAATCTAGGGTTTCTAAAGAAAAACTGCTTCATTTTTTTAAAAAACCAGACCACGGAGGCGGCGGCGGTTAATACCTCTGGCTCGGCTCCGGCGGGGGCTCCGGTGGGGCGGCGGGATGGCGCGGAGTGGCGGGGTTGCGGTTGGAGGCGGCGGCGGCGACGACGGCTGCTGCGGCTGGCGGCGGGG
>NC_041389.1:81103837-81111963 GCF_002162155.2 Triticum dicoccoides
GCGACAGCGGTGGCGGTTGCTGCGGCTGGCGGCGGGGCGGGTCGGGTGGCGGGGTGGGGTGGCGGCGGCGGGGTATTTAAGGGGGGGGTCTCGGCCGGCTTGGGGAAGGGGCAAGGCAGCGGCGGGAGGCGGTGGCGCTGGCGGGGGCCGGCCTGGCTAGGCTGGGCCTTCGGCCCAGTCGGGCGCGGAGATTTTTTTTACAATAATTCCACCGAACTAAGAAAAATACTAGAAAAATAAATAAAAATCTAAAATGCCAAAGGAAATTTTCACCGTCTAAATAAAATATTTAGAACGGGATGAACATTTTCTTGGCCCTAAAATGCAGTTTTGAAAAACGTGCAGTTTTTCCTAAATTCAAATAAAATAGCAAAAACTCCAAAATAAATATTATTTGATTTTTTTATTAAATCCTCAATATTTCTTTATTTTTGGGAAAGTCATTTTTTCCCTCTCTCATATTTTTATTATAGAAATAATTGAAGATAAAATAAATAAAATCAAATGATCCTATTTTCAAAATTCGAGAAATCTCAAATATGAAAATAACGAAATCCCCAACTCTCTCCGAGGGTCCTTGAGTTGCTTAGAATTTCTAGGATCAAACCAAAAGCAAATAAAATATGATATGCATTGATGATCTAGTGTATAACATTCCAAATTGAAAATTTGGGATGTTACAAACCTACCCCCTTAAGATGAATCTCGCCCTCGAGATTCGGGTTGGCTAGAAAATAGGTGAGGGTGGTCCTTCAGTAGATCTTCATCTCGCTCCCAGGTGGCTTCATCCTCGGTGTGGTGGCTCCACTAAACTTTGCAAAACTTGATAACCTTGCTGCGGGTGACTCGGCTGGCATACTGAAGAATATTGATTGGTTTCTCCTCGTTGGTCAAATCCCTGTCCAACTGAATCGCTTCCAGTGGCACTGTATCTCTCAACGGTATATCAGCCATCTCTGCGTGACACTTCTTCAATTGGGAAATGTGGAATACATCATGAACTCCTGACAATCCTTCGGGCAATTCCAACTTGTAGGCTACTTCTCCCATACGCTCCAAAACTTTGTATGGTCCTACAAAACATGGCGCTAACTTTCCCTTAACTTCAAAGCGCTTAACTCCTCGTAGTGGAGATACACAAAGATAAACTCTGTCTCCGACTTTGTAAACTGTCTCCTTGCGTTTAGAATCTGCATAGCTCTTTTGCCTAGATTGGGGTACCTTGAGCCTATCGCGAATCAATTTCACCTTCTGTTCAGACTCCTTAATCTAATCCGGTCCAAACAACTGGCGGTCTCCAACTTCATCCCACGACAATGGGGTCCTACACCTCCTTCCGTACAAGGCTTCGAAAGGGGCCATCTTCAAACTGGATTGATAACTGTTGTTGTAAGAGAACTCTGCATATGGCAAATTGTCGTCCCAACTAGATCCATAATCTAGCGCACAAGCTCTCAGCTTATCCTCCAAAATCTGATTGACTCTCTCGGTCTGTCCATCTGTCTGCGGGTGAAAAGCTGTACTGAACTCTAGCCTGGTACCCAAAGTTTTGTGCAACTGATTCTAGAACTTTGAGGTAAACTGGGTTCCTCTATCTGATACAATGCTCCTCGGAACTCCATGCAGACATACGATCCTAGTCATGTATATATTTGCCAACTTAGTACTGGTGTAAGTGGTCTTCACTGGGATGAAATGAGCTACCTTCGTCCAACGATCGACTACAACCCAAATCGAGTCGTAGCCTGAACGAGTCCTGGGCAATCCCGTGATAAAATCCATGCCTAACTTATCCCACTTCCATTCGGGTATTGGCAATGGCTGTAGCAATCCTGCTGGCTTTCGATGCTCTGCCTTCACTCTCTGGCAGACATCACATACTGCTACATACTCCGCAATATCCTTCTTTATTCCGGTCCACCAGAAAGTATCCTTCAAATCCAAATACATCTTGGTATTTCCTGGGTGAATCGAATATGGTGAATCATGGGCCTCCTACAGAATCAACTTCCTGATCTCCGGGTCATTAGGCACATAAACACGGTCTTCAAACCATAGGGTATCGAGCTCATCCTCACGAAATCCTTTAGCTTTACCTTTGCTCATCTTCTCCTTTATAGAGGTAATCTCATTGTCAGTCTTCTGAGCTTCTTTGATCTTATCCATCAGGGTAGATTGAATCTCCAATGCTACTACATAGCCTCTCGGAACTATCTCCAAACATAGCTCACGAAGGTCCTCGGCTAACTCCTTCGGTAATTCTCCGGTCATTAGAGTGTTGACATGGCTCTTACGGCTCAACGCATCGGCTACTACGTTAGCCTTTCCGGGATGATAATGCAATCTCATATCATAATCCTTGATGAGCTCCAACCATCTCCTTTGCCTGAGATTTAGCTCCTTCTGCGTGAAAATATACTTCAAACTCTTGTGATCCGTGTACACCTCACAATGGTTTCCGATGAGAAAATGTCTCCATGTCTTGAATGCATGCACTACAGCTACTAACTCCAAATCATGTGTGGCATAATTCAACTCATGAGGTTTTAGCTGTCGTGAAGCATACGAAACAACTCTTCCCTCCCGCATAAGCACTGCTCCAAGTCCTTGACGTGAAGCGTCACAAAACACCTCATAATCCTTGCTCTGAGCTGGCAGAATCAACACTGGCGAGGTAACCAAATGTTTCTTCAACTCCTGGAAACTGGCCACACATTCCTCAGTCCATTTGAACTTGGTATCCTTCTTCAACAACTCCGTCATGGGCTTTGCAATCTTCGAGAACTTCTCAATGAACCTCCGGTAGTATCCCGCGAGTCCAAGAAAACTCCGGATCTCTCCAACTGTTGTTGGGGCTTCCCAATTTGTCACAGTGACAACTTTGGTAGGATCTACTGCTATTCCTTCTCCGGATATCACATGTCTGAGGAATCCAACTTCCTTCAACCAAAACTCACATTTGCTGAACTTGGCATATAACTGATGTTCTTTGAGCTTCTCAAGTACCAAACGCAAATGCTCCTTATGTTCTTCTTCATTCCTTGAGTAGACCAAAATATCATCAATGAACACCACGACGAACTTATCCAGAAACTCCATAAACACATTGTTCATCATGTTCATGAAATAGGCAGGTGCGTTAGTCAGACCAAATGACATAACGGTGTACTCGTACAACCCATACTTGGTGGTAAAAGTCGTCTTAGGTATATCCTACTCTCGAATCTTCAACTGATGGTATCCTGATCGCAAATCGATCTTGGAAAATACCTTAGCTCCTTGCAATCGGTCAAACAGATCATTGATCATCGGCAGTGGGTACTTGTTCTTGATTGTTACTGCATTCAATCCTTGATAATCAACAACCATCCTTAATGATCCATCCTTCTTTTCCACTAGAAGTACTGGCGATCCCCAAGGCGAAGAACTTGGGTGAATATATCCTTTATCCAGTAACTCCTTAATATGCTTCTTAATTTTCTCCAAATCTTTTGCGGGCATCCTGTATGGTCTCTTAGATATTGGCCCTGTGCCTGGCAAAAGCTCAATCAAAAACTCAATGTCTCTATCTGGTGGCATGCCTGGCAACTCCTCTGGAAATACGTCAGGGAAATCCTTCACCACTGGTACTTCCTCCTGCACAACTCCTGATAAGGAATTTACTTGGGTCCTCTTCAACACATGCCGGGATACATACTTGATCCTTCTTCCTTCTGGCGTTGTAAGCAAAATCGTCTTACTGGCGCATTCAATGTTCCCTCCATACTTCGATAACCAATCCATGCCTAATATCACATCCAATCCTTGCGATTCCAATACTATTAGGTCCGAGGGAAACACGTAGTTACCAATCCTTAATGGTAACCGATCACAACATAAACTAGCCATACACTCTGCTCCTGGCGAGGTTACTAACATGGGTGACCTAAGGGCTTGGGTTGGCAGTTTATACTTATCCACAAATCCCCTTGATATGTATGAATGCGATGCACCAATATCAAAAAGAACGAGTGCAGTAAATGACTTAACCAAAAACTTACCTATTACTGCATCTGGCTGGGCTTCAACCTCCTCCACGTTAACATGGTTCACCTGTCCCCTATTGAAAGGGTTCGGCTTCTTCCCTGAGCTTCCATTGCCATTTCCATTCTGGGCTTCAGGACATTCATTGGCATAATGTCCAGTCTTCTGACACTTATAGCAAGTGACTTGGCTCAGGTCTCTCTTTGCTGGTGTTGACGGTTTGGTACGGTTCTGGCCGTTGCTTCCTCCATTCCCGTTACCATTCTTGGGACCATTATGATTATGCGAGCTACCTCCTCCATGGGTATGCTGGAACCGTCCTCTCGATTTCGGGGTAAAACGTGGCTTCTGCTGAGCTCCAGAATTGTACTTCCCTTGTCCATACTTCCTCTTGCGGTTCTCAATCTGCTGCTGCTTCCCTTCAATCATAAGAGCATGATCTACCAACTCATGGTAGTTGTTGAAAGTTGCTACCATCAACTGCATGCTCAACTCATCATTCAGTCCTTCCAGAAACTTCTCCTGCCTAGCTGCATCCGTAGCAACGTCATCTGGGGCATAACATGCTAGCTTACTAAAGTCATCCACATATTGGCCAACTGTCCGTCCTCCTTGGTGCAAGTTGCAAAACTCAAGCTTCTTCATGGCCATAGCTCCTGCTGAAACATGGGCAGTACGGAAAGCCTGCTGAAACTGGTCCCATGTGACAGTGTTGATAGGATAAGTGGCTGTGAAATTCTCCCACCATGATGCTGCAGGTCCTTCAAGCTGATGTGCGACAAAACGCACCCTCTCCGCATCTGTGCATCCTGCAGTGGTCAACTCCCTTGCCGTCTTGCGGAGCCAATCATCTGCAACAATCGGCTCGGTGCTACTGGAGAACACCGGCGGATTCAGCCTAAGAAAACAGGTTAAGTGATCAACAGGTGGTGGCGGTGGTGGGTTGTTGTTGTTGTTGTTCCCCTGATTCTGATTTTGGACTAGCAACTGCATCAAGGCATTCTGCTGCTGGATCAACTGAGTGAGCTCCGATGGGAAAGCAAATCCATTATCATGTCTCGGGGGCATCTAAGGGTTTAGAAAAGGTGAGAATATAGAATAGAATGAGGTCTAGATAGAAAACAGTACCCATATGCTCATGAGACAAATGCAAACAAAATCACTTCATTCAATGCAAACAAGGGCATACAGCGGTCTAACTATCGTTACAAAAGTGCTCGGACTATACTAGATACATGGGGGAATACTACTACTGTTATGGTGGTCGACTAGAAAAACTGCTCCGATAAAGACTCCATGATATCAGCTCCAGCTTCATCAACATAGTCATCATCGTTATCGTTTGGGTCCGAGTCGGTGTCGTTCATGATGATGTAGTTCTCTGGACAGGTGCAATCTTCGTCTTCTCCTCCAGTTGCGGGAAATCCCATGAATACTTTTAGCTTCTTCTTCAGATCATCATTCTTCTCCACTAGTGTTGCTATTTCCTCCTCATATCCATCGCGTGTAGACTTGAGTTCTTCCTCCAGCTCCGTGATCTTGGTCATGGCCTTCTTCAGGTCTATCATGCCTGCGCACATCTGGTTCTCCTGGCATCGAATGTGCTGGTTTAACTCCTGGATGAAAGCTGCAATTGATCTATCCTTCCTGGTGCTGATCATCTCCCGTTGCTCATCTCGGCGCCCACAAATCTGGTAGATAGTATCCTTGAGATCCTTGTGGTAAACTTCTCCAATATGTCTGATTGTGATGTGGGCTGCCATGCTCTTTCCTAGAATCCAGGTTGGTGCATCAATGGAAAACTCTATGGGCTCAGTGACGGGCATGAACGTCCTTCCTGGTACTTGAACTTGAATCATCTAGCGCTCCTCTTCAGGTAAATTGGCGCTGTAGGTCCCGGTGAAGCTTGGTACTCCGATGTTCAGGTATCTAGTGACTTCCTTCAAGTGACGTCCAAAGGGTGTATCTTCATCCGGTTGCGTGAACTTGTTCCTTGCATCCGCCATCCTAAAAGAATAGAAAAGATGAGGAGTCAGAAATGAGAAGAGTGAGTAGTGATCTAGGGCTTTAGCTTAGTGGTCGTGTCCTACAGTCAGCGTGTGCTCTGATACCATCTTGTAGCGACCAGACCTCAAACAGTCTGATCTCTATGCTTTAGTGTCATCCCTGGATTAGTAATGTTGACACGCACAGTACTTGAAGGATTTATAACAGAGTAGCAATCACACACTTATTACATTGAATGTCTCAAAAGAGAACTTATTACAATAAATATGGCTTAAGGCCATCTAATAACGATAACAGCGGAAGGCTTGGAAGATAAGTGAGTCCATCAAGTCCAACGGCATCCCTGAATATAGAACCACGACCTAAAGGCACCTTTACTTGTCGTCTGAAAAGTCCGCAACATGAATGTTGCAGCCCGAAAACGGGTCAGCACATGGAATATGCTGGCAATGTAACACATAGAGAGTAATGAAAGAATAAAGCTATACTACATGCATATATGGCTGGTGGAAAGCTCTATGGTTAAGGTTTTTGCATAAAGCCAATTTTTCCCTACTGCAAAGGAATAAATTTTATTTAACTATCATGGTGGTTGTTAAACATTGAGAAGATAGACATCCTCTCAATCCCAATTAAGCATCATCATTAAACCCAACAATATTAATTAAAGTAACATGATGAGATTCACATGATAATCCAAGTACTAGATACTCAAAACATCCATAACCGGGGACACGGCTAACCATGATTAGTTTGTACACTCTGCAGAGGTTTGTGCACTTTTCCCCACAAGACCCGATCTCCTCCATTGGGATTCTCGCACTACATGATATTTGAGAAACGGATGACCGAGACATAGTCTTTCAGAAGCGCTAGCACCTTACGATCGGGTAGACAGTACCAACCTACATTCCTACATCTACTAGTCTACCACTGTAAGAGTTCGCATGACTTAGTCAACTATGCTAGAGCCCATAGTAGCTTGTGGCTGCACACGGAAGTTTCTAGCATGAATAATCTCATGATCCCTTTGAGCCTGGGTGGCGGTCCAAAAGACAAACAGGGAATCGCTAGAATACCCAGGTGCCTCAATCCACCCAGATGTGTGTTTAAGTTGCCACCTTAAATAAACCATTAAATTAACAATCTCACATCTATCATGGATACACTCACCCAATCCATGTCTACTAGCATAGCATGGCATAATAAGCAAGCGTAGAAGTAACTCCCAAGGGTTTGATATAAAACAGGTAATAGGTACTACCTCATCTACTTCCCAAAACCCACATATTAATCAGATCCTAATCATGCAATTGTTTGAGGTTTGATCTAATGCAATAAAAACTGGGTAGTAAAGAGGTATGATCAAAGTGTTACTTGCCTTGCTGATGATCCGTGAAACCTAGAGATTCAAAGTAGCAAGCGGCGCACTCCGGGTACTCTATCGCAAACAAACAAGCATACAATAAGTACTCATCTAATGCATGGGTAAAACTCAAATAAAAGATCTAACCAGAAAGTTCAACTTAAGAACTTCGGTTTGCAAAAAGAATCAAATCGAACGAAGCAACGAAAGTCAAACGGCGAAAGAAACAAGCTTCGTTTACTAATCTGGATCTAAGTCAAATTTTACAGTAGCAAAAACTTGTTTGAGTTGGTTAAACGGAAAGAGGGTTTCGAGACGAAACTCTAGGCGCTTGAATCGCCTAATTCCGATAAACGAGCGAAAAGTTATACTAGAACGAAAGATCGGATCAGAAATCGCGATAAAAAATAACCGCGGAAAAATCCGAGAAAAGAAAAACTGACGAACAGATTAACGAACGAATGTTCGTTAACTATAACTAAACGGCGAATTCGTTCGTTAAAACGAACGAACGGGCGAACGCTCGCTAAATAAATAAACCGAAAAAATATAACCGATCTATAAAAAAACGAATTTAGGGTTTCTAAAGAAAAACCGGATCGGTTTAAAAAAATCGGACCACGGCGGCGGCGGCGGTTAATACCTCCGGCTCGGCTCCGGCGGGGGCTCCGGTGGCTCCGGCGGGGCGGCGGGACGGCGTGGGGTGGCGGCGCTGCGGCGGCGGCTCAGC
>NC_041389.1:81112522-81161956 GCF_002162155.2 Triticum dicoccoides
CGGCGGCTGCTGCGGCTGGTGGCGGGGCGGGGCGGGTGGCGGGGTGGGGTGGCAGCGGCGGGGTATTTAAGAGGGGGGGCTCGGCCGGCTTGGGGAAGGGGCAAGGCGGCGACAGGAGGCGGTGGCGCTGGCGCGGGCCGGCCTGGCTCGACTGGGCCTTCGGCCCAGTCGGGCGCGGTGATTTTTTTTTAAATAATTCCGTCGAACTAAGAAAAATCCTAGAAAAATAAGTAAAAATCTAAAAATGCCAAAACAAATTTTCACCGTCTAAATAAAATATTTAGAACGAGATGAACATTTTCTTGGCCCTAAAATGCAGTTTTGAAAAACGTGCAATTTTTCCTAAATTCAAATAAAATAGCAAAAACTCCAAAATAAATCTTATTTGATTTTTTATTAAATCCTCAATATTTCTTTATTTTTGGGAAAGTCATTTTATTCCCTCTCTCATATTTTTATTATAGAAATAATTGAAGATAAAATAAATAAAATCAAATGATCCTATTTTCAAAATTCGAGAAAAATCAAATATGAAAATAACGAAATCCCCAACTCTCTCCGAGGGTCCTTGAGTTGCTTAGAATTTCTAGGATCAAACCAAAAGCAAATAAAATATGATATGCATTGATGATCTAGTGTATAACATTCCAAATTGAAAATTTGGGATGTTACACATGCAATGTTGTAGAGCTATCATATGTCTCTTGTCATTTATTTTTCAGCCACCTGCTATCTGCTACTTTCACAGTGCACTAGCTCTACACACACTTCACCCATACTCTCACTATTGTGTTTTTTATGCAAGGGTATTTCAGAGTCTGCCGAAAGAGAAGCAGCAAAGAAAAGAGAGAAGTTGCGCCAGCTTTCTTCGTGGGTATGCACGACACGTTACATCGCTATGAAGGGTGCAGTGTCAGCAGATGGAGACGGTAAACGTAGCTCTGGAGTTGATGACCTCGCTCGCAATGAACCACCATCCCAGGTGCTTGCTTTAACTTCGCAGTGTCATATGTGGTTGCATGTTCCATGCGGTGTCTAGCTTGTATTCGAAAGGCCGAAGTCAGTAAGATAAGGAAAGATATTTTTTTACATGAACCACCATCCCATGAGCACCAGAAGACAAATAGCTAGTCAGGACACTGGCCGAGCCAGTGACAAGCCCAGCAAAGATAGGCATCACCTGGAAGCCAACTAAAAAGCTGCGATGGTGGCGAAGCAGCCCGCCTCCCACCAGGCTCTCAGGTCCTAGATGATCATGCTCACCACTCCAGCCGGATGTCTAGCTTGTATTGCTTCCAATTTGGTTAAATTTTATCTGCTTAGCTTACACATTATACCTTTGAATATGACATGCCTTTCAGTTTTTGGTACATACTAGTACATCTGTGTATTAACCATGTTCTTACATCAAACTAATATTCTTGTGTATCCCTCATCAATCACTTATGACGAGGCAGGCAGGCAAGGGGACTACTCCTCATTTAAAGAATGTAGCGTCAGCCTCCCGACATGATTCTCAAGAAACAGAAATGCTAGATGAAGATAGTGAACGTAGCTCTGTAGTTGATTACAATATTTCCCCTACACTAGCATCGCAGGTGCTTGCTCTAACTTGGCAGCGTGATATGTGGTTGCATGTTGCATATGGTGTATATATTGTAATTCTTCCAATCTGGTTAAACTGCATGTGCTAGTCTGCTTAGCTTATACATAATACCTGTTAATGTGACATGCCTTCCTGTATTTAGTACATAGTACATCTGTCTATTAAGCATGTCCTTACATAAAACTATTGTTTTTTGTATCCCGCATCAATCAATATGACGAGACACCTTTAGCATATGAAGTGCGATATTAGTTGCATCTTTCATATGATTTATAGCATGCGCTGCTTCTAATTTGTTGAAATTCCATTTATGATGGGACACTTTTAACTTGGCAGAGTCATATTGGTTGCATCTTTCATGTGGTGTCTAGCTTGCATTGCTTCTTATTTGCTGGAATGGTTTCTGCTTAGTTTACACAAACAGTTGTGAACATGCCATGCCGTCCTATTTTTCGTACATATTCCATCCTGGTATCATGTGTTTGCCTTACATCAAAGTAGTGATTGTCAGTATCATGCATGAATGAGTTCTGAAGAGAGAATTTTATTGCTTTTTCTTGTCGGTTTTACTTGACAATTCAAAATCAATAAAGCGGAAGGAAGTTAGCAAGGCAGCGGATAAAGGTGCTCCTTCCGAACGGAGGGCCTCTACAGTTTCTACTCCTCCACACCCCCAAGATGATTTCCAAGACAAAACATGCATAGACACTCAACAAAGTTGTGTTTATGATGAGCACGTCTCCCCTAGTGCAGCATCACCGGTGCTCCCTCTAACTTGGCACTGTTATATGTGGTTGCATGTTATGTGTGATGTCTAGCTTGTATTGCTTCTAATTTTGTTGAATTCCATCTGCTTACTTTACACATTATACTTGAATAAGACACGTGTTCCTGTTTCTAGAACATACAATATCTGTCTATCACACCATGTTCTTACATCAAATTACTACTGTTGTGTAACCTGCAACAATCACTTATCATAAGACACGTTTGACTTCGGAGTGTAATATAGGTTACATCTCACATTCTTTTCTAGCTTGTACTACTAATTTGTTGAAATGGCACTTATGATGAGACAGTTTTAACTTGGTAGAGTGATATTCGTTGCATCTTTCATATGGTGTCTAGCTTTCATTGCTTCTAATTTGTTGAAATTGCCTTCTCCTTAGTTTACACATCATAAGCTGTGAATATGCAATGCTATGAATATGCAATGGCACTAATGACGAGAGACCTCTAACATGGTGGTGTGATGTTGTTTGCATCTTGCATATGATTTATTTCTTGTACTGCTTCACATTTGTTTAAACGCCATTTATGATGAGACACTGTTAACTTGGCAGAGCGATATTTGTAGCATCTTTCATATGGTGTCTACCTTCCATTGCATTGCTTCTAATTTGGTGAAATGTCTTCTTCTTAGTTTACACATCATAGTTCTGGTTATCTCTTCCGTCCTGTTTTTCATACATATTACATCCTCCTATCATGTGGTTGTCTAACATCAAAGTTCAGTTCGTCTACATCACGCATCAATTTGTTCTGAACAACTAAATTGTTATTCGTTTTTCTTGTCGGCTTGACTTAACATGGCACAGAGAAAGAGGAAGAAACACAGAATGGCAAGGAATGAGAAGCGGATGAATCCCGTAGATTCTGCTGGTACTGATGGTGCAATAGAAGGTCAAAGTCCAGCGGAAAATTCTACAAACACGGCATCCCATGCTACACGAGGTGCACAAAAAGCCAAACAGAAACAAATAGCTGTCACCAAACAAGCAGAGACAACCCTAGTTCTTGCAACACCTACCACAATACTAGCAGCTGCACAGCTTACTCGTGCGTCAACTGAGCTAGCAGCACGTTCCCAAGCTCCCTTGCCACCTGACACTACTTCCCAAGCACTCTTGACACAAGACGAGTTGGCAATATCAGATGAACCTTGTGAGCTTCAACAGCAAGAAGGTAGTTGCTGGAGTCAAGTTACAGTTGCATGCTTCTTTATATGTAGTCTCACAGTTTGATGTACACTAACACTTCCTATGTTCATTGTTGGACTAGCACCTAGGCGTAAGAGGAAACAAACATCAGGGATAATGCTCAATAGGTTAACTAAATCTAGAGGAGGAAGAATGGAGATCCGTTTTGAGGCAAGTTTAAAAAGGCCACGTGATGCTATAGAGCAGCCAAGTTAGTATCAGAGGCAGCGGTTGCCATTAGGTGTCATGTACGTATCCTCCCAACATGGATTCAGTACAGGAATGACAAAGACAAAACCTAGTTCAACACCTTCCTCGACCATTTATCTATAAGTATGGTTATGTATGGAAACTAGTAATATCGTCTTGCTCTGTCCCATACTTTCTAGGTTGCTGATAATGAGACTCCCATAATTTTCAACAGATGAGGTTCAAGTTGGATAGCCAAGATGATGCAACCAGACAAGCTTGCACCCATGTTTTCAAGTCTGCTCTGCAACAGTATCGGTATAACTTGAGGAAAACTCACTTTGAAGGCAAGGCTAACAGTGAACTTTCCCAAACATCTCCAGTGGAAAATATATCGGATGAAGACTGGAGGTGCCTTGTTAAACACTGGTCTGATCCAAAGTATCAGGTACATTATATATATGTGATCAGATCACATGTTGAAGTCCTATTTATGCATGTGCCACATAAATCTATCTTCTTGTAGGTGAACTGTTCAAAGAACAAGGCCAACCGTACGAAAGTGAAATTCCAACAGACGACAGGATCTCGTAGCTATATTGCACACTGCGAGGCTCTTGTAATTAGCTACTGTTTCACTCTTTTCGCTGTGGTGGGCCGTGGCACGTGTCGACATATCATAAGCGCCTATCTGACCCACTGACGAGCTGACACGTGTTTCGTCCGGCCAATAAGAATTTTACACGTGGAAATTTCCCATTGGTTGGGGTTGTTAACGGGTTATCAGATCCAAAACCCGACCCGATAGCTTAACAACGTTTCGTTACGGTGGATGCCACGTGTCGGTCACCCTTGACGAAAGAACTTCTGTGACGCGCGATTTATTGTCATGGAAGTGGACACTTCCGTGATGATAATTTTGGTAATGTCATGGAACACTTCTACGACAGCACAGGTATGACTATCTTGATTCTGTCATAAAATCGTCATGGATGTACATGCATGACAAAAAACGCGACCTACCGTGACAAACACGTATCATCATGGAAGTGTATTTTTTTGTAGTGATGCTATCTTGGATTATTTTGGCGTATAGCCAATTTCGGAGTTAGGGCCCATCAACGCTTCTCTGTGTATTATAGGTTCATTGTTCGTTTCAACAATATTTCTTCTGCATACCATGAAGGTTTGCATGAATTTTCCCAACCTATATGGTTCAACTTCAAGTCCGATTGAAGTCTCTATATCTCATATAGAGTCTTTCGTATCAGTCCTGGTAGGAAATTCTAGAATCACTTCTAACATTTATGTTCTTTCACCTGATCATGAAGATTCTACAATCTCTGTCGAGTTGCAATGTCCTCCCAATCACTCTTTTGCAGAAAATATTTTCTTCAAAAATTTCGCACTCTCTAGCAAAACACTTTGCCTTGATGTAGTGATAGAGGAATGTCGAAACATTTGGAATAACCTACAAAGTAGCACTTATTGCAATAAATTTGATGGCACTCTTTCAATGTAAATCCCATAGTATCCAAATTATCACATTAAAAAGTATATTGGCCAAACAATTAATGTCATCTTTGATCGCACCACGCCATACATAGCTTGATTACATCTACTCAAAACACTCTACTCTCAGTAGTGTTTCTAGGAGGTGCAAGGTATAAAATATTTTCACTGCTCATTAGACATTCGCTAAATTTGCAACTCAAATATTCTTTTCTCAAATCCAATTGTAGAAACATAATTTTCTTGTGATAATAATTTCTACTAATTCTAAAAAACTTTTGAAACATGTTCAAAAGATACAAATTTATGTCTCAATTAGCAAATATAAATATCTACTTGAGTCATCTTTGAAGATAGATAAATCCACTGCTTGCAACAATACTTATTCGACTACATACATCAATATGCATATTTCCAATTATTTTATTACTCGTTCTTTATGACCTTCAAACGGTATTTTAGTTTACTTCACTATTAGGATGAAAGTTTCAAGTGTCAGATGATTTGTAATCATATGATGTAACACCCCCAATATCATGCTATAGTAATCTCCCCCTAATAGTGACATGTCAGCACCTTTTTGCTAATCCAATTGTCACTTGATCAAAATTCAAGTCAAACTCAATTTTTCTTTTAAAAAGTAAAAATAATTTTTATTCAAACAGCAAAATAAAAAAGTTTGTTGTGTTGCAAATATCCACTTACTGATTTTCATGAAGAAACCAACATAATTGAATTCCCCTAGAAATATTTAAAGTGACCCAACATCACTAAATTTGGCCTTTTTGAAATAAATAAATACTTATGCTTTTTAAAATATTGTAAAACTTTGTGTGTGGTGTCAGATTGATGTGTTTGAATTAAGTGCCAAGTTTTAAGTTGAACTAAATTCATCTAGTACATAAATAAAATGTAAAACCGTAAATACAATAGAAAAAAAGAGAAAAGGTGAAGCAGAAAATAGAAAAGAGAAGAAAGAAGGAGGAAGGCCCATGTGGGCTGGGAAAGGCCCAGCCCACCTCACCTCATCCCCTCCCTGGCGCTACAGAGGTTAGGGGAGGCGTGGCAGCCATCCATGGTTGTGCCTGGAGGTGTGGAGGCCATTCAGCACCCCCACCCCCCTACAAAGCGAACCCTCGCGGCCTCCCCTGAAACCCTAGACACACTGCTCTCTCTCCCCGCGCCTTTGCTCTCCCCCCCACACCCAACCGCGCCATCGTTGTTGTCACATACATGGTCATCCCCGAGCGGAGCGAGCAAGTCCAGGAGATTCGGCGTCATCAGCTTCATTGCCTCCACCACCAAGGCGGGGCATAGGGACCGCATCGACGTCTACCACGCCCCCCTTCCCCGAGCATGGTCGCCACCCGCCGCCCTTCGATCCGCTATCTCCATGGCACCCCGACCTTGCCCTAGCACCCGTTTGCCTCTTGGTAACTGATGTATACTATGCAACTTTATTCTTGTAGACACCCGTTGGCATCATGAATGAATTCAACAATATAACGATCACATAAAACATTCTTTTCATGATCCACAAGCATAGAAAATTCCACACAAGCAAATTTATTCTCATCAATAGTAGTGGGAGCAAACTCAACAAATAATTATCATGTGATTGAAAATTAAAATCATGATGACAAGTTTCATGGTTATCATTATTCAATATAGCATACATGTCATAACCATAATCATCAAAGATAGGAGGCATGCTCTCATCATAATAAACTTGCTCATCAAAACTTGAGGTTTTGCATATCACTAACATCATGGATATTCAAAGAATTAATACTAGCAACATTGCAATCATGCTCATCATTTATGCCAAACATTTTATTGATTCTTCTTCTATCAATTGAGCACAATTTTCCTTTCCATCATTTTCACGAAAGACATTATAAAGATGAATAATATGATGCAACCTCAATTTATTATTTTTGTAGTTATCTTTTTTGAACCAAACTAGTGATAAACAAGAAAGTAAAAAGATTAAATTGCAAGATCTAAAGATATACCTTCAAGCACTCACCTCCCCAGAAACGGCGCCAAAAAATAGCTTGATGTCTATTATGCAACTTTATTCTTGTAGGTTGTCTTTATTTCCGAGTGATGCTCCGAAGCCTGTGCCACCGTATCCTCTCCGACCTCCTCCAGGTGGGCCCGAGTGGTGTCTTCTGGTTTTGAGTACATCCACATGGGGTGGTCACGGGCTTGCAAAGGCTGGATGCGTCGACTAAGAAATGTCTCCAGCAGATCCATGCCGGTCATTCTACCCCGGATCAGCTCCACAACTGCTTTAACCAAGATGGCCACCTCACCCTTTTCATGTTCTTCTATAGTCAATGAGCGAGGGGCACGGAGCCTCTCCAGAGAAAAAGGAGGAAGACCAGTCGACTGACCAGGAGTTGGGATATCTTTACAATAGAACCAGGTCGACTGCCACCCTCTAACATATTCAGGAAAAGTCATGGCAGGAAAGGAGCTCCTATCCCTCATCTGGATTCCTAACCCCCCACACATCTGGGTCACGTGCGTCCTTTCGTCAGTCGGATTCACTTTCTTTACTGACTGAGATCGGCAAGTGAAAATATGCTTGAACAAACCCCAATGTGGTTGGTACCCCAGGAAATTCTCGCACATCGAAACATAGGCAGAAAGATAGGAGATAGCGTTGGGAGGAAAATGATGGATCTGAGCACCGAAGAAGTTCAGGAAACCTCGGAAGAACGGGTGAGGAGGCAGAGAGAAATCTTGGTCGACGTGTGTTGTAAGGAGAACGCGCTCGCCCTCCCATGGCGTGGGCTCGATCTCCCCATCTGGCAACCTCCAAGATCCCTCCGCAAGCAGGTCGTCGGAGGTGAGGTTATCCAGATCCTCCCCCCAAGACGGTGAAAGGGATGCAATCTCCCTGGATCCAACCGGGCGAAAGAGCGGACCGCGAGGTTGACCCCTTCGCCATTTTGTTGCCCTTTGCCGTCTTCTTTGCGTCTCCAAAGCCGCAGTCTTGTCCTTCGCCATTGACGCGGAGCTCGAGAGGAAGCGGCTGGAGAGCATGGCATTTGGGAGAGATGAGGCGGAGAAGAAGAGGAGAAGGAAGGAAATGGTTGGCACTGTTCAAAGCAGCGGCGACGTCGTCTTAAATGGAACCACGTCCGAGTGGCTGACTTGCGGGCCTGCGCGATCTTATCGCATCCTGCAACAGGCGCTCACGTGATACATAGTAAAAAAGGCGGCACTAGTATCGAGAAGTCCATCCCCACCTGCCTCGCTTACTACGCCATGCCCCGACCCGCGCGCTTCTCCAAAATCCGAATTCTGCGAAATCCAGACGAGGCAAATCACTCGATCACATCGAAGATACCCAAATCCAATTTGCTCAGAGCTATACTGCAAAGATCACTCAGAAATTCCAGAACCCAGAATCGATCAAGGCGACTGACGAAGGATTAAACATCAAGCTTGCTGACATGGGGCTCTTGAGAAAGTGTCTCCGGGTCATTCAGTCAGACCAAAGGCAGCATCAACCCTTCTTCACTCGACCCTCAATCCATTCAGGGGCTAATGATGGTGACATGTACCTAGGGTAGGGTCCTAGGCCTGACCCATACGCCCTTCCCAAGGACAGGACACAAGAAGCCAAGGCCTATAAAGTTAAACAGAAGATACCAACTCGAATCCTCAAGAAGTGCAATCCACTCGATAGATTCCACTAGGATACCCCAATTCCACTCGACCGGTGTTATTTCACTCGGAAGACAAGAATCCACTTGGAAGGCAGAAGACCTAGAGTCACCCCTGAATGGCAACGGTCATGCATTCACTCTGTAGCCATTAAGATCATTAATTATGGGCGTTAGCAGCACTAGTGCAGAACCGGGCTATAGCACCGGTTCGTAAGGCCCTTTAGTATCAGTTTCGTAACCGACACTAAAGGGTGGGGACTAAAGGTCCCCCCTTTAGTACTGGTTCTGCATGAACCGTTGCTAAAGAGCCACCACGTGGCACGTGCCAGCGCCGGGGGCGGGGAGCCCTTTAGTACCAGTTGGTAAACCAACCGGTACTAAAAGATTTGGGGGGTTTTGGTTTTATTATTTATTTTCCCTTTAATTTTGTGTTTTCCATTTAATTTAGAGATTGTTTTCCATTTATTTTCCCTTTCATAAATTATATAATAACTCATCATCATCATATTAACATAAAAACTCTTGCATCTCATATCATCACCAACAACAACACTAGCTAATATAATCATATATATATATGGTCATTACCATTATTCTTATCATCATTATGTAATCATCACCAACAGTAGCTTAAAGAAGAAACATTCACTTGTACAAAAAGCAAAGATATCATCAAGTTCAACATGGTCATGAGATTATTATAAGAGTTCATAACTAAGACCACAAAAGCAAATCACTAATAATTAAGTTCAGGACAAAGAACACGGACATGAGACGACAAGTACTAAGAGAAGGAACTAGCTAATCACTCCTGCTGCTCTCTCTCTCTCAGGTAAAATGGCATAGAACATGTGTAGCTCTCCTAATTCATCATATTGGAGCATGCAGATGAACCTATCTCCTAACCGTGGGTTGCGCTTCTGATTGTTGCCCCCTAGTACTTCTCTGCGATCATTCACAATTTTGCTCCAGTCTTTCACTATTAAGCAATCCTCGGTTTTAGAAATCCTGAACGCACTCATGTGCAATGTAGGATGTCTTGGCCGTAAGCTAACCATTGACATGCGACCGTTAGTCGAGATCCACTGAGGCACAACTATCATCGGAGTCCCTGTTGAAGAACATCGTATAGTAACATACTTAGCAATGAAGTTAGCTTAAAACATAATGTATGCAAAAGATGCACTGAGGACAAATAGTAAAAATCTTACCATCTTTCCTAAATAGATGTGACCGTAGTTCAATACGAACACTATTGGTCGCATGTTTTGAGTACTAAGATTTGCAAATAAAAGTAGATTAGAAGCAAATATGATAAGAGATAGATCCGGGGGCCATAGGTTTCACTAGTGGCTTCTCTCAAGATAGCATAGGAATTACGGTGGGTGAACAAATTACTGTCGAGCCATTGATAGAAAAGCGAATATCTATGAGATTATCTAGGCATGATCATGTATATAGGCATCACGTCCATAACAAGTAGATCGACTCCTGCCTGCATCTACTACTATTACTCCACACATCGACCGACTCCTGCCTGCATCTAGAGTATTAAGTTCATAAGAACAGGGTAATGCTTTAAGCAAGATGACATGATGTAGAGGGATAAACTCAAGCAATATGATATAAACCCCATCTTGTTATCCTCGATGGCAACAATACAACACGTGCCTTGCAACCCTTTCTATCACTGGGCAAGGACACCGCAAGGTTGAACCCAAAGCTAAGCACTTCTCCCATGGCAAGAAAGATCAATCTAGTAGGCCAAACCAAACTGATAATTCGAAGAGACTTGCAAAGATAACTCAATTATACATAAAAGAATTCAGAGAAGATTCAAATATTATTCATAGATAAACTTGATCATAAACCCACAATTCATCGGATCTCGACAAACACACCTCAAAAAGAGTTTACATCGAATAGATCTCCACAAGAGAGGGGGAGAACATTGTATTGAGATCCAAAAAGAGAGAAGAAGCCATCTAGCTAATAACTATGGACCCATAGGTCTGTGGTAAACTACTCACAACTCATTGGAGGGGCAAGGATGTTGATGTAGAAGCCCTCCGTGGTTGATTCCCCCTCCAGGAGAGTGCCGGCGAAGGCTCCAAGATGAGATCTCGCAGATACAGAAGGTTACAGTGGTGGAAATTGTGTTTCGCCCTGCCCCTGGATGTTTTCGGTGTACGTAGGTATATATAGGAGGAAGAAGTACGTCGGTGGCCGCCCGAGGGGCCCACGAGACAGGGGGCGCGCCCTACAGGAGGGGGCGCGCCCTCCTATCTCGTGGGAGCCTCAGCAGCTTCTTGGCTTGCACTCCAAGTCCTCTAGATCACGTTCGTTCCAAAAGTCACGCTCCCAACGGTTTCATTCCGTTTGGACTCCGTTTGATATTCCTTTTCTTCGAAATACTGAAATAGGCAAAAAACAGCAATACGGGTTGGGCCTACGGTTAGTAGGTTAGTCCCAAAAATGATATAAATGTGTAAAATAAAGCCCATAAACATCCAAAAGGGGTAATATAATAGCATAGAACAATCAAAAATTATAGATACGTTGGAGACGTATCACTCCCCACCGCGTGGGCAACAACTGCCGAGTCTTCCCCGGCTCCAGGTCGTTCCCTTCCCAGGCCTCGTCGTCGTCCACCGCCCTGGTGCTCTCGGTGCGGCATGGTCAACTTGGTCAACTAACGACATCCATCGAAAGAGGACTATACGTGGAGAGGCTGACATCTTGGTCCACGACCGCACGCAAGGAAGTGCCTCCTTATTACATGAAAATAATGACTCCTCCACCTGACAGCAGGGACCCATCGAAAGGGCATCTGTATTTCGTGAAAAAAACATTCCTCCCGCTGACAACTCGGTCCACCAGCTATATCTTCGCACGCAAGGAAGTGCCTCCTTATTACGCACAAAAAGATGAATACTCCCCCTGCTATCTGGGACCCACCATAGTTGGAGGCAGACTTGTGGGCCTACTAAGTTGACGTGGACGGAGGGCTTTGTCAACTTAGTCAATATGAACGATTCTAGCTACAGTGACCGTATGATGTCCATCGAACGGCTGTAGTGCTTCTTTTGTTGGGGAACGCGGTAATTTCAAAAAATTTCCTACGATCACGCAAGGTCTATCTAGGTGATGCATAGCAACGAGAGGGGAGAGTGTGTCCACGTACACTCGTAGATCGAAAGTGGAAACGTTAAGTAACACTGTCGGTGTCAAAATCGGCGGATCTCAGGTAGGGGGTCCCGAACTGTGCGTCTAGGCGGATGGTAACAGGAGACAAGGGACACAATGTTTTTACCTAGGGCCCTCTCAACGGAGGTAAAACCCTACTCCTGCTTGATTGATATTGATGATATGGGTAGTGCAAGAGTGGATCTACCACGAGATCAAGGAGGCTAAACCCTAGAAGCTAGCCTATGGTATGATTGTTGTTCTGTCCTATGGACTAAAACCCTCCGGTTTATATAGACACCGGAGAGGGCTAGGGTTACACAGAGTCGGTTACAATGGTAGGAGATCTACATATCCGTATCACCAAGATTGCCTTCCACGCCAAGGAAAGTCCCATCCGGACACGGGACGAAGTCTTCAATCTTGTATCTTCATAGTCTTGGAGTCCGGCCGATGATGATAGTTTGGCTATCCGGACACCCCCTAGTCCGGGACTCCCTCAGTAGCCCCTGAACCAGGCTTCAATGACGACGAGTCCGGCGCGCATATTGTCTTCGGCATTGCAAGGCGGGTTCCTCCTCCGAATAATTCATAGAAGATTGTGAACACCAGGATAGTGTCCGGCTCTGTAAAATAAATTCCACATACCACCGTACAGAGAATAATATTTACACAAGTTCAATCTACTGACGTATTTTGTGGCGTGACGTCACACCACAACCAAGCCTTTACTCGAATCGTTTTTATTATACCACCTCAGCGCGTTTAGTGAAGCGGTTTCCTTGGCACGTCTTGTGGAAGCAGAGATCGTGTTCCTCTTATTCCGGGATTCCCATCAATATGGACGTGGGTAACCCAACCGCACCATCGATTGCGGCGCTTGGGAGATAAGCAAGTTTCACCAGGCCGGTGGGGACGCATAGTTTCGTCCGCCCATATATAAGGGGATAAGGATCCACCTTTTTTACCTACGCCTTCTTCCTCCTTTGCTTATCCATCTCCATGCACTCGAGCTCCAGCGCCCAAGTCCGCACATCTCACCTTGACCTTCTCCAGCCATGTCCGGAGCGGGAGGTAAGTGGATGGCCTCCTCCGTTACGGAGGGGCACATCGAGAAGCTGCGCAGCGCCGGATATCTGTCCAGCGACATCACGCACCGGCTCCCCGACGAGGGGCAGCTCATCCCCACCCCCGGGCCCCATGAGAGGGTGGTATTCCTTCCCCATTTCCTCTTCGGACTGGGCTTCCCACTTCACCCCTTTGTCCGGGGGCTCATGTTCTACTACGGCCTGGATTTCCACGATCTGGCCCCGAATTTCATCCTCAATATCTCGGCGTTTATCGTCGTGTGCGAGGCCTTCCTCTGCATTCATCCCCACTTCGGCTTGTGGCTAAAGACCTTCAATGTCAAGCTGAAGGTTGTGAAGGGCAGCCAAGCGGAGTGCGGAGGCGCCATGGTGGGCAAAATGCCCAACGTCACTTGGCTCGAGGGCGCCTTCGTGGAAACCATCAAAGGGTGGCAATCGGGGTGGTTCTACATCACCGAGCCGCGTGACCCTAAATGGGCAGCGGCCCCCGAATTCAAATCTGGCATCCCCATGTGGCTCACCTCCTGGAAAGAGAAGGGCCTGCTATGGGGTAGTTCGGAAGAGATGACCGGACTCCAGTCCTGTCTCCAAACCCTGGTGAACAACAAGCTCAAGCTTGTCAACGTAATCCAGGTCATGCTCGTCCGCCGGATTCTCCCCTGCCAACAACGGGACTTCAATTTGTGGGAGTTTGATCCGGCACAGCACCGGACCTTGAGCGGGCTCTTCGACACTACGCACGAAGATGCCTGGAGGGTGCTGTTCAAGGGCGCCAAAGCTCCCGCATCCGCTACCGAAGATCGCGGATTCAGCTCGCAGCGTCCGGCTGGCGAGGTAAGCCATGTTATCCTTTATGGGACACTTGCTTTTCATAGTTTGACTTTATGCGGGATCTAAACTCCCAATACCTTTAACAGGCCTGGCAGGCGACGTCCGGACAGGTTAACTGTCCGGCTCCCCTTCCAGAAGACCCAGCGGATGCCCGTTTGATAGGGCTGCTGGTCCCGGCACTTTACGTAGTGCCGGAGAAGAAGGCCAAGAAGAAGGCTGCGGGAACCCGAAGGAGTTCCCGGCTTCAGGTGGTATCGGACTCATCGTCCGATGACTCCGAGGAGGAGAAGAAAGAGGCCTCTCCCCCAGCGGGGGGAGAGAGGAAGCGGAAGGCCTCCACAACGAGGGAGGCCGAAGGGTCCAAGAAAGGAAGGACCCTTCACCCGGACTGTTCTGCCAACGTCGGTGACGGCAACGAGGAGTGGCCCTCAAGGGCCAAGCCCCTGGCGAGATCGTAAGTATCCGGATCCCCTCATAATTTTTCTTTTTGTCGCATGGTGTCTTTCTAATGCCGCATACAACCCCGCAGTCCGCCCAAGGATGATCTTCCCGCTTCGATGAGCGGGTCCTTGGGCCCGCCGGATGTGGATAGTACTTCACTTCCGACCGCCTCCACCCCTCGTGACGCCGACGACGCCGAGGTGGGATCCTAGGAAGGGACCTGCCAGGAGGAGGAGGCCCCGGAGGTGCCACAGGGCAACCTCCCGGACTTTGTGCCGGACTCGGCACCGGAACCTGCAGTGGTTCCGGAGTACGGCGGGCGGCCCCTTCGTAAGAAGGGCAAGATTGTGACGCTAGCGGCCTCCGTCCAACCGGAGGCGCCGGATACTTTGCTGGAGGCGCTCAGTGGCACTTCCATCGAAGAGGAACACCGCACTTTCATGAGTGCGGTGATTCAGAAGGTTCAGCTCGCCAAAAGCGGGCTGACCGAGGCCTGCAACAGCCTTCTAACAGGCTTTGAGGTAAGAATTTTGATATATGTAAAATAGTACCGCATAGACAGTAGCCCCTGATGCTCGGTTCAGTGTTCAGAAAGAAAAGCCGGACTAAGGATCTAAAAAGATATACGCATGAGTCTTAAAAAATATGTCAATATGGGATTGCAGGCTGCGCTGCTGACCTCTGCTGCACTGACTGCGGAGGTCAATGCTTTGAAGCAAAGCCTCGAGCGGTCCGAGAGCGAGCTCGACCGTGCCAAGAAGCAGCTCGAGGACAAGGAAGGTGAGTAACACCTTATTAAAGTTGTACCTTACAGAAAAGGATTTGGTTGCAAGAGGAATGACAAGGATAACGTGGGTACTCCAGGGGCCACGAATGAGGTGGCGACCCTAAAGGAGGCGGTGTCCGCGGCCGAACATAATGCGGCCACGGAGCGTGCTGGGCGAGAGAAGCAGGAGGCGCGGGTGGTGGAGGTACAGCAAGAGCTCCAGGCTCTCGTGGAAAAACATGAGAGTTTGGAGCGCGACTCGAAGACTCGAGAGTCCGAGCTTGCATCGGCTCTTGAGAGTGCCAAAGCCGCTAAGGCCGAAGCCCACAAGGCCCTCCAGGAAATCGAGGCGTTGAAGAAAATAGCGGCGGGTAAGGCATTTTTCATGCAAAGCAAGCATGTGAATGTGAATTACCTATTACTTACCCGAATTCGGAGCTCTCCATGAGCATTCGCAGATCTGCCCTGCAGCGTGTCCGATGCTGCCGCTTTCTACAGGGCCGAGGAGGGGAGCTCGACAGAGAAGGTCTTATGGTCTCAGTATGCTGAGGCCGGACATCCGGTGCCCCTTAGCGACCAGCTGAAGCAGCTGGTCGAGCTCCACAAGGTAGCCGAACAGGCCATGAAGGGCCTCATAGTTCGGTTGTGGCCCAAGGAGGCCATGCCTGGGAGCTACTTCGGCCTGGTGCGGCGGCTGGTGGATGCTTGTCCATGGGTTGAAGTCATCAAGCACTCCGCCTACATTGAAGGTGCCCGTCGGGCCCTTGCCCGTGCAAAGGTGCACTGGGGCAGGATGGATGCTGAGAAGCTTGTGACGGACGCGCCACCGACGGGCAAGGAGTATCGCATGCCCGAGATGTATTATAAGGGTGTCCTGAAGGGTGCCCGCATGATTGCGGGTGAGTGCTCCAAAGATGTAATATTTGAGTAGACTCGCATTTTGTTATCCTGTGCGCTAAAAACTTTGTTCATGTGCGCTAAGCAACGCTTGTTAATTTAAAATATTACCTTCTGTGCGGCCATTTATCAAATCTGAGAGATGGCAAGTCGTCGGCTTCAGCCCCCATGCCACGAGTGCTGGGGTGTTCGGGATAAACTTGAGCACTCTTGTTCCCATTTTTGGGTCCATCTAGGGAGGCGCTCAACACAACGAATGAGGCAACCGGACTTATAATGCTTGAACACTTTCACTTAGCCATAGAATTCTATAATTTTAAATTTCGGCGAAGCCCCTAGTGTTCGGAAGGCCGAATTCGGGGCGCTATCCACGCCTTGGCCGGACAAAGACGGTTCCTCGCTCTAAGCGGCACAAGTCTTTAGGGACTCGAAAAAAACCTCTCGAACAGCGACCAGCTCTCGCCTCATCATGACGGTCAGTTTTAGCTTTCTCCACTGAGGCGCTCGCCCAACTCAACTGGGGCGCAATCGCAGTGGTTCTCCCAGCGCTACCTTAGCCGATACAACGGAACGTAAGGTACCAAAACATGGGATCCGGGCAAACCCAACTATCGACCCAAGACATGATTCGGAGCCGATGCATATAATGCTATAAGTTTGGGGTGCCGCACTTGTGAAAGTGTTCGGACTTATCACACCATAACGTGGGGAACTTAAGCCCCTGGTGTATTTGGTCGTACCAAAGTGTACGGATGCGACATGTCATAAATGAACATATGTATAAGAAAAGAATGCAATTATAAGCAAAAAAGCGATGCATTGTTTATTCAAGAAATACTGCCATGAACGCAGAACGATACAAATAGTGCGATAGGCAAGGGATGGGACTATTAAACATGTCCCCCTCCAGGGGTAGGCTGCGGAATGGTGTATAAAACAGATTTAATGCTCGTAATGGAGACCACCTGGATACTCGTCGTAGCCTTTATCCTTCCCTGGCTGTTGCATCGTGAGTTCGGCAGGTCTGCTGCCGGACAGGGCCTCTAGTAAACGGAGTCCTGTGGATAAGAAAAAGAAAGAAAGAAAAAGGATGACACACTTGGGAGCCCCTGGTGTGGTTGAGCCGCACTCTGGGCCTGTCGTGGTTGTGCCCCTCCCCCTATGCCCATGGTATCTCCAGAGCGTAATGATCTACGTGAAGGACCAGTCTTGCCATTTTGCAAGGGCTGGGGTTGGGGCCCCATTGCTACGCAGTCTTGCCATTTTGCAAGGGCTGGGGTTGGGGCCGCATTGCTACGCATGCTCGGAACGTGCCAGGTGGTCTTGTTGTAGGTTACTCCGGGCGCGTTTAGCCGTGTCCGGTCGCTTAACGGCCGGACTCGAGAATTGCCTTAAGAGGCTGCACTGTACTTCTGCCGCGAGAGCCGCTGTATGTTCCTCCATTCGGAGAGAGCGTTTGGTGTTTCCGTTGACCGTGATGACTCCTCGAGGGCCTAGCATCTTGATCTTGAGGTATGCGTAGTGCGGCACCGCGTTGAACTTTGCAAACGCGGTCCTTCCGAGCAGAGCATGATAGCCGCTGCGGAACGGAACTATGTCGAAGATTAACTCCTTGCTTCGGAAGTTATCCGGGGATCCGAAGACCACTTCCAGTGTAACTGAGCCTGTACAATTGGCCTCTACACCTGGTATGACGCCTTTGAAGGTCGTCTTTGTGGGTTTAATCCTTGAGGGGTCTATGCCCATCTTGCGCACTGTATCCTGATAAAGCAGGTTCAGGCTGCTGCCGCCGTCCATCAGGACTCTGGTGAGGTGAAATCCATCGACGATTGGGTCTAAAACCAATGCGGCGAATCCGCCATGGCGGATGTTGGTGGGGTGGTCCCTTCGATCAAAAGTGATCGGGCAGGAGGACCATGGGTTGAACTTCGGGGCGACTGGCTCCATCGCGTATACGTCCCTGAGTGCACGCTTCCGCTCCCTCTTGGGTATGTGGGTTGCGTATATCATGTTCACCGTCCGCACTTGTGGGGGAAAACCCTTCTGTCCTCTATTGTTCGGCGGTCGGGTCTCTTCCTCGTCATCGCTATGCAGCCCCTTGTCATTGTTTTCGGCAATTAGCTTGCCTGCCTGCTTGAATACCCAACAGTCCCTGTTGGTGTGATTAGCTGGCTTTTCGGGGGTGCCGTGTCTCTGGCACGAGCGGTCGAGTATTCGGTCCAAATTGGACGGACCCGGAGTAGTTCTTTTGAATGGCTTTTTCCGCTGGCCGGGTTTGGAGCCTCTGAATCCGGCATTGACTGTCGTATCCTCAGTATTGTCACTGTTGATGCGGTGTTTGTGCTTGTTGCGACGCGACCTGCCGTTGCGGTCCTTGGTATCCGGACTGCCAGAATTTTTGCTGAGGTTGTTGCTGCGGGCTAGCCAGCTGTCCTTTCCCGCGTAGAAGCGGGTCATGAGTGATGTGAGGGCTGCCATGGATTTCGGCTTTTCCTGTCCCAGGTGCCGGGCAAGCCACTCGTCGCGGATGTTATGTTTGAAGGCCGCGAGGGCCTCCGCATCCGGACAGTCGACGATTTGATTTTTCTTAGTTAAGAACCATGTCCAGAATTGTCTAGCCGATTCGTCTGGCTGCTAAATTATATGGCTTAGGTCGTCAGCGTCTGGTGGTCGCACATACGTGCCCTGGAAGTTATCAAGGAATGCGGCTTCCAGGTCCTCCCAACACCCAATTGATTCTGCTGTCAAGCTATTAAGCCAATGCCGAGCTGGTCCTTTAAGCTTGAGTGGGAGGTATTTGATGGCGTGAAGATCATCACCGCGGGCCATGTGGATATGAAGGAGATAGTCTTCGATCTAAACCGCGGGGTCTGTTGTGCCATCGTAGGATTCAATATTCACGGGTTTAAACCCTTCGGGGATTTGATGATCCATTACTTCATCTGTGAAGCATAGTGGGTGTGCGGCGCCTCTGTATTGGGCTATATCACGACATAGCTCAAACGAGCTTTGTCTGCTGTGTTCGGCCCGGCCGGACTTGCTGTGTCAGGCGCGAAGCTTGTCGTCGCGTATCATGGGGCGCCCACGCGATCCGTAGATCGATCTTGATTGTCTTGCCTTATCCTCCAATATATCTCGCAAGTCCAGAGTGTTCCCCTGTGGCTTTGTGCTCTTCGAGCGATGCCGGGGTACGGTTTTAGTGGAGGGCCTAGAGGCCTCTCTGTCGCGGCCACGGGGTGGTCGGTCAGCCGTATTGTGCGCTGGTGATGCAGGTTTGTATGCCTCCTCCTCTAATCGGGGGAGCAGCTTGCGTTTGGGGTAGCTTTTGGAGGGGCGTTCGAGTTCATGCTCTTCGGCCGCAAGGACTTCAGTCCATCTGTCGGCTAGCAGATCTTGATCTGCTCTAAGCTGTTGCTGCTTTTTCTTGAGGCTGCTTGCCGTGGCCATGAGCCTGCGTTTAAAACGTTCTTGTTCGACGGGATCCTCAGGCACGACGAATTCGTCGTCGTCGAGGCTTGCCTCGTCTCCAGAGGGAGGCATGTAATTATCATCCTCTACCTCTTCGTTTGCCGCTCTCTCATCAGGGCTGGCTTCTCCGTCCTCCTGTGCTGAATCTTGCTAGAGGGGGTTGTCTTCGGCACTGTCTGGGGTGTTATTATCTCCGGTGCCGGAATCTCCATTCTTGCTATGGCGGGATTTAGAGCGGCGCCGCTGACGCCGGCGCTTATGCTGTTTCTTGGAGGGGTCTTCCTCCGCTGTTTCCTCGCCATTCCCATCCTTTGGGATATCCACCATGTATATGTCATATGACGAGGTGGCTTTCCAGTGCCCAGTAGGCACTGGTTCTTGGTCATCTCCGGCATCATCGTCCATACCGGTCGATGTCTTCGGAGTCGAAGTCTAGCATGTCGGTTAGATCGTCGACAGTGGCTACTAAGTGGGTGGTGGGTGGGCTTTGAATTTCTTCGTCATCCGCATCCCAACCGTCCTGACCGCAGTCCGGCCAGGGCTCTCCTGATAACGAGAGATATTTTAGCGAATTCTGGATGTCGCCAAAAGGTGAGTGCTGAAAGATGTCCGCAGCGGTGAACTCCATGATCGGCGCCCAATCGGATTCGATTGGAGGGGGCGCGGGAGGTTCGGAGTCCGACGAGGAGTCCGGCACCTCGGAGTCACGAGCTTTACAAGGGACAAGGTCAGTATTCGGCTCCATCGCCGTAGAGGTTGGAGCCCCCGAGGCGGTGTCTAACCACCCGTCCTTGATCTGCGCAGCCGGCTCCGAATTAAGGGTCAGAGCGGACTCGTGTGCGTCCTCCAGGGCACTGTCCGGCAACAGAGCTAAATCATGCCCATCGTGACAGTGCGGCGCGCTCGGCTGTGGCTCGAATCCATCGAAGATCAAGTCTCCGCGGATGTCAGTCGTGAAGTTCAGACTTCCAAATCTGACCTGACGGCCAGGGGTGTAGCTTTCGATCTGCTCCAGATGGCCAAGCGAATTGGCCCGCAGTGCAAAGCCGCCGAATATGAAGATCTGTCCGGGGAGAAAAGTCTCACCCTGGACTGCGTCGTTGTTGTTGATGATCAAAGGAGTCATCGAGCCTATCGGTGACGACACAGAGGAACTCTCAATGAAAGCACCAATGTCGGTGTCAAAACCAGCGGATCTCGGGTAGGGGGTCCCGAACTGTGCGTCTAGGCGGATGGTGACAGGAGACAAGGGACACGATGTTTTTACCCAGGTTCGGGCCCTCTCGACGGAGGTAAAACCCTACTACTGCTTGATTGATATTGATGATATGGGTAGTACAAGAGTGGATCTACCACGAGATCAAGGAGGCTAAACCCTAGAAGCTAGCCTATGGTATGATTGTTGTTCTGTCCTATGGACTAAAACCCTCCGGTTTATATAGACACCGGAGAGGGCTAGGGTTACACAGAGTCGGTTACAATGGTAGGAGATCTACATATCCGTATCGCCAAGCTTGCCTTCCACGCCAAGGAAAGTCCCATCCGGACACGGGACGAAGTCTTCAATCTTGTATCTTCATAGTCTTGGAGTCCGGCCGATGATGATAGTTCGGCTATCCGGGCACCCCCTAGTCCGGGACTCCCTCAAACACAGTTGATGTAGTCGAACTTCTTCGCGATCCAACCAATCAAGTACCAAACGCACGGCACCTCCGCGATCTGCACATGTTCAGCTCGGTGACATCCCTCAAACTCTAGACCCATCTGAGGCCGAGGGAGAGTTCCGTCAGCACGACAGCATGCTGACGGTGATGATGAAGTTTCCACCGCAGAACTTCACCTAAGCACTACGACGATATGACCGAGGTGGAAAACTGTGGAATGGGGCACCGCACACGGCTAAAATATCAACTTGTGTGTCCTTGGGGTGCTCCCTTCCCCCGTATATAAAGGAGGGAGGGAGGAGGCGGCCGGCCTAGGGGGGCGCGCCAAGCATAGGGAGTCCTACTAGGACTCCCAAGTCCTAGTAGGATTCCCTTTCCTATTCGGAGTAGGAGAGAAGGAAAGAGAGGGAGAGGGAGAAGGAAAGGGGGTTGCGCCCCCACCCCTTGTCCAATTCGGTTTGGGCAAGGGGGAGGCGCTTCTCCCCTCTCTCCACTAAAGCCCAATAAGGCCCATTACTTCTCCCGGCGAATTCCCGTAACTCCCCGGTACTCCGAAAAATACCCGAATCACTTGGAACCTTTCCGATGTCTGAATATAGCCTTCCAATATATCGATCTTTACGTCTCGACCATTTCAAGACTCCTCGTCATGTATGTGATCTCATACGGGACTCCGAACAAACTTCGGTCATCAAATCACATAACTCATAATACAAATCATCATCAAACGTTAAGTGTGCGGACCCTACGGGTTCGAGAACTATGTAGACATGACCGAGACACATCTCCGGTCAATAACCAATAGCGGAACCTGGATGCTCATATTGGCTCCTACATATTCTATAAAGATCTTTATCGGTCAAACCGCATAACAACATATGTTGTTCCCTTTGTCATCGGTATGTTACTTGCCCGAGATTCGATCGTCGGTATTATCATACCTAGTTCAATCTTGTTACCGACAAGTCTCTTTACTCGTTCCGTAATGCTTCATCCCGCAACTAACTCATTAATCACATTGCTTGCAAGGCTTATAGTGATGAGCATTACCGAGAGGGCCCAGAGATACCTCTCCAAAACACGGAGTGACAAATCCTAATCTCGATCTATGCCAACCCAACAAACACCTTAGGAGACACCTATAGAGCATCTTTGTAATCACCCATTTACGTTGTGACGTTTGATAGCACGCAAGGTGTTCCTCCGATATTCCAGAGTTGCATAATCTCATAGTCCGAGGAACATGTATAAGTCATGAAGAAAGAAGTAGCAATGAAACTGTAATGATCATGATGCTAAGCTAACGGATGGGTCATGTCCATCACATCATTCTCCTAATGATGTGATCTCGTTCATCAAATGACAACACATGTCTATGGTTAGGAAACATAACCATCTTTGATTAACCAGCTAGTCAAGTAGAGGCATACTAGGGACACTATGTTTTGTCTATGTATTCACACATGTACTAAGTTTCCGGTTAATACAATTCTAGCATGAATAATGAACATTTATCATGAAATAAGGAAATAAATAATAACTTTATTATTGCCTCTAGGGCATATTTCCTTCAGTCTCCCACTTGTACTAGAGTCAATAATCTAGTTCACATCGCCATGTGATTTAATACAAATAGTTCACATATGTATGTGATTAACACCCATAGTTCACATCGCCATGTGACCAACACCCAAAGGGTTTACTAGAGTCGATAATCTAGTTCACATCGCTATGTGATTAACACCCAAAGATTACTAAAGTGTGATCATGTTTTGCTCATGAGAGAAGTTTAGTCAATGGGTCTGTCACATTCAGAGCCGTGTGTATTTTGCAAATATTCTATGTCTACAATGCTCTGCATGGAGCTACTCCAGCTAATTGCTCCCACTTTCAATATGTATCCAGATTGAGACTTAGAGTCATCTGGATCGGTGTAAAAGCTTGCATCGACGTAACTCTTTACGACGAACTCTTTATCACCCCCATAACCGAGAAACATTTCCTTAGTCCTCACTAAGGATAATTTTGACCGCTGTCCAGTGATCTACTCTTAGATCACTAATGTATCCCCTTGCCAAACTCATGGCAAGGTACACAATGGGTCTGGTACACATCACAACATACTTTATAGAACCTATGATTGTGGCATAGGTAATGACTTTCATTCTCTTTCTATCTTCTGTCGTGGTCGGGCTTTGAGTCTTACTCAACTTTACACCTTGTAATATAGACAAGAACTCCTTCTTTGACTGATCCATTTTGAACTCTTTCAAAAACTTGTCAAGGTATTTACTCATTGAAAATTCTTATCAAGCATCTTGATCTATCTCTATAGATCTTGATGCCCAATATGTAAGCAGCTTCACTGAGGTCTTTCATTGAAAAACTCCTATTCAAGTATCCCTTTATGCTATCCAGAAATTCTATATCATTTCCAATCAACAATATGTCATCCACATATAATATTAGAAATTCTACAGAGCTCCCACTCACTTTATTGTAAATACAGGCTTCTCCAAAAGTCTGTATAAAAAACATATGCTTTGATCACACTATCAAAACATTTATTCCAACTCCGAGAGGCTTGCACCAATCCATAAATGGATCGCTGGAGCTTGCACACCTTGTTAGTACCTTTAGGATCGACAAAACCTTCTGGTTGCATCATATACAACTCTTCTTTAAGAAATACCCATTTAAGGAATTCAGTTTTGACATCCATTTGCCAGATTTCATAAAATATGGCAATTGCTAACATGATTCAGACAGACTTTAAGCATCACTACAGTTGAGAAAATCTCATTGTAGTCAACACCTTGAATTTTTCAAAAACCTTTTTGCGACAAGTCAAGCTTTGTAGATAGTGATACTACTATCATCGCCAGTCTTCCTCTTGAAAATCCATTTATTTAATATGGCATGCCAATCATCGGGCAAGTCCACCAAAGTCCGCACTTTGTTCTCATACAAGGATCCCATCTCAGATTTCATGGCCTCAAGCCATTTTGCGGAATCTGGGCTCATCATCGCTTCCTCATAGTTTGTAGGTTCATCATGGTCTAGTAACATGCCTTCAGAATAGGATTACCGTACTACTCTGGTGCGGAATGTACTCTGGAAGACCTACGAGGTTCTGTAGTAACTTGATCTGAAGTTTCATGATCATCATCATTAGCTTCCTCACCAATTGGTGTAGGAATCACTGGAACTAATTTCTATGATGAACTACTTTCCAATTCTGGAGAAGGTACAATTACCTCATCAAGCTCCACTTTCCTCCCACTCACTTCTTTCGAGAGAAACTCCTTCTCTAGAAAAGATCCATTCTTAGCAATGAATATCTTGCCTTCAGATCTGCGATAGAAGGTGTACCCAACAGTTTCCTTTGGGTATCTTATGAAGATGCACTTCTCCGACTTGGGTTCGAGCTTATCAGGTTGAAGCTTTTTCACATAAGCATCGCAACCCCAAACTTTAAGAAACGACAACTCTGGTTTCTTGCCAAACCACAGTTCATAAGGCGTCGTCTCAACGGATTTTTGATGATGCCTATTTAAAGTGAATGCAGTTGTCTCTAATGCATAACCCCAAAACGATAGTGGTAAATCGGTAAGAGACATCATAGATCGCACCATATCCAATAAAGTGCGGTTACGACGTTCGGACACACCATTACGCTGTGGTGTTCCAGGTGGCGTGACCTGTGAAACTATTCTAGAATTTTTTAAATGAAGGCCAAACTCGTAACTCATATATTCTCCTCCATGATCAGATCGTAGAAACTTTATTTTCTTGTTACGGTGATTCTCCACTTCACTCCGAAATTCTTTGAACTTTTCAAATGTTTCAGACTTGTGTTTCATTAAGTAGATATGCCCATATCTGCTCAAATCATCTGTGAAGGTCAGAAAATAACGATACCCGCCACGAGCATCAACACTCATTGGACCGCATACATCGATATGTATTATTTCCAATAAGTCACTATCTCGTTCCATTGTTCCAGAGAACGGAGTATTAGTCATCTTGCCCATAAGGCACGGTTCGCAAGTATCAAATGATGCATAATCAAGTGATTCCAAAAGTCCATCTTTATGGAGTTTCTTCGTGCGTTTTACACCGATATGACCCACACGGCAGTGCCACAAATAAGTTGCACTATCATTATCAGCTTTGCATCTTTTGGCATCATCATTATGAATATGTGTATTACCATGATCGATATTCAATAAACCATCAACATTGGGTGTATGACCATAGAAGGTTTTATTCATGTAAACATAATAACAATTATTCTCTGTCTTAAATGAATAACCGTGTTGCAATAAACATGATCTAATCATATTCATGCTCAACGCAAAACACTAAATAGCATTTATTTAGGTTCAACACTAATCCCGAAAGTATAAGGAGTGTGCGATGATGATCATATCAATCTTGGAACCACTTCCAACATACATCATCACTTCATTCTTGACTAGTCTCTATTTATTCTGTGACTCCTGTTTCGAGTTACTAATCTTAGCAACCGAACAAGTATCGGATACCCAGGGGCTACTATGAACACTAGCAAGGTACACATCAATAACATGTATATCAAACATACCTTTGTTCACTTTGCCATCCCTCTTTTCCACCAAATATTTAGGGTAGTTCCGCTTCTAGTGACCATTTCCTTTGCAGTAGAAGCACTCAATTTCAGGCTTAGGTCTAGCTTTGGTATTCTTCATGGGAGTGACAACTTGCTTGCCATTCTATTTGAACTTCCCTTTCTTCCCTTTGCCCTTTTCTTGAAACTAGTGGTCTTGTTTAATCATCAACACTTGATGCTCTTTCTTGATTTCTACCTTCGTCAATTTCAGCATCACGAAGAGCTCGGGAATCGTTTTTCATCATCCCTTGCATACTATAGTTCATCACGAAGTTCCAGTAACTTGGTGATGGTGACTAGAGAACTCTGTCAATCACTATCTTATCTGGAAGATTAACTCCCACTTGATTCAAGTGATTGTAGTACCCAGACATTCTGAGCACATGCTCACTAGTTGAGCAATTCTCCTCCATCTTTTAGGCAAAGTATTTGTCAGAGGTCTCATACCTCTTGACAGGGGCATGAGTCTGAAATACCAATTTCAGCTCTTGGAACATCTCATATGCTCCGTGACGTTTCAAAAACGTTTTTGTTCTAAGCCATAAAGCATGGCGCACTAAACTATCAAGTAGTCATCATATTGAGCTAGCCAAACGTTCATAACATCTGCATCTGCTCCTGCAATAGGTCTGTCACCTAGCTGTGCATCAACGACATAATTCTTCTGTGCAACAATGAGGATAAACCTCAGATTACGGACCCAGTCCGCGTCATTGCTACTATCATCTTTCAACTTAGTTTTCTCTAGGAACATATAAAAACATAGGGAAGCTACAATGTGAGCTATTGATCTACAACATAATTTGCAAAATACTATCAGGACTAAGTTCATGATAAATTAAAGTTTAATTAATCATATTACTTAAGAACTCCCACTTAGATAGACATCCCTCTAGTCATCTAAATGATCACGTGGTCCACATCAACTAAACCATGTCCGATCATCACATGATATGGAGTAGTTTTCAATGGTGAACATCTCTATGTTGATCATATATACTATATGATTCACGCTCAACCTTTCGGTCTCCAGTGTTCCGAGGCCATATCTGCATATGCTAGGCTCGTCAAGTTTAACCCGAGTATTCTGCATGTGCAAACTGGCTTGCACCCATTGTATGTGAACGTAGAGCATATCACACTCGATCATCACAGGGTGTCTCAACACGAAGAACTGTAGCAATGGTGCATACTCAGGGAGAACACTTATACCTTGACATTTAGTAAGGGATCATCTTATAATGCTACCGCCGTACTAAGCAAAATAAGATGCATAAAAGATAAACATCACATGCAATCAAAATATGTGACATGATATGGCCATCATTATCTTGTGCTCATGATCTCCATCACGGAAGCATCGTCATGATCTCCATCGTCATTGGCGCGACACCTTGATCACCATCGTAGAATCGTTGTCGTCTCGCCAACTATTGTTACTACGACTATCGCTACCGCTTAGTCATAAAGTAAAACAATTAAATGGCGATTGCATTGCATACAATAAAGCGACAACCATATGGCTCCTGCTAGTTGCCGATAACTATGTTACAAAACATGATCATCTCATACAACAATTTATATCACATCATGCCTTGACCATATCACATCACAACAAGCCCTGCAAAAACAAGTTAGATGTCTTCTACTTTGTTGTTGCAAGTTTTACGTGGGTGCTACGGCCTTCTAGCAAGAACCGTTCTTACCTACGCATCAAAACCACAACGAATTTTCGTCAAGTGTGCTGTTTTAACCTTCAACAAGGATCGACCGTAGTCAAACTTGATTCAACTAAAGTTGGAGAAACAGACACCCGCCAGCCACCTATGTGCATAAGCACGTCGGTAGAACCAGTCTCATGAACGTGTTCATGTAATGTCGGCCCGGGCCACTTCATCCAACAATACCGCCGAATCAAAGTAAGACGTTGGCGGTAAGCAGTATGACTATTATCGCCCACAACTCTTTGTGTTCTACTCGTGCATATAACATCTACGCATAGACCTGGCTCGGATGCCACTATTGGGGAACGCACTAATTTCAAAAAATCTCCTACGATCATGCAAGATCTATCTAGGTGATGCATAGCAACGAGAGGGGAGAGTGTGTCCACGTACCCTCGTAGACTGAAAGCGGAAGCGTTAAGTAACGCGGTTGATGTAGTCGAACTTCTTCCCGATCCAACTGATCAAGTACCGAACGCATGACACCTCCGCGATCTGCACACGTTCAGCTCGGTGACATCCCTCGAACTCTAGATCCAGCTGAGGCCGAGGAAGAGTTCCATCAGCACGACGGCATGGTGACGGCGATGATGAAGTTACCGGCGCAGGGCTTCGCCTAAGCACTATGACAATATGACCGAGGTGGAAAACTGTGGAAGGGGGCACCGCACACGGCTAAAAGATCAACTTGTGTGTCCTTGGGGTGCTCCCCTCCCCCGCATATAAAGGAGGGAGGGAGGAGGTGGCCGACCTAGGGGGCGCGCCAAGCATAGGGAGTCCTACTAGGACTCCCAAGTCCTAGTAGGATTCCCTTTCCTATTCGGAGTAGGAGAGAAGGAAAGAGAGGGAGAGGGAGAAGAAAAGGGGGGTTGCGCCCCCACCCCTTGTCCAATTCGGTTTGGGCAGGGGGAGGTGCGCGCCATCTCTTGGCCCTTCTCCCCTCTCTCCACTAAAGCCCAATAAGGCCCATTACTTCCCCCGGTGAATTCCCGTAACTCCCCGGTACTCCGAAAAATACCTGAATCACTCGGAACCTTTCCGATGTCTGAATATAGCCTTCCAATATATAGATCTTTACACCTCGACCATTTAGAGAATCCTCGTCACGTCTGGGATCTCATCCGGGACTCCGAATAAACTTCAGTCATCAAATCACATAACTCATAATACAAATCATCGTCAAACGTTAAGCGTGCGGACCCTACGGGTTCGAGAACTATGTAGACATGACCGAGAGACATCTCCGGTCAATAACCAATAGCGGAACCTGGATGCTCATATTGGCTCCTACATATTCTACGAAGATCTTTATCGGTCAAACTGCATAACAACATACGTTGTTCCCTTTGTCATCGGTATGTTACTTGCCCGAGATACGATCGTCGGTATTATCATACCTAGTTCAATCTCGTTACCGGAAAGTCTCTTTACTCGTTCCGTAATGCTTCATCCCGCAACTAACTCATTAGTCATATTGCTTGCAAGGCTTATAGTGATGAGCATTACCGAGAGAGCCCAGAGATACCTCTTCGAAACACGGAGTGACAAATTCTAATCTTGATCTATGCCAACCCAAGAAACACCTTCGGACACTTGTGGAGCATCTTTATAATCACCCATTTACGTTGTGACGTTTGATAGCACATAAGGTGTTCCTCCGGTATTCGGGAGTTGCATAATCTCATAGTCCGAGGAACATGTATAAGTCATGAAGAAAGCCGTAGCAATGAAACTGTAACGATCATGATGCTAAGATAATGGATGGGTCATGTCCATCATGTCATTCTCCTAATGATGTGATCCCATTCATCAAATGACAATACATGTCTATGGTTAGGAAACATAGCGATCTTTGATTAACGAGCTAGTCAAGTAGAGGCATACTTGGGACACTATGTTTTGTCTATGTATTCACACATGTACTAAGTTTCTGGCTAATACAGTTCTAGCATGAATAATAGACATTTATCATGAAATAAGGAAATAAATAATAACTTTATTATTGCCTCTAGGGCATATTTTCTTCATCTTCAACCTCTGGTCCTCTTGCTCCAGCCGCCCAAACCAGCGTCGGTCGTGCCGCCTGCTCCTGCCTCTCGTGGTCGGCTCTGCTGCCGCGTAGGCCTCACCGCCCCATCCTACTCCCATCGCTGGCCTGGACATCCATGTACTCACCCAGACCTGTTGTTATTCTCCGGCGGTGGCAGCCTCACACTACAGCCCAACCAGTAAACCCTCGTATGCCCCTCCGCGCGGGAAACAACCGTCGAGTCTTCCCCGGCTCCGGGTAATTCCCTTCCTAGGCCTCGCCTCGTCCACCGCCTTGGTGCTCTCGGTGCGGCGTAGTCAACATGGTCAAGGAATGACTTACATAGAAAGAGGACTATACGTGGAGAGGCTGACAGGTGGGTCCACGGCCGCAGCAAGGAAGTGCATCCTTACTACGCGCAAAATAATGATTCCTTCACCTGACAGCAGGGACCTATCAGAAAGGGCCTCTGTATTTTGGCTTAGCTGTATTTTGTGAAAAAAAGTTCCCCCCTGGTAGTTGGAACCCACCAGATATATCTTCGGACGCAAGGAAAGTCCCTCCATATTAGGCGCAAAAAAATGAATCCTTCCCTGACAGCTCGGACCCACCATCAATAACTTCGCACATAATAAAGTGCCTCCTTATCCTCCCTGATAGTGGGTACCCACCTGGTCGAAGCGTACGTAGAGTTGTCGCGAACGTGTATGTACATACTGGTCGATCGGTCTCTCTGCAACGATAAACCATGGCCTAGCAAGCAGCGACACGTGTAGTAGTAGAGCCCCTGACGTAGCAGTTCAGGCAGTCCCTTCTAAATTGTGTACACGTACGTACAACCACATGCCAAAAAATACGGCCATGTACGTACATACGTGCGGGGTCTCGAGCGCGTACTCGCGCATACATACGGCCACGGCTCGTGTACATGGAGAGATAACAAACGGCAGCAACGGCGTCCTGTTCATCGGGCAGCCAACCGGCTGGGTCGGAATGGAGAAACAACGTCCTGTTCATCGGGAGACAACAGACTGGGTCGAAATGCGTCCTATTCAACGAGAGCCAACCGGCTTGGACGGAACAGCCGAAACAGGGTCTGGCATACCATAGTACAGAGGAAACAGCCTTTTGTTCGACCGGCTACGGTCAAAACGGCATCCTGTTTATCAGGAGGGGTGTGGCGTATCGTAAAACGGAGAAAACATACTTGTGTTGGAGCACTACGGTCGAAACGGGGGTCCTGTTCATCGGGAGGGGTGTGGCATACTGCAAAACAGAGGAAACAGACTTGTGTTGGAGCGCTACAGTTCAAATGAGGGTCCTGTTCATCAGAGAGGTGTGGCGTACCGCAAAACGGACTCCACGGGCTACTGTTCACCCACCGTCGGCTTCCTTCAGCCTCCACCTGCACTGTTCATCCATCGCGTCTTCCTCCTGCCTCCACCAGCTACTGTTCATCCATGGGCTACTGTTCATGCAGCCCTCCACCAGCTACTGTTCAATTCAATCAGCCCTCCACGGGGTCCTGTTCGTCCACCCCAACCAGCTCGATCGGCTGTAGCGATCTTCTCTCTGGGTCCTGTTCATCCGGCGGCAACGTCCTACTACTACTACCACGGGGTCATGTTCATCCAACCCCCACCGGGAACTGTTCATCCAACCCCCACCGGGAACTGTTCATCCAACCCCAACCACATACGTCTTGACTCGTTCAATCAACCCCCACGGTAACTATTCATTAAGAGGCCACAGGTTTGATCAGCTTCAGTTAGCAGCAGTAGCGAAGGAATCCCTCGACCGGGTTCAGTTAACAGCCAGGGATCGATCGATCGCTCGGGTTCAATAATGTAGCTAGTGCAATCATTCAGGTTCAGTAAGCGAACGCCTCGCTTGGGTTCAGTTAGAGCCCAATGCCTCGCACACACGCACATACGTGTACGAGAGAAATGCGCAATCCCTCTGTGCATTGCTCGGCCCCGACCACCCACCGTAACCGGGAACTCTCTGAAATTTTCCTCGCCCTTGCTTCTACCACGATTTTCTCCGTCATGGACGGCCCAAAGGATGTCATGCAGGTGCGTCTCCGGCCCGTCCAGGATGAAAAGCCCATTTTCCATTATGATTTTTTATCATAGAAGCAGGAGCCCACCACATCTATGATGATACTGTGTTTTGTCACAATTATCATCATAGAAGTGTCATAAACATGACAGAAAAAATTTCGTTCGGCCCAAAATTTTACGAATGTGTCGTTTTTTGTAGCGTAGATGATGATCAGATTATCGTTTATCCTAGTTAATTATGCATGTAATATATAGTTGACCTTGGTGTGTGGAAATGGCATGTGTGTAATAGCCACCTATGTAATTATGCATGTAATAGTTTACTCTGGTGTGTGCAAATGTCATGTGTGTAGTAGCCACCTGTGTAGTTAGATGTTTAATTTGGTTATGCAACCATGCCCTTATAAGTGTGTATATGCATATCTATATATATGTTGTTGTTCTGTATGCAATCCCAACGCACAACACACACGTCTTATTAGCAGCAATTGTTTGTGTTATTATCGGTCTTCGAGTGAACTGTTCATATCTATATAAATTGAACCGTTTCTGTTATAAATTGAACCGTTTCTGTTATCTTGGCTCAACGCAAACAGTTCATCCGAGTGAACTGTTTGCCCTCTATCATACACACCTTGATCTGGCTGACCATTTCTTTTGTTCCGCCTAATCACAAACAGTTCATCCGAGTGAACCGTATGACGTATATCGCATACACTTTCATCTGGCTGCCCGTTTCTGTTCTTCCGCCTCATCGCAAATAGTTCATTGAACTGAACCGTATGCCCCTCATCGAACACGTAACTAAATTCTGAACCGTGTTTGATGCATCCGTTATTGCATACGTTTTGCATCTTTTTTGACGTTTTTTTGCATCACCATTTGCGATTGTTGCATCGCACACAATTTCGTCGAAGGGTTTCTGATTGTAGTGCCGCGTTAGCAGCATCCTGCAGTAGTGGACCTCGGGTGTCTACACTGCTCAAATGGCATATCGAGCATTCTTCAAGGGCAAACCAAGGCTGCCAGCCTGCCAAGAGCATCTTAGCTATGGTCTTCTTTGGCTCCACCGAGGCTAAATTTCTTTGGGTGGTTAGTGCTACATAATATGCGTCGGATGACAGATTGATTTGCAGGCTAGGGGACTGCCAAATCAGCCGAAGTGCATTCTTTGCGATCAGCAGGGTGAGGACATCAACCACCTTTTTATGCAATGCTCCTTCTCAAGGACGATTTGGCAGTTAGTGGCCCGGCAACTTGGCCTCGCCATGCCCCCCACCCCCAACTTGACTCTAGCATGGTCGAATGGTGAGAAGAAGCGCATAGCAATACCCCTCGCAAGCGTCGGGCAGAGCTGAATGCCCTAATCAACCCGGTGATGTTCTCAATATGGAAGGAAATGGATGCTAGAACCTTCGACAACCAGATATCGGTGGAGGCTGTAGTGGCATCCAAGATCCTTGCAGAATGGCACATCTCACAACTTGCATGGAAGCAAAGGAATCGCGCCATTGGGCGGGAGGTGGGTCAGAGAGAGATGTAGATTGTTTGTGTGCATTTAGGTGGTAGGTTGAGATTTGCTCCTTGCAATAGTAAACTTGGTACAGGAATTAGTGCTTTACAGGAAGGCATGCCACTAAGCATGCAATGGTCGAATCTTCCTATTATGATGCAGTCACAGCTCTATTGCTATTGCGGCGTTGACAGATGACTCGCTGAATCAATTTGCCTATAGACATCTTGGTGTGGAAATTAAGAAGCTCCTGGATACACGTGGGCTTATTCCGTTGAAGATTGGGCGTAATCAAAATTGGCCATACTGCTGGTAGCACCGCTTGTTGGTTGCGCCGTGTGCCAGAGAGTGTCTCAAATCCTGTATTAGCAGACCGTAACACTATTATTCATGAATAAAACTCACTTTACCACGCGCATTTTTTTTACAAAACTTGTAAAACCTCTATCGTTCTTAATGCAATAACACGCAAAGCTCTCCCATGTTCCGGAAAAAGTGCAAACAAAATCTGGGAAAATGTTAAATGGGGAACGTTCGCTGGGAGTCCCAGCAAACGCCCCCACAACCATTTGACCCAGATCACGTGGATGGCAATGTTTATAAAAAATCGTTTGCATTTTCTTCTACCCTGCATGGCAACTTTTTTTTCCCGATCATGGCAAGTCGAGTAAAGTTGTCATGGCAAATTTAGTTGAAAATCGCATGGCAATTTGAGCGTTCGTCTAGGAAAACGCTCTCAAGGCAATGTTTGCCAGATATTCAAAATTTCAGGGGAGATTTTGTGCAGTTTGATCTCAAATTCAAGCACGCGCATACACGTGTGCTCCGTGACAGCCCATCCCTCATCCGCCTCCGACATCGCTGGAAGAGGAAGAAACGTCGGGGACTCGTCGTCTCGTCCGTCCCCAGTCACCACGCTTATCCAGCCTAGCCACACCAAACCAAACCAGACATATCCCCGACCAGACCCATCGCCCGCCATTCCGCCTCGCCCACTCCCCAGTCCCCACCCCACCACTCCGCCGCGCTCGGCTCACACGCCACCGGCGATGGCCTCCCGCCTCCTCCGCCTGCACCACCACCTCCGGCGCCGGCGCCACCACGGCACGAGCCCCGTCCCCTGCAGGCTCCTCTCCTCCTCCGACGAACCGCCGCCGCCGCCGCCGCGGACGGTGGAGAAGGTGCTGGTGGCGAACCGGGGGGAGATCGCGTGCCGGGTGATGCGGACGGCGCGGCGGCTCGGGATCGCCACCGTGGCCGTGTACAGCGACGCCGACCGCGCCGCGCTGCACGTGCGCGCCGCCGACGAGGCCGTCAGGCTCGGCCCGCCCCCCGCGCGGGAGAGCTACCTCAACGCCGCCGCCATCGTCGACGCCGCCCTCCGCACCGGCGCCAAGGTACTACGGCCCCTGCAGCGGCAGCCCGTTACGCTTTGGCGAATGTGGCACCCGGATCAGCTAGCACCGCTTTGCTGCTCTGTACGCTTTGCCTCGTCCGTTGCTTGGAATCCTGCCACATGATGCGCTCGCTGAGTTGTGTGCTGATCGCCGGACGAGCGGCTGCTGCCGCGATCACGTTTTTTTGCTTTGCGATGCGGTCCTATAACAGTCCCATCCCAACTGTCCAATGTTCGTCATTCGTTAGGATTAACAACATAACTGAAGCTCCCTTGAAAAAACATAACTGAAACTACTTACTGATTATTACTTCTGGACTACTGCATGTCTTGGTTTTGGTGTACATTTGCCAATTTATGTGCTACGTTGAGGTGTGTCATGATGGGATACTATTTTTCTGAAGTCTGACAGATATATGTTCTTGTAGGCTATCCACCCTGGATATGGGTTTCTTTCAGAGAGCGCAGATTTCGCACAGCTCTGCGAAGCAGAGGGGCTAACGTTTATTGGGCCTCCGCCATCTGCAATCCGAGATATGGGTGATAAGAGGTAAATATTCTTGCCATGTAGTTTGCATAAATGTTACACCCTCTGTTGCTAAATATAACTATATAAGACGTTTTGGCAGCTCAATTTAAACTGCCAATACGTCTTACATTTAGAAACAGTGGTAGTACCTTTTCTTTTCTGTATACGTGGGACAATACGTTCTAAGGACATTCGGTAAAAAATAGCGCGTCAAAGAGGATCATGGGTGCTGCTGGTGTACCGCTTGTTCCAGGCTACCATGGGGCTGACCAAGACATTGAGTTGTTAAAACTTGAAGCTGATAAGATTGGATATCCAGTTTTGATTAAACCCACACATGGTGGAGGGGGCAAGGTACGCTGGGAAGGCTTTGTTACAATGTTATTTTAAGTTTCCAATTTTATGCAGAGTGGAACATATTTGTGTATGCAGTCGTAGGTTCTCTTGTGTGTGAGTTACGTGATAAAATTTAAGAGTGTGTTTATTCATAATGTCGCTCATCTCAATTAAGTCTTCTGTTCTATGTTCTTTTGATCTTTGATCTTTGCGTTCAAGGGGATGAGAATAGTTCAAGGGCCTGATGACTTTGTGGATTCTGTACGGAGTGCTCAACGTGAAGCTGCAGCATCATTTGGTATAGACACACTGTTGATTGAGAAGTATATTACTCAACCCAGACATATTGAAGTCCAGGTAACATTCTGATTTCATTCCTTCCACAATCCTTTTCTCAATGCGCGCAGGTCCTCGGTTGTTGTGATATAAACTACTATTTGTGTACTCTCTGAACATTCAAACAAGTATTTATAGATGCAGTTTCAGTCTGATATCTACTGATTTATTTGCTCCTCCTTGTTAGTCGTTACTCCATAAGACTCGTACGATATTTGCATTCACTACTATGAATAATGAACTTATACTTGCCATTTCGTTTTAGTTTACGGCTTTACGCCCTGTGTTGCTAATAGGTACCACTTCTTTTGGTTACTTGTTCTCATGATTGTACAAACTTATTGCAACAGCTTGCCTTAATTGATCTACTCAGATGATCAAAAGAAACATGAATGGTTAATTTGGCACTATTTCAATATGTAGGTATTTGGTGACAAACATGGAAACGCTATTCACCTTTACGAGAGGGACTGCAGTCTACAAAGAAGGCATCAGAAGATCATCGAGGAAGCACCAGCTGTAAGGCTTTATTACCTGTCAATGCCACTGTTTCCCTTTGAACAAAGTAACATTTAACATTAACCGTTTATGTATTGACTGCAGCCAAATGTGACAACTGAGTTTCGGACTCATATTGGTGAAGCTGCTGTGTCGGCTGCGAAGGTGACATACTTGATGTTTCTACACAATATTGCATGCTGTAATTGAAGATATTGATCTGATGCTCTTATGTTTTCAGTTCATTACACTGTTTAGTTCATTCACTATTTATGAAACAGTACCTGATTTAACAATTTCAAGCTACCAAACCCTCCACCCTATGTTCTGCAATTGTTATTCTGTTTAATCTTTACATTTTATACACAGGGTCACTTATTGGATTCTTTGTGTTGAAGGCAGTTGGTTACTACAGTGCTGGAACAGTGGAGTTTATTGTGGATACTCTTTCAGGAGAATTCTATTTCATGGAGATGAATACTCGACTCCAGGTACTATGTTTATGAATATCAGTTGATCATGTAGATGCTTTAGTACCTTGTAAAACCCAAAATTGCAAGAACCATTAAGGTGGAATAATATGTTCAAATCTAGCAGACGAGCCTGAGTGATCACATATGTTATTCCATCTGTATATGGAATTATGGATAGCCTTGTAACCACGTTTAGCTTAAATGCAAAAAAGTACGTGCTAGCTTCCATACTCTCCCTCAAGTTCACCTTGATCTTTGAAGGTTGAACACCCAGTAACAGAGATGATAGTCGGTCAAGATCTTGTGGAGTGGCAAATACGTGTTGCAAATGGAGAGCGCCTGCCATTATCTCAGGAGCAGGTCCCACTAAACGGTAAGCCCTGCAGAGCATTCATGTTCTCATCCTCAACACTAATATATGATTAAGCTTCATCACATAACCATCTCTTCTAGCCGTATTTGTGTTATGCTTTGAAGATCCAGTCTCTATCAGTTAGCCTGATAGTGCTGCACATCATGCTGTTGATGCAAGCATTGTTTTATGCTTATTTGTGGTTAAACTCATTAAGCAGGTCTATTAGTGAGTAAGCAAAATCCACTTGCTTATTGCTGTTCACTTCTCTAGCTTATTGGACCTATTTATCATCCAGAAGAGAAAAGGAGTCCAACCATTCTCTAGAAGTGGACCAGAACCTTTTATGCATTTAACAGATACACACATAATCTGAATAAAAAATATGAGATCCGTGGGCACTAGCACCCAAGACATATTTTTATAGAAGGAGCCCACCCGGATGAGGCGCAAGAAATTCGCTCCGGACGGGAGTCGAACCCTGGGCGCAGGGTGCACATAATCTGAATGTCTTCTCTTGATACTTGAGATAATATTTGTTAACCTTAATTTACATAAATGAATAATATTAGTTATTCTAATGTACTTACTCAAATTATATGGGTGATCTTAGGTCCTATATTTATGTTGGTATCATTAACAGTTAAAAATTATGATGCCAGTTAAAGTAAGAACTACGTATTTGTTAACCATCAGTGTACCTTGATCCAGGACATGCATTTGAAGCCCGAATATACGCCGAAAATGTTCCAAGAGGATTTCTTCCTGCAACAGGAACCTTACATCACTATCGACCAGTCCTGTCTTCCCCAACAGGTAATTTTTGGAGATATCCAGTGACAGAATTTTTTACCAGTTATTTTTCGGTGTGCTGTTGGTAACATATTCTTGATCAGTAAGAGTTGAAACTGGAGTCGAAGAAGGAGATGCTGTCAGCATGCATTATGATCCCATGATAGCCAAACTTGTTGTTTGGGGTGAAAGTCGCAATGCTGCACTAGTCAAGCTAAAGAACTGTTTGTCGAACTTTCAGGTATATATGCCCATCACCTTAATTTACACTTCTCTTTAGAAGTCTTGTCTTAGATTCTTTTAATATCCTATAGTGTCCTCTGTCTGCTGATTAATTAGTTACTTAGAAATTTACTACTCATTATCATTCGCGAAGAACTGCCAACTTAAGGATTCTGGTGTGGTACTTCTGATCATCCGTCCCTATCATGCTGTAGTTAATGAATAGACAGATTGCAGGTTTGCCTACAAATGTTGCTTTCCTTCAAGAACTCGCAGGCCATAATGCCTTCGAAAGAGGCCTAGTTGATACACATTTCATTGAGCGGTACAAAGATGATTTTCAAAGTACTTCTGCTAAGGCCTCGGGTGAAGCACATGATGCAGCTAAGCTTGGTGCAATTTTGGCTGCTGCCTGCATTTGTAAAAAGGATCATATTAGCTCCGAAGAATCCCTTCGTATGTCATGTGCCTGTCCTTTTGTTTTGTCACTCAACATCATTCGCAATATGACCTGCTATTGACATATGTTTGTTGGTAGGTGACAAGACGCTTTCAGTATGGTATACCCGTCCACCTTTCAGGATGCATCACTCCGCGAAGCGTTTGATGGAATTTGAGTTAGATGAAGAACTTGAGGGGTTGAGTGATAAGCTCCTTAAATTATTGGTTACATATAGATCTGATGGAGGCTACTTCATTGAGGTGATTAATTAACACACAGAACCTCTTATGCTTTTGGTTTTTTGAATTGTAAAACCTTGAAGCTTCTTTGCTGAGGTGTGAATACTAATACAAGTTTGTAACACTTGACCAATACCTTCACTCATTGTTCCCCTTGTGACTTGTGACCAGACTGAAGCTGGCTCTTCTCATGGTTTTGATGTGAAAGTAGATGGTGGGAGCGAACATGATTTCCGGGTTGAAGTTGGTGGTGTGCAAACAGACGTGACATTAGCATTTTATTCAAAGGTTACGCCCTGATACCTTCTATGGAGGTTGTGAGCTTATTCATTAGTTTCTTCCGACTGTTATGTCATCACTAAATTTTTCTTCCGCTGCTGTTTTCAGGATAATAGCAAACATATACACATCTGGCATGGGAAGCATCACCATCATTACAGGCAGACCATGAGAATTGAGCATTTACTTGATGATAGTTCTCAACCCAGCCAGGCTTCTGAGGGAAGGTCACATCCAAAAGGAAGTGTTTTGGCACCAATGGCTGGTTTGGTCGTTAAGGTTTTGCTTAAGGATGGGGTACACGTGGAAGATGGTCAGCCTGTCATGGTTATAGAAGCAATGAAGATGGAGGTCCGAATGAACTTGCTGACGATATTTTGGAATTTTTTAATCAAATTAGTGAATGCTGACATAACTCTCTTGTATTCCTTTTGTCAGCACGTTGTGAAGGCGCCTCGGGCAGGTTATATAGAAGGGCTGAAGGCTACCGCTGGACAACAAGTTTTTGACTCCAGTGTCCTTTTCACTGTCAAGGTATGTGTTAATAATTGACCATATCTTCGAATTTTTTTTGTTTTCCATTTTGTCATAACAAAGTGTACGCCATGTCTCCGTTTGGCCATCGTTATATTTTGACCCATACCGACGGAAGTCTCGAAAAGTATTCAAACCTAGAAGATTGGATCCATTTGTTACCATTTATGTAAAAGTTCTCTGTCTCTAACGAGCTGAACTAAACAGTAGTGTTCGACAATGTGAATATTTGAGTTAATAGAAACAGTGGTGGTAGCGTTTAACCTTATTTTCTCCTGGGGGCTGCGAGTTTCAACCCCACCTAGAGAGCCCTATAAATGGTTTTCTGGTAGACCAGGATCCCGTGTTGAATTAAATGAAACCAAACGTCTCACGAGTAAATAATGTTCTCATTTTGCAACACCGGAAAATGTTAGTCGCTTCGCTTCTCGGGTGATTCCCCATCAACTTGTATTTTTTCCTTTCTCCAGGATAAGAGCACGAACTGATGAACCCAGAAATTGGAGCCAGATATCAGAATTCGAGTGGCGGCTCCGCCCTTGGGAAAGAAGAATAAGCGAACAGGCAGCTGGAGATCATTCTGTGACTAAATAATACTAGGTGATCTCCCTAGTATAGCCGGAGATCATATCTTCCGGCACCCATTTCCTGTATAGCGTGTACATTAATGTCAGTGGCATTGTGCAATGTAACAAATCATGTAAGTATGTAACGCAATTTTTCTGCCTTGCATTGTCCAATGTGAACCTTCTTGATTGAGAAATTCAATGATCCAACAACAACAAAGTCTTTAATCCCAAACAAGTTGGCGTGGGCTAGAGCTGAAACCCATAAGATCTCGTAACCAAACTCATGGTTCTGATACATGAGATCTCGTAACCAAACTCATGGTTCTGGTACATAATAGCCAGCTTTCAAAAGTTTAAACTTAGGTAGCAGGAGCTGCAATTTAGATATAGCTGAAAAAAGAAAAAAAAAAGCTCCATTGCCGGGATTTGAACCCGGGTCGCCTGGGTGAAAGCCAGGTATCCTAACCGGGCTGGACGACAATGGATTTGTGAAATAACAGGATTAGGTTCGGATTAGTTTCGAACCTGAGAAATTCGATGATCCAGAATGGTTTTTGACACTTACTAATGTCAAAAAATATTTTACATTAGGGGACGGAGGGAGTAACTGTTAACAAAAGAATACAGTTCAAATAACAATGAATTTTGTAGCATGATAAAAAATGGAAATGAGAACTGTCTGGTTGCATTTTTTTTCTTTGGAAAATGAGGATCAAACCTCACACAAGACAAGATTGACACTACTCTCGAAAAAAGACAATAGACATATAACAAATAAATCACTCAAATACCCTCTCCGTCCTGAATTACTTGTCACAGAAATGCATAAAAATGGATGTATCTAGAATTAAAATATTTTTTTTGACAAGGATCTAGAACTACAATATGTCTAGATACATCCATTTCTGCGACAAGTAATTTCGGACTGAGGGAGCATAATCTTGAACTTTATTTTTTTGCAAAACTCAAATATTATCTTGGACTGTTGGGACAAAATTGCAAAAATAATCTCCACAACTGCGCCGAAGTTTGCCGGAAACCACCGATTTTCGGTAAGTTTTTTCCGAAAGCACTAAAATCTCGATTGAGAGCGTTTTGACAAGAAAATTGACAATAGGGCCTGGCCGCCAGGCCTACGTGGCAGGGGTGACAGCTCCCTTGTTCTCGTTACGAAGACAATGTCGAGGATCTAATCATATGCTCTTTAGGTGCGCAAGAGCTAAGGATATCCGGAAGAAATTGAGACTTGACGACCTTGTTCGTAAAGCTCTCCTTGAGTATTGACAGGGAAGGAGCGTCTGTTCTGGAAGAGCTTCTGGAGTATTATCTCAAGAAATATGTACGAGGGAACTCATTTTTGTGGCTGCTCGGTTTATTTGGTTGGAACGACGCCAGTTGACACACGGGGAAGATGTCCAGCCAGTTGTCAACTGGAGCGCCGACTGACGTTGAACTATACAAGAAGCTGTAGGAGGCAACATCAGAGAACAAATGTTCGTTGGAAGCGGCCTCCGGAGGGAGCATATATGGCGAATGTCGACGCCGCCTACAATCAGAGCACAGATTTTACTGAAGGATTCATTGCGCTAGTTGTCATCCGATTAACAACGCCCTCGACGCTGTTATGGCCGAAGCAAGTGCAGCAAGAGATGGGCAGAAGATGGGGCACCATAAAATCATACTTCAATCTGATTGTGCTCAAGTTACTGAAACTTTACATTTTTTTTCTTTTCGAAAAGGAGGATGATCCCCCGGCCTCTTCATCTGGGCGATGCATGCGACCATTTTTATTAATTATTCACAAAGATCTTACAAAAGCAATACATGACTAAGTCTGAAGCCACCATCTTGACAATATCTGTCGCTACTTCTATCCAGTTGATGAAGGGGTGCCGAAAGTCGGAGCCGAATATCAAACATACCTCGCACCAAATCCTAACATCTAAAGCCGGGGACCCCCACCAAGCCGCTTGCCGGGTTTGGGGTACACACCGGTCCGACACATTCTTAGAGTCCGCCGCTTGCCGGGTTTGGGGTACACACCGGTCCGACACATTCTTAGAGTCCGCCGCCGCCGTCTTTCACCGATCCATCTTTAGAGTAGGTACTGACGCATTGACAATGCCAGGCCTACCGTCAACACCACCACAACGCCAAACAACGCCACCTCCCTACGCACGTCCATCAAGACGCATCTAGCGCCGAGACCCACCGTCCACGATACGGTTGATGCCACGCTGCTCCACCTACATGCCATCTCACGTCAGACTCTGAACTACCAGCAACTCCACCACCCCTGAGCAGTCCCCGACCGACGCCTTCAGGAAGGAACACGACACCAAGGTGTCACCGTCGCCCAAACAGAGGAACATAGGCTTTCGCCTGCACTCATGGCAGGGGTAGGAGGACTAGGATCCACACAGAAGCCCCAGGAAGGGAATCGGCGCCGAGGGGCATCGACTTTGGTGCGCCGCCACGCCGGCCTGGTGTTTCTCCCGGATCCATGCCCACTCGCAAGATCTGCCCAGGCAGCACCAATAAACATTGACCGCAGTCGCAAAGTACCATAGCAAGCATGAACCGGAGCAGATCGAGTCAGAGACGACGCTTCCCATGGAACTTCGGCCGGCCATCGAGGAGCCGCCACAGCGCCGCTGCCTCCACGCCGCCCACGCGGTCGTGGAAGGTCACCCATCTGCACCCGCCGGTGCCGCCCGTCGGGCAGGCCGCACCACGCGCCACCGATCGAGGCTGCCGCCCCGAGATCGGATCTGCCAGCCGCCACCGCGCCATGAGAGCCAGAGCCCACCACGCCTGTGTCTGCGCACCGCACGCACTCCCGCGCGCCGTACGCGCTCGCCCCGACGACCACACGCTCCCACGGTATACGCCCCGCAATGCCTGAGCCCCGCGAGAGGGAGAACCAGAGTGCCCCTCCGCCGCCGACGCTGCGTGGGCTTTGACCGGCGGCGGCGAGGGGAGGGAGTTCGCCCGGGTCGCCCGCGGGGTAGGCGACACGGGGGCTCTCTCGGCTCTCATCTCGACCGGGTTTTGACTAGCCCGGGTCGTCCGCGGGGTAGGCGACACGGGGGCTCTCTCAGCTCTCACCTCGACCGAGTTTTGACTAGCCCGGGTCGCCCGCCTGGCTGAAACTTTACATGATAGTGGATTCTCATCAACAACAAGTTGTGCAATGCGAATCAACCTGTGGTTGAGTTGGTTAGGTGGACAGTGGTATCCCCAACCCACCAGGATTCAAATCTTGGTGCTCGCATTATTCCTGGATTTCAGGATTTCCGGCGATGCGCTTTCAGTGGGAGGAGTCATTCCCGTCGACGACGAGGCACCTATGGTGACTTCGTAAATCTCAAGATGATATACCGGCTCAGTCTCTCGGAGGTGCTCATAGGGGTAGGGTGTGCGTGTATGCGTTCATAGGGATGAGTGTATGCGCGTGTATATGAGCGCTTGTGTCTGTACTAATGCTCAAAAAAAACAAGTTGTGCAATATTTGAAGAATGTGCACTGATAGCTAGTGCTTTTGATGATGTTAGTTTCAAATTCTGTCTAAGGGAAGCCAATTCGGATGGCTGTGAGATAGGTAGGCCTTCTGGTAATTGCAAATTATGTATTGGTTGATGAACCCCGTAGTTTCGAAAATGTTATCTAACAAACGTCAGTTAGGAAGGGGGTGGCAAGCGAACATTTTTTTGTAGCAAGTTTAGTAGATATAAGAGATGGCATATCCTACCCTTATTTCCCGCAAAATCTCTCTTCTTCCCGGAATTTGACATGTGTTTCTGAAGAAACTGTCAACACCATCCAACTAATTTTTTTTTGTTGTGAAAAGCCATCTATCCAACTAAACTTGCCAGCTAAAACATTTGCAAATGCTAACCCCTCCCAATGAACGTTCACCAGCTATCAAGGCCCACTAGTTTTCTTTTGCCTACCTTTTAAACGATGTAACTATTATTGCAAACCACGGATGGCTCCCCTAAGAAAGAAGACAATGTCGGGGTGTTGATTGTGGTTTCATAAGAATATATGCAACATTAGGTTGGGATTTTTCTTCCATACTATTTCCATATTCATGTGGAGAAGGCCTATGATAAGATACCGCGGAATGTCATGTGGTAGCCTTGGAGAAATACAAAGTCTGAGCAAAGTACATTACCCTCATCTAGGACATGTACAATAATGTTGTGACAAGTGTTCGAACAAGTGATGGCGACACTGATGACTTCCCGATTAAAATAGGACTGCACCCGGGGTTAGCTTTGAGCCCTTATATATATATATTTTACTTTGGTGATGGATGAGGTCACAAGGGATAGTATGGTGCTAGTCGACGATATCGGACGGGGGTCAATAGGAAGTTGGAATTATGAAGACAAACCTTGGAATCGAAAGGTTTTAGGCTTAGTAGAACTAAAACCGATTACATGATGTGCGGTTTCAGTACTACTAGGCACGAGGAGGAGGATGTTAGCCTTGCTGGGCAGGTGGTGGCCCAGAAGGATACTTTTTGATATTTGGAGTCAATGCTGCAGAAGGATAGGGGCATTGATGAAGATGTGAACCATCGAATCAAAGACGGATGGATGAAGTGGCGCCAAGCTTATGACATTCTCTGTGACAAGAGAGTGCTACAAAAGTTAAAAAGGCAAGTTCTATAGGATTGCGGTTCGACCCGCAATGTTGTATGAAGATGAGTGTTGGTTGATTAAAAGGCGACATGATCAACAATTAGGTGTGGTGCAGATGCGCATGTTGAGATGGATGTGTGGCCACACAAGACTGGACCGAGTCCAGAATGATGATATATGAGATGGAGTTGGGGTAGCATCGATTGAAGAGAAGCTTGTCCAACATCGTCTGAGATGGTTTGGGCATATTCAGCGCAGACCTCCAGTGCATAGCGGATGGCTAAAGCGTGCTGATAATGTCAAGAGAGGTCGGGATAGACCAAACTTGACATGGAAGAGTCTGTAAAGAGAGATATGAAGGATAGAATATCACCAAAGAACTAGTCATGGACAGGGTGCGTGGAAGTTTGATATCCATGTGTCAGGACCATTTCATATCCATGTGCCAGAGCCATGAGTTGGTCGCGAGAGGGTTTCACCTCTAGCCTACCCCAACTAGATCTCTGAACATAGGCTGCTCAACAACTAGAATATTGGAATCTACATTCCAACACAAATCTTATTCCATACCACGTTAGAAAGAAATTCACCTTCAAAGGCCCCCTTTGTATTCTGCTAAGACAACAGCAGTACACTTTATTGAAACCTATCTTTCACATTTATTTGAGTGGATAGGCCCACCAGCTTTATATTTCAGTTTCCAAAAGACAACTTTCACAATCTAAAACCAGCTCATACACTATTTTCACTCGTTTCTTAGTTACCCACCCCCTCGCCGACTTAGTTCTTAATTATGTGCTTCCTTGCCAGAAAGCTTGTCCAGGAAGGACAGTATCTCAGAGTTCACCCTCTCGGCCTGCTCTTGCTGGAGGAAATGGTGGCCTTCAATGATGGAAACCTCAAGGTCAGGAACATTGGACTTGAAACCCCCGCTCTCGATGTAGCGCTTGACTCCGAAGGACTCGACACCGATGTCCTTCTCACCCCCGATGAACTTTGCAGGCACTGTGATCTTTGCAGCGTGCCAGGGTGCAGTAAGCCTCCAGTTCCTGTGTTTGATGTGAATTGGTGCGTATGAGCTACATAAAATGGAAAGGATATGAAGAATATAAAGTAACGAAGTTTACGTGTCCATGTTGCGGTAGTAGTTGAGGGGTCCGGTGAAGCCAGACTTCTGAAACTTCTCAGCATACTGGCCCAGTTCTTCCTCGGTCATCCAAGGAAGTGGGGATGATGACACATCGAAAAAAATCTATAATCTCTACTCCAGGAGGAGCAGCAAGGTCATCTAATTCAATGGAGTAGAACTTCTTTAGGACAGTCGCAACGTCGTACCGAGCAAATGCCTTTTCAGCTCTTCCAGGCTCCTGCAGGCATGAGCTTTAAATAAGGCGAAGTTGGTAGTTTTGCAACAACTACAGAGTTATATGCAGATCATGACTACAACTACAAGGCAAAGATATGCTCATCTTGGCGATAATTCAACCCAGAGCCCGGGCTCGGATGAGCCCGGTGAACAGTACTGCGATTTAAAAAGAAAAATAAAGTTCAAAAAATTCCAATTTTTTTGTGGTGCAAGATGCTCCTGTGCGTGAACCCCGTGCAAAATTTTGTGAAGTTTGGACATTCGAGAAGCTCGTGGCAAAGAAGACAAAATCAGTCGTGAATAGTGTGATTTTCAAAAGTTTCTCAGACATCCAAATTCTGTCTTTTTTGCCACGAGCTCATCGAATGTCAAACTTCACAAAATTTTGCACGGAGTTCACGCACAGAAGCATCTTGCACCACAAAGAAATTGAATTTTTTTGATTTTTTTTCCTTTCAAAACGTGGTACTGAGGTTCATGCCTGGGCTCATCTGAGCCCGGGCACCAAATTGCCGCCCTCTCATCTCGGTGCCATCCTGGACCTTAGACTGTAGTTTTGGACGCACAAAAATAATCTTTGCGTTTGTGTCCTGATTATAGAATCTTACTCTGGCGAAATGTTAATAGATGATGTATTTGTTCTAATTTTCAGAAAACAATTTGGATCATAATTTAGATGCATACTAGTATCAGTTAATAAATCTATGCTTCTTCAGCATAGAAGTTTAAAGATTCATCAACCAATTAGCCTCCTCGAATCATCATCTGCTTCATATTTTTTCCTATGAACATTTGCTTCAGTTTGTATGTGATTAATTTCCATTTCACACAACCCAATTCACTGATTCCATGCTGTATCAGGTCCCCCATGGCATTGGCAAAGAAGAATGCTAACTGAAATTAAGTCAGATGGAACAAGGACCACAGCACCTGGAACTGCGTGATGTAGAACCCATCGCCGCGCGCCGCGAACATCTCCGCCATCGAACGAGGGGAGCGGGGGAAGAACGGGATCCCCAGCGCGACGACGGCGCGCACCCGGTCCGGCCGGAACAAGCAGAAATGCCACGCCACCTGCGCGCCCCAGTCGTGCCCCACCACCACCACCTGCGCCGGCGCCGGTGTCAGTGCGTCACTCGCGGCGGCCAAGCAAGAAGAAACCAACAGCTACGCACCTTGGGGAGGCGGAGGTGGTCGAGGAGCGCGACCACGTCGCCGACGACGTGGAGCATGGTGTAGGCGGCGGGGTCCGCGGGGGCGTCGGAGTCGCCGTAGCCGCGGAGGTCGGGGGCGAGGGCGCGGAAGCCGCGGGCGGCGAGAGCAGCCATCTGGTGGCGGCAGGAGAGCCAGAGCTCCGGGAAGCCGTGGAGGAGGAGCACCGCCGGGCCGGCGGCGGGGCCCTGCTCGGCGACGTGGAGGGAGACGCCGTTGACGTCAGCGTTCCAGTGCCGCACCTCGCCTGCACCGCCGGACTCCATGGTTGAGTTGACTCTCACTCGCCTCGCCGGCCGAGCGTGCTTTGTCGGACTCGGCTTCAGTGTTTTTTTCTTTTTGGGGGACGGCTTCAGTGGTTTTGACATCAGCAACGAGGTCAGCTTCAGCGACTTTGAGAGCACAGCCACCGAGCAATCTGCCGTTCATTCTACATCAAACGCACAGGATCCACCCAAGGAAAATGAAAAAAAGAAAACGCCGAGACTTGCAGTTTCGAGCTTTCCAGTGACATGAATAGCAGAATCGTTGCACTGGACACTCTCCAGTTTGAAGATTTCACACTAATTTTGTTGGTCTCTTACAGAATAAAGAAGGCAACAATTGAACTTTGATCACACAAGGCAAAAACTGATCCCATTACAGAAAAAAAAGAATTACAGCACACCACTTATAAATTTAAAAGCACTTAACATTGAAAGTACAAGTACAACCTCGGTTCGAAATTAGTTGACTTAGATTTATCTAGACACAAATGTATCTAACACTGAAACACGTCTAGATACATTCGTATTTAGACAAATCCGAGTCAACTAATTCGGGACAGGTGGAGTACAACTTATGAACAACAATGCAAGTTTGTTACGTAGCAGTTTCACTTGTGCCACTGATGAACAATCATTCAAGTATGGTGCATAAATAACCTAAAAAACAACTTTGAACATCTCAGGGGTATTCTAGACATTTTACTCAAAAGCCACACATCACACATCTGGTTTACCAAACGGTAACTATTACCGAAAAAGGGTTTCCCCCCGCTTTGTATACAAAGCAACCAACCGAACCATACATGGATAGGTGCTGGGGCGGAAGCAGCACAGTCACGCCCAAAAGAAACGACAGAGAAAAGCAAAAGAAACAAATGCCGAAAACGGCGGATCAACAAAACGAAGAAGCCTCACGATCGCAGCGCCCACCAGGATCTTCCACTAGACTCCAAGACTCCGAAGCGCCGGCACCTATCAACACCTTCAAGAAGGATCGCGACGATGACGATGCTGCTGCTAAGGGTTTCCCCCGGTACACGATGAGGCGAGAGGAAGGGTAGCTCCGACGCCCTCCCGGAAGGTCAGGTGGCACCCACAGGCGCCACCGCGTCGGCGTTGGCCATGCCAACAGGGGTTTCCCCCGATCCCAACCTGCACCTCGGGCGCCCCGGAGCCTGCCACCAAACCAACCACCATCGTACGCCAATGCGGTCTTGAGGCCCCCACGCCGTCTCACCACGGCACCGTGAAGTGAGGATATCACGCCGAAGAATCAGAGCCGGGACTAGGGCATCAGCACCATCGGCACGCGGGAGGGCCCCACCTCCACCGTCCGCGACGGTAGCCGTCCGGACGCAATAGCGGGAGCACACCAGGCCCGTGGGCCCACCGGCCCGGCCGAGCCCTCGTGGGCTCGCAAAGCTCCCGCCTTCGCGCTGCTGCCGGCACGCCGGCGGTGCCGCCGCCCCAATCCGAGCCGCTCTTCCTCCTCACCGCGCCGCAGACAACGAGGCTACGCCCAGGGATTGGCCCGCTAGGACCCAGATGGGGCCCTAAGGGCCCAGATCTGGGCCGAGGACGCGCCGCCGGCCACCCTGCGCAACCAGGCCGCCCCGCCGCCAAAGGACGGCGCCACCACCGCGACGGGCCGCCG
>NC_041389.1:81162247-81182495 GCF_002162155.2 Triticum dicoccoides
CCGGGGGCGCCGCCGGCGGCGGCGGGGGGGAGGGGCACGGGGGAGGAGGAAGGAGAGGCGAGCGGGGGGAGCCGCCCCGGCCGCCCCCCGGGGAGGCGGCGCGGGCGCGGGGTCGGGGGAGGGAGGGGAGGGAGTGAACCCAAACGGTAATTATTCACAATAACTTTTCAATAGCACAACCGCTTTCGCACGGTTTACACTCTATATATAAGCCAACCCCCTCCTCAGTGTCAAGGGTTCGCACCCCTGTAACTCATACGCACATAATACAGTCGACCGCCTCCGGGCTCCGAGACGTAGGGCTGTTACTTCCTCCGAGAAGGGCCTGAACTCGTAAACATCTTGCGTATACAACTACTCCATAGCTAGGATCTTGCCTCTCCATTCCTACCCCCCTATTCTACTGTCAGACTTAGAACCACGACAGTTGGCGCCCACCTTGGGGCAGCTGTCTTAGCGACTTATTGGAGGGGTTGCGATTTTTCCAATCTCCTTCATCATGGTTTCAGGCGGAGTTTTGGTTGAGGGCCGCAAGATCCGTCTCGGCGCGCTCACGTTCATCACCGATGACTCCTCTTGGCTTCAGGAGGCTCCACTCGACGTCGATGCGCTCCCCGTCTGCGGGGCGACGCACTTTCGCGCGTGCGTCCGCGGCGTCCTCCTGCGGCAACCGTCGACCCAGTATCGGTCGACCCCTGTGTAACGCCCCGAGACCGACGGTCCAGAAGACTTCCATATTTTTGCGACCCATATTTTTTATTTGTGCTTGCTCTATTTATTTTTGCATTGCATCATGTCATCATGCCATCATCTCATAAATCTTTTGCAACTCACCTAAATAAATTGCATAGATCGCTGATCTATTTAAATCGAGGGAATTCACATGGTGATTCTCTTTAAAACATATCCTCTCGATATTTAGAGAGCTATAGTAAATATTCCAATTATTTGGATTTACCGCAAACACACTTACAATATATCCTAATGCCTTTGTTGTCTTAATTCATGATCTCCAACTTTGCCATTTATTCTTTCATCATCTTCCGGAGCTCCACCAAAAATCCCAACATTTTTGGAAACCTCTAATTCCTAGTCCTTGCTCAAACCTTTTGAATTAAATTCAAATGGCTTTGAATTTAATTCCTGCAATCTTGCCACTCCTATTTTTCATGGACCGTGCACATTTTTGTGAGTCCAAGTAAATTAACCCCATGCCCAAATTCTTTCCGTAACCCTCTCTTTCTTTTATTTCTTATCTCTATTTTGTTTCTTTTCTTTTGAGAGAAAGAGAGAGAGAGGAGAGCCCAGCCGCCGGCCTCTAAGGCCCAGCCGCCCCCACCAGTCCCTCCTAACCCTAGCCTGAGCGATCCCCATCCCCTGATCTCTCCCTCGTCTCCCGTTCGAGCGCCGCCAGGAGAGGAGAGCCCCAGCGCCCGATCCCCAACTCCTCCCGATCCCCTCATCCTCTCCCTCTCGTCTTCTCCCGAGCTGCCGCCCTGTTGCATCGCCGCCCCGCCACCCGCACAGCCGCCACCCCCTCTCTTCCCGAGGCACGAGCAGGAGCGCTCGGCCTCGTCTTCTCGCGCGGCCAGCCGCCTCGACGGCGACCTCCAGGTCCACCGCCGCGCCCTGCTTCTTCTTCCTGCTCGAGGAGCCCCACGACATCACCATGGATGGCTGCCGCCCTGTTCGGCCTCTTCTTCGAGCAGAGGAGGACGCCCGCAACCATTGCCTCCCGCGGCGCCCTTTGACCTTGCTGCCGGCCGAGCCCGAAGCTCCGCCACTGCTCCTCGTCGCCGGAGTCCCGCTCCTCTGCCTCCCTGCTTCGTCCGCCGTGACGTTCGGCCGCCGTGCCGTCATGTTGCAGCGCCACCGGCCTCGACCTCCCTCCCCCCCCTCGCCGCGGCTGCACCCTGCAGGAGCTCCGCCTCCTCTCCCGCGCCTTCTTGCCTCCTCCGCGCCCATCCCCTGTTGCATCTCCGTCGGCACCATCGCTGTGCTATGGAGCTCCTGCCTGAGCCGTCCCTTTCGGCCAACTCTGTTGCTGCCGCCGCTGCTTTGATCTTCCCTGGTGCAGCTTGTTTTCCAACAAACGGCAACCCGATGGTTACCTCCACGCCAAGTACCATCCACCCTCGAAGACCCCGTGGACGTCAAGTTCCTCACAACGACCCCGGACATCTATGAAACAAATGTGTACAACTACCGTCACCGTGTACAACTACTTCCACTACTTTCCACGACGTCCGTGAACCACTACCGTCGCCCCGAAGACGTTGGATTCGTCAAGTGCCTCTTCGAAACGAACGTGTACAACTACTTCCACTACCGTCGCCACGTGAACAACTACTTTCACGACGTCCCGTGAACGCCTACTTCCTCTACACCGCTCCGAACTCGAACCGTTCCGAAAATGCACGCTTCAAAGGTATAACCCCGAGACGACATACCGAGAACGAATGTGGGTTGTATGAGATGCCCGTGTTTGCACCGTGCCCGTTTGCTTCATGCACGTTCCTCCTTGTTCGCCATACCGATGAACCGTGGGAACCTGGTAACCGGGATCACCCCACCATCTCTAGCATGTTCCGCACATCCGCACGCTTCCTTTTGCACCGGTATCTCCATGAGCTACTGGAATCGATATGTTGCCGTGGCATCATTTTCGGATTCGTTGCCGTGGCACCCCTTTCTTCCACCACGGTGATAAATGCTTCATAACATGCTTATGTCAACATTTTCATAAAAATTGCATATAATTTGCATATGTCATTTGCATCATGATAATAACAATTAAAAAGTTTAAACTTGTTGTTGCTTTAAATTGCTAAATGCATATGGGGATTTACCGGATTTGTTGTTTTTATATCCGGCGCCATTTAAATTGTTTAGATGGTATAGTTTTTTGTTATGCTTCACCACTTGCCATGTTAACCAATATTTAATATTGTTGGGTACATAACCGAGAGAGAACTAAATAATTGATGTGGTGTTTCGTCAATATGCAACTCGTTGCATATTGTGCTCCACTTAACTTGTAGTATTGTTTGTTGCACTTTGCCATGCCATGCCTCATTAAACCGGACATGCATCATACTTGATTGTGCTTCATGCCATGTTTATGTGATGGTTGTTTACTATGTTGTTTGTTTCTTTCCGGGTTGCTTTTCTCGTTAGCTTCGGTTTCGTTCCGGAGTTGTGAGGATCCATTCGACTTCGACCGTTTGTCTTCTTCTTGGACTCGTTCTTCTTCCTTGCGGGATCTCAGGCAAGATGATCATACCCTCGAAATCACTACTATCTTTACTATGCTAGTTTGCTCGCTCTTTTGCTATGCCAATGCTACGATGCCTACCATTTGCTTGTCAGCCTCCCAAATTGCCATGTCAAACCTCTAACCTTTGACACCATTCCTAGCAAGCCATTGATTGGCTATGTTACCGCTTTGCTCGGCCCCTCTTATAGCGTTGCTAGTTGTAGGTGAAGTTGAAGATTTCTCCATGGTGGACAGGGTTATGTTGGGATATCACAATATCTCTTATATTATTAATGCATCTATATATTTGGTAAAGGGTGGAAGGCTCGGCCTTATGCCTGGTGTTTTGTTCCACTCTTGCCGCCCTAGTTTCCGTCATACCGGTGTTATGTTCCCGGATTTTGCGTTCCTAACGTGGTCGGGTGATTTATGGGACCCCCCTGACAGTTCGCTTTGAATAAAACTTGTCCAGCAAGGCCCAACCTTGGTTTTACCATTTGCCTCACCTAGCCCTTTTTCCCTTGGGTTTCCGGAGCCCAAGGGTCATCTTTATTTACCCCCCCCCCCGGGCCAGTGCTCGTTGTGAGTGTTGGTCCAAACCGTCAGCCGCCGGTGGCCACCAGGGGCAACTCTGGGCTCGCCTACCGGAAGTTTGGACAATCCGGTGTGCCCTGAGAACGAGATATGTGCAGCTCCTATCAGGATTTGTCGGCACATCCGAGCGGCTTTGTTGGTCTTGTTTTACCATTGTCGAAATGTGTTGTAAACCGAGATTCCGAGACTGATCGGGTCTTCCTGGGAGAAGGTCTATTCCTTCGTTGATCGCGAGAGCTTGTCATGGGCTAAGTTGGGACACCCCTGCAGGGTTATAAACTTTCGAGAGCCGTGCCCGTGGTTATGTGGCAGATGGGAATTTGTTAATGTCCGGTTGTAGATAACTTGACACCAGATCTGAATTAAAATACATCAACCGCGTGTGTAACCGTGGTGGTCTCTTCTCGGCGGAGTCCGGGAAGTGAACACGGTGTTGGAGTTATGCTTGACGTAGGTTGCTATAGGATCACTTCTTGATCATACTTTTATCGACCGGGCTTTGCCTTCTCTTCTCGCTCTCATTTGCGTATGTTAGCCACCATATATGCTAGTCGCTTGCTGCAGCTCCACCTCATGCCTTTACCTTACCCATAAGCTTAAATAGTTTTGATCGCGAGGGTGCGAGATTGCTGAGTCCCCGTGGCTCACAGATACTTCCAAAACCAGTTTGCAGGTGCCTATGTTACCGAGCAGGTGACGCAACCAAGCTCAAGGAGGAGCTCAATGAAGATCTTGCCCTTTGTGTTGTTTCGCTCTAGTTGATCAGTAGTGGAGCCCAGTTGGGGTCGATCGGGGACCTTTGTCGCATTTGGGGTTCTTCTTTTATTTTGGTTCCGTAGTCGGACCTTGATTGTATCTAGATGATGTAATGCTTTATTCATGTAATTGTGTGAAGTGGCGATTGTAAGCCAACTATGTATCTCTTTTCCTTATGTATTACATGGGTTGTGTGAAGATTACCTCACTTGCGACATTGCTTTCAATGCGGTTATGCCTCTAAGTCGTGCTTCGACACGTGGGAGATATAGCCGCATCGAGGGCGTTACACCCTGTGTCATCCTCCCTCCCTGTTTCCCACCGGCGCGAGCGTTCCGGTCGGTCGAGGCTTCAGCAGTGGGTGAGGCACGCGGTGGCCCGTCAGTCGGCCACCCCCCAAGTCGCGGCAATCGAGCCCGACGAATCTCTCTACGGCCTGTTCGACTGGCTCCACAGAGACTGCATCCGAGTGCGACAGCAGTGATCCTGCGGCGGAGGTGCTGATGGTCAATGGTCCACGCAGTCCCCCTAGCTTCCCCTGCGCCGAAGGAGGCGACGGCAGAGGCGATCCGGCGCAGGCCCATGAAGAATATCAACCCGAGCCCCTCACTTCGCTGCAGAGGGAAGAACTTCGCCGCCAGAATATGGATGCGCTACACACTCCTATCGTCGGAGAAACCCCCGAGGCTCGTGCCTTAGTGGATGCGCGCCTGGCCAACTTGGCTGAGCGCACTCGACTGGAGAACCTCCAGCGAGCACTCGACGAGCGTGCGCGACGACGGGTTCCAGATTCCAGTCGACGTCAACTCTTTCCACCACCAACTCAGGTATATCGAACTTCGATTCAGAATCTAGCAGCTGCAGCCCGTATAGCAGAGTCGATTCAGCCTTACCAGTCAGAGGCTGGCAGAGGCTTGCTACAGATCAGAGATTTACTCTGGGCAGCAGGAGATCAAAATTCAGCTGTATCATAGTCGCGGAATAGGATTCACAGCAGATCCGTTACTGCGAATACAGTCCAGTCGGCCCATAGCCCAAGATCGCCCCCGAGGCGTGAGGAGCGTGGAGGTCGGCGTGATGATCAGTACAAGAACCATGAGCAGTATGATCACCGATTCGATCGTGATGATCGACGTCGAGTGCCCACTCCTCCCCCAAGGGGTGGATCGTACGCGCCTCGACAGCAAGATGACAGACGCCAGCACAGTGTTGGGCGAAGAGTTCCAGTCGACCCCAGAGAACCAGGCTTTGATGCGAGATCCATTATCGTTCAAGGTTTGGTCGACAGGAACAGAGCTCACCGAGAAGGCCATGACAGAGATGTGCCCACCAGCAGCAGAGTTCGCGTCTCAGGACCAGAGTGTTTTAGCAGAGCCATCAGGGCTGCGATGATTCCTCCCAACTTCAGGTTGGCGACTGGAGTCAGTAAGTTCACTGGTGAGTCCAAGCCTGATACTTGGCCTGAGGACTACCGAGTAGCTGTTCAGATTGGCGGTGGCAATGATGAGGTGGCCATGAAACACCTACCTCTTATGCTGGAGGGCTCGGCCAGAGCATGGCTGAATCAGTTGGCACCTAGCAGCATTTACACTTGGGAAGATCTTGCCCGAGTGTTTGTCAGAACATTTGAAGGAACTTGCAAGCGACCAGCAGGGTTGACAGAGCTGCAATCTTGTGTGCAAAAGTCGAATGAGACTCTGAGGGATTACATCCAGAGGTGGATCACGTTGCATCACACGGTAGAGAATGTATCTAATCACCAGGCAGTCTGTGCCTTCAAGGAAGGTGTTAAGAACAGAGAGCTGAGTTTGAAATTCGGTCGGACCGGAGACATGACCCTGAGTTGAATGATGGAGATTGACACTAAGTATGCCAATGGTGAAGAAGAGGATCGGCTCCGGAGTGGCAAGTACAAGTCAGCTGCCCATGAAACCGGAGGAGGGAACTCCAGTCGGAAGCAGAAGCGGAAGGCCGAGCCAGCTGCCCCTGGAGAAGCCTTGGCCGTGACTCAAGGAAAATTTAAAGGGAAGCCCAAAGGGTCTTGGAACCCTAAGAAGGTAAAGGACAAGGAAGGGAATGACGTGATGGATTTGCCATGCCACATCCACACGAAGAAAGATGAAGAGGGAAAATTCATTTACCCGAAACATACCGCTCGACAGTGTCGGCTCTTGATCCAGCAATTCCAGGGGAAGTAGCCGAAAGATAAGAAAAAGGAGTCGGACAAAGTTGAGGACAAAGAAGATAGTGATGATGGATATCCCCAAGTCAATTCCACCCTGATGATTTTTGCTGATGTTGAAAGCAAAAGTCGATTGAAAGTTATCAACCGAGAGGTGAATATGGTTGCTCCAGTGACACCCAGTTATCTGAAGTGGTCTCAGACTGCCATCACATTCGACCAGTCCGATCATCCGACACACATAGCCACCCCTGGGAGGCAAGCTTTGGTGGTCGACCCAGTCGTCGAAGGCACTCGACTGACTAAAGTCTTGATGGATGGTGGCAGCGGCCTGAATATATTGTATGCAGAAACATTGAAAGGGATGGGCATTCCGATGTCCAGACTCAGTACCAGCAACATGAGTTTCCATGGAGTCATTCCTGGGAAGAAGGCTGAGTCACTCGGCCAAATTGCTCTTGGTGTGGTTTTTGGTGATTCCAAGAATTACCGCAAAGAAAAGTTGACGTTTGAAGTGGTGGATTTCCAGAGTGCTTATCACGATATTTTGCGCAGGCCAGCTTATGCACTTTTCATGGCTCGACCATGCTATGTGTACCTCAATGAAGATGTCTGGTCCCAAAGGTGTGATCACTATTACTGGCAATCGGAAGAAGGCGGAAGAGTGCTTTCAGAAGGGCTCAAAGATCGCCGATGCTCAGATGGCAGTGGTAGAGCTGCAGGAATACCAGACAACTGCAGATCTGAGTGATTTGTTGCGAGCCAAGAAGCCCGCTACAAAGTCAGCGTTTCAGTCATCCGGTGAGACAAAGCCGGTTCACATTCACCCGACCGACCCCAGTGCTGCTCCGACTCATATCTCTACAACACTCGACTCCAAATAGGAAGAAGCGCTCATCCAGTTCCTCCGTGAGAACTGGGACATCTTCGCATGGAAGCCTGCTGACATGCCGAGTGTTCCCAGGGGGCTGGCTGAGAATCGCTTACGAGTCGACTCAAAAGTAAAACCTGTCAAGGAACATCTTCGACGGTCCGCCGTCCAGAAGAGAAAGGCTATTGGCGAGGAGGTGGCTCGGCTGTTAGTAGCGGAGTTTATCCGAGAGATTTACCACTCCGAGTAGCTCGCCAATGTTGTCATGGTCCCCAAGAAGGACAAGTCACTTCGCATGTGCATTGACTTCAAACATATCAATCGGGCCTGCCCGAAAGATCATTTTCCTCTCCCCCGCATCGACCAAATAGTCGACTCAACTGCGGGATGTGAGCGCCTGTCTTTTTAGACGCCTATTCCGGTTACCATCAGATCCGTTTGTATGGACCCGACGAGATTAAAACAGCTTTCATCACTCCATTCGGGTGCTTCTGCTATGTCACCATGCCATTCGGCCTCAAGAATGCCGAAGCCACGTTCATGAGGATGATTCAGAAGTGTTTGCTCACTCAAATCAGTCGGAATGTGGAAGCATACATGGATGATATTGTGGTCAAATCACGGAGGGGTTCCGACCTGTTGACTGACCTTGCTGAAACATTTGCCAACCTCAGGAGGTATGATATCAAGCTTAATCCATCAAAGTGCACATTCGGAGTTCCTGGTGGAAAGTTGCTCGGTTTTCTCGTTTCCGAACAAGGAATCGACGCCAACCCAGAAAAAGTCGGCACTATACTCCGAATGAAACGCCCTGTGCGTGTGCACGATGTCCAGAAGGTTACTGGATGCTTGGCCGCTTTAAGTCGATTCATCTCTCGTCTCAGTGAAAAGGCATTGCCTCTTTACCGACTAATGAAGAAGTCAGACAAGTTCGAGTGGACTCCCGAAGCTGATGCATCGTTTGTAGAGCTAAAAGCCCTACTCTCCACCTAGCCGGTGCTTGCTGCCCCAATCAGCAAAGAGCCTTTGCTGCTTTACATTGCAGCCACAGGACAAGTCGTCAGTACAGTACTTACGGTCGAGCGGGAAGAAGAAGGAAAAGCCTTCAAAGTTCAGCGCCCAGTATATTATCATTCTGAAGTGTTGACCCCATCAAAGCAAAGATACCCTCATTATCAGAAGCTTGTATATGGGATTTATATGAGCACGAAGAAGGTTGCTCATTATTTCTCTGATCATTCCATTATAGTCGTCAGTGACGCCCCATTATCAGAGATTCTGCACAACAGAGATGCAACTGGTCGAGTGGCAAAATGGGCGATTGAACTCCTTCCCCTTGATATCAAGTTTGAGGCAAAGAAAGCCATCAAGTCCCAAGCAGTAGCTGATTTCATCGCCGAGTGGATCGAACACCAACTACCGACTCAGGTTCACTCGGAGCACTGGACCATGTTCTTTGATGGTTCTAAGATGCTGAATGGTTCCGGTGCTGGGGTAGTGTTGGTTTCCCCCCGAGGAGATAAGCTCAGATATGTGCTCCAGATCCACTTTGATTTCTCCAATAATGAAGCAGAATACGAAGCACTTTTGTATGGGTTGCGTATGGCCATTTCACTCGGCGTCCGTCGCCTCATGGTCTATGGCGACTCAGATTTGGTGGTTAATCAGGTGATGAAGGAGTGGGATGTCAGAAGTCCAGCCATGACTGGTTACTGCAATGCAGTGAGAAAGCTAGAGAAGAAATTTGAGGGGTTAGTGTTGGAAATATGCCCTAGAGGCAATAATAAATTGATTATTATTATATTTCCTTGTTCATGATAATCGTTTATTATCCATGCTAGAATTGTATTGATAGGAAACTCAGATACATGTGTGGATACATAGACAACACCATGTCCCTAGTAAGCCTCTAGTTGACTAGCTCGTTAATCAATAGATGGTTACGGTTTCCTGACCATGGACATTGGATGTTGTTGATAACGGGATCACATCATTAGGAGAATGATGTGATGGACAAGACCCAATCCTAAGCCTAGCACAAGATCATGTAGTTCGTATGCTAAAGCTTTTCTAATGTCAAGTATCATTTCCTTAGACCATGAGATTGTGCAACTCCCGGATACCGTAGGAGTGCTTTGGGTGTGCCAAACGTCACAACGTAACTGGGTGGCTATAAAGGTACACTACGGGTATCTCTGAAAGTGTCTGTTGGGTTGGCACGAATCGAGATCGGGATTTGTCACTCCGTGTAAATGGAGAGGTATCTCTGGGCCCACTCGGTAGGACATCATCATAATGTGCACAATGTGACCAAGGGGTTGATCACGGGATGATGTGTTACGGAACGAGTAAAGAGACTTGCCGGTAACGAGATTGAACAAGGTATCGGTATACCGACGATCGAATCTCGGGCAAGTACCATACCGCTAGACAAAGGGAATTGTATACGGGATTGATTGAGTCCTTGACATCGTGGTTCATCCGATGAGATCATCGTGGAACATGTGGGAGCCAACATGGGTATCCAGATCCCGCTGTTGGTTATTGACCGGAGAACATCTCGGTCATGACTACATGTCTCCCGAACCTGTAGGGTCTACACACTTAAGGTTCGATGACGCTAGGGTTATAAAGGAAGTTTGTATGTGGTTAATGTTGTTCGGAGTCCCGGATGAGATCCCGTACGTCACGAGGAGTTCCGGAATGGTCCGGAGGTAAAGATTTATATATAGGAAGTCCTGTTTCGGCCACCGGGACAAGTTTCGGGGTCATCGGTATTGTACCGGGACCACCGGAAGGGTCCCGGGGGCCCACCGGGTGGGGCCACCTGCCCCGGGGGGCCACATGGGCTGTAGGGGGTGCGCCTTGGCCTACATGGGCCAAGGGCACCAGCCCCTAGAGGCCCATGCGCCAAGATATAGGAAAAAGGGGAGAGTCCTAAAGGGGGAAGGCACCTCCGAGGTGCCTTGGGGAGGATGGACTCCTCCCCCCCTCTTGTCCGCACCCCTTTCTTGGAGGAAGGGGCAAGGCTGCGCCTCCCCCCTCTCCCTTGCCCCTATATATAGTGGAGGGGAGGGAGGGCATCCATACCTGAGCCCCTGGCGCCTCCCTCCCTCCCGTGACACCTCCTCCTCTCCCGTAGGTGCTTGGCGAAGCCCTGCAGGATTGCCACGCTCCTCCATCACCACCACGCCGTTGTGCTGCTGCTGGATGGAGTCTTCCTCAACCTCTCCCTCTCTCCTTGCTGGATCAAGGCGTGGGAGACATCGTCGAGCTGTACGTGTGTTGAACGCGGAGGTGCTGTCCGTCCGGCACTAGGATCATCGGTGATCTGAATCATGACGAGTACGACTCCATCAACCCCGTTCACTTAAACGCTTCCGCTTAGCAATCTACAAGGGTATGTAGATGCACTCTCCTTCCCCTCGTTGCTAGTCTCTCCATAGATAGATCTTGGTGACATGTAGGAAAATTTTGAATTTCTGCTACGTTCTCCAACAGTAGCATCATGAGCTAGGTCTATTGCGTAGATTCTTTGCACGAGTAGAACACAAAGTAGTTGTGGGCGTCGATATTGTTCAATATGCTTGCCGTTACTAGTCTTATCTTGATTCGGCGGCATCATGGGATGAAGCGGCCCGGACCAACCTTACACGTACGCTTACGTGAGACCGGTTCCACCGACAAACATGCACTAGTTGCATAAGGTGGCTGGCGGGTGTCTGTCTCTCCCACTTTAGTCGGATCGGATTTGATGAAAAGGGTCCTTATGAAGGGTAAATAGCAATTGGCATATCACGTTGTGGTTCATGCGTAGGTAAGAAACGTTCTTGCTAGAAACCCATAGCAGCCACGTAAAACATGCAAACAACAATTAGAGGACGTCTAACTTGTTTTTGCAGGGTATGCTATGTGATGTGATATGGCCAAAGGATGTGATGAATGATATATGTGATGTATGAGATTGATCATGTTCTTGTAATAGGAATCACGACTTGCATGTCGATGAGTATGACAACCGGCAGGAGCCATAGGAGTTGTCTTTATTTATTTGTGACCTGCGTGTCAACTTAAACGTCATGTAATTACTTTACTTTATTGCTAACCGTTAGCCATAGTAGTAGAAGTAATAGTTGGCGAGGCAACTTCATGAAGACACGATGATGGAGATCATGATGATGGAGATCATGTTGTCATGCCGGTGACGATGATGATCATGGAGCCCCGAAGATGGAGATCAAAAGGAGCAAAGTGATGATGGCCATATCATGTCACTATTTGATTGCATGTGATGTTTATCATGTTTATACATCTTATTTGCTTAGAACGACGGTAGTAAATAAGATGATCCCTTACAAAAATTTCAAGAAGTGTTCTCCCCTAACTGTGCACCGTTGCGACAGTTCGTGTTTCGAAGCACCACGTGATGATCGGGTGTTAGATTCTAACATTCACATACAACGGGTGTAAGACAGATTTACACACGCGAAACACTTAGGGTTAACTTGACGAGCCTAGCATGTACAGACATGGCCTCGGAACACGGAGACCGAAAGGTCGAACATGAGTCGTATAGAAGATACGATCAACATGAAGATGTTCACCGATGATGACTAGTCCGTCTCACGTGATGATCGGACACGGCCTAGTTTGACTCGGATCATGTAATCACTTAGATGACTAGAGGGATGTCTATCTGAGTGGGAGTTCATAAGATGAACTTAATTATCCTGAACATAGTCAAAAGGTTTTTGCAAATTATGTCGTAGTTCACGCTATAGTTCTACTGTTTAGATATGTTCCTAGAGAAAAATTAGTTGAAAGTTGATAGTAGCAATTATGCGGACTAGGTCCGTAAACTGAGGATTGTCCTCATTGCTTCATAGAAAGCTTATGTCCTTAATGCACCGCTCAGTGTGCTGAACCTCGAACGTTGTCTGTGGTTGTTGCGAACATCTGACATACACGTTTTGATAACTACGTGATAGTTCAGTTAAACGGTTTAGAGTTGAGGCACCAAAGACGTTTTTGAAACATCGCGAAACATATGAGATGTTTTGAGGGCTGAAATTGGGATTTCAGGCTCGTGCCCATGTCAAGAGGTATAAGACCTCCGATGACTTTCTTAACCTGCAAACTAAGGAGAAAAGCTCAATTGTTGAGCTTGTGCTCAGATTGTCTGAGTACAACAATCATTTGAATCGAGTGGGAGTTGATCTTCTAGATAAGACAGTGATGGTTCTCCAAAGTCATTGCCACCAAGCTGTTAGAGCTTCGTGATGAACTATAACATATCAGGGATAGATATGATGATCCTTGAGGTATTCGCGATGTTTGACACCACAAAAGTAGAAATCAAGAAGGAACATCAATTGTTGATGGTTGGTGAAACCACTAGTTTCAAGAAGGGCAAGGGCAAGAAGGGATACTTCATGAAACGGCAAATCAGCTGCTGCTCTAGTGAAGAAACCCAAGGTAAAACCCAAACCCGAGACTAAGTGCTTCTGTAATAAGGGGAACAACCACTAGAGCAGAATTACCCTAGATACTTAGTAGATAAGATGGCTGGCAAGGTCGATAAAAGTATATTGGATATACATTGTGTTAATGTGTACTTTGCTAGTACTCCTAGTAGCACCAGGGTATTTGATACCGGTTCGGTTGCTAAGTGTTAGTAACTCGAAACAAAAGGCTACGGAATAAACGGAGACTAGCTAAAGGTGAGCTGACGATATGTGTTGGAAGTTTTTCCAAGCTTGATATGATCAAGCATCGCACGCTCCCTCTACCAAAGAGATTGGTGTTAAACCTAAATAATTGTTATTTGGTGTTTGCGTTGAGCATAGACATTATTGGATTACGTCTATCGCAATACGGTTATTCATTTAAGGAGAATAATGGTTACTCTGTTTATTTGAATAATACCTTCAATGGTCTTACACCTAAAATGAATGGTTTATTAAATCTCGATCGTAGTGATACACATGTTCATGCCAAAAGATAGTAATGATAGTACCACCTACTTGTGGCACTGCCACGTACGTCATATCGGTATAAAACGCATGAAGAAGCTCCATATTGATGGATCTTTGGGCTCACTCGTTTTGAAAAGTTTGAGACATGCGAACCATGTCTATTGGTGTATATGCATGAAGAAACTCCATGCAAATGGACCGTTTTGACTCACTTGATTTTGAATCACTTGGGACATGCAAATCATACCACACGGGCAAGATGACTGAAAAGCCTCGTTTTCAGTAAGATGGAACAAGATAGCAACTTGTTGGAAGTAATACATTTTGATGTGTACAGTCCAATGAGTGCCGAGGCATGTAGTGGATATTGTTATGTTCTTACTTCACAGATAATTTGAGTGGATGTTGAGTACATTTACTTGATGAATCATGAGTCTGAATTATTGAAAGGTTCAAGTAATTTCAGGGTGAAGTTGAAAGATCGTCGTGACAAGAGGATAAAATATCTATGATATGATCATAGAGATGAATATCTGAATTACGAGTTTGGCACAGAATTAAGACATTGTGGAAATTGTTTCACAACTGATACAACCTGGAACACCATAGTGTGATGGTGTGTCCAAACGTCATAGTTGCACCCTATTGGATATGGTGCATACCATGATGTCTCTTATCGAAGTACCACTATAGTTTATGGGTTAGGCATTAGAGACAACCACATTCACTTTAAATAGGGCACCACATAATTTCGTTGAGACGACACCGTATGAACTATGGTTTGGAGAAACCTAAGTTGCCGTTTCTTGAAAGTTTGGGGCTGCGACGCTTATGTGAAAAGGTTTCAGGTTGATAAGCTCGAACCCAAAGCAGATAAAATGCATCTTCATAGGACACCCAAAAACAGTTGGGTATACCTCCTAATTCAGATCCGAAAGCAATAGGGATTGTTTCTTGAATCGGGTCCTTTTTCGAGGAAAGGTTTATCTCGAATAGTTGAGTGGGAGGATGGTGGAGACTTGATGAGGTTATTGAACCGTCACTTCAACAAGTGTGTAGCAGGGCACAGGAAGTTGTTCCTGTGGCACGTACACCAACTGAAGTGGAAGCTTATGATAGTGATCATGAAACTTCAGATCGAGTCACTACCAAACCTCGTGGGATGACAAGGATGCGTACTACTTCAGAGTGGTACGTAATCCTGTCTTGGAAGTCATGTTGCTAGACAACAATGAACCTACGAGCTATGGAGAAGCGATGGTGGGCCCGGATTCCGATAAATGGCTCAAGGCCATAAAACCCGAGAGAGGATCCATGGATGAAAACAAAGTGTAGACTTTGGAAGAACTACTTGATGGTTGTAAGGCTGTTAGGTACATATGGATTTTGAAAGGAAGACAAACAATGATGGTAAGTGTCACCATTGAGAAAGCTCGACTTGTCGTTAAGATGTTTTTCGACAAGTTCAAGAAGTTGACTACGATGAGACTTTCTCACTCGTAGCGATGCTAATAGTCTGTTGGAATTATATTAGCAATTACTGCATTATTTATGAAATCTTGCAGATAGGATGTCAAAACATTGTTTCCTCGACGATTCTTGAGGAAAGGTTGTATGTGATACAACCGGAAGGTTTTGTCTATCCTGAAATATGCTAATAAGTATGCAAAGCTCCAACAATCCTTCTGAGGACTGGAGTGAGCATCTCGGAGTTGGAATGTATGCTTTGATGATGATCAAAGATTTTGGGTGTATACAAAGTTTATGAGAAACTTGTATTTCCAAAGAAGTGAGTGGGAGCACTATAGAATTTCTGATGAGTATATGTTGTTGACATATTAATGATCAGAAATGACGTAGAATTTCTGGAAAGCATATAGGGTTATTTGGAAAGTGTTTTCAATGGAAAACCTGGATTAAGCTACTTGAACATTGAGCATCAAGATCTATAAGGATAGATCAAAACGCTTAATAGTACTTTCAAATGAGCACATACCTTGACATGATCTTGAAGGTGTTCAAGATGGACCAGTCAAAGAAGGAGTTCTTGCCTGAGTTGTAAGGTACAAAGTTAAGACTTAAAGCTCGACCATGGCAGAATAGAGAGAAAGGACGAAGGTCGTCCCCTATGCTTAAAACATAGGCTCTACAGTATGCTATGCTGTGTACCGCACCTGAAGTGTGCTTTACCATGAGTCAGTCAAGGGGTACAAGAGTGATCCAAGAATGGATCACAGGACAGCGGTCAAAGTTATCCTTGGTAACTAGTGGACTAAGGAATTTTCTCAATTATGGAGGTGGTAAAAGAGTTCGTCGTAAAGGGTTACGTCGATGCAAGCTTAACACCTATCCGGATAGCTCTGAGTAGAGATACCGGATACGTATAATGGAGCAACAATTTAGAATAGCTCCAAGTAGAACAGTTATTTGGAATAGCTCCAAATAGAACGTGGTAGCTGCATCTAGGAGATGACATAGAGATTTGTAAAGCACACACGGATCTGAAAGGTTCAGACCCGTTGACTATAACCTCTCTCACAAGCATAACATGATCAAACCCAGAACTCATCGAGTGTTAATCACATGGTAAATGTGAACTAGATTATTGACTCTAGTAAACTCTTTGGGTGTTAGTCACATGGGGATGTGACCTTGAGTGTTAATCACATATCGATGTGAACTAGATTATTGACTCTAGTGCAAGTGGGAGACTGTTGGAAATATGCCCTAGAGGCAATAATAAATTGATTATTATTATATTTCCTTGTTCATGATAGTCGTTTATTATCCATGCTAGAATTGTATTGATAGGAAACTCAGATACATGTGTGGATACATAGACAACACCATGTCCCTAGTAAGCCTCTAGTTGACTAGCTCGTTAATCAATAGATGGTTACGGTTTCCTGACCATGGACATTGGATGTCGTTGATAACGGGATCACATCATTAGGAGAATGATGTGATGGACAAGACCCAATCCTAAGCCTAGCACAAGATCATGTAGTTCGTATGCTAAAGCTTTTCTAATGTCAAGTATCATTTCCTTAGACCATGAGATTGTGCAACTCCAGGATACCGTAGGAGTGCTTTGGGTGTGCCAAACGTCACAATGTAACTGGGTGGCTATAAAGGTACACTACGGGTATCTCTGAAAGTGTCTGTTGGGTTGGCACGAATCGAGATTGGGATTTGTCACTCCGTGTAAATGGAGAGGTATCTCTGGGCCCACTCGGTAGGACATCATCATAATGTGCACAATGTGACCAAGGGGTTGATCACGGGATGATGTGTTACGGAACGAGTAAAGAGACTTGCCGGTAACGAGATTGAACAAGGTATCGGTATACCGACGATCGAATCTCGGGCAAGTACCATACCGCTAGACAAAGGGAATTGTATACGGGATTGATTGAGTCCTTGACATCGTGGTTCATCCGATGAGATCATCGTGGAACATGTGGGAGCCAACATGGGTATCCAGATCCCGCTATTGGTTATTGACCGGAGAACATCTCGGTCATGACTACATGTCTCCCGAACCCGTAGGGTCTACACACTTAAGGTTCGATGACGCTAGGGTTATAAAGGAAGTTTGTATGTGGTTACCGAATGTTGTTCGGAGTCCCGGATGAGATCCCGTACGTCACGAGGAGTTCCGGAATGGTCCGGAGGTAAAGATTTATATATAGGAAGTCCTGTTTCGGCCATCGGGACAAGTTTCGGGGTCATCGGTATTGTACCGGGACCACCGGAAGGGTCCCGGGGGCCCACCGGGTGGGGCCACCTGCCCCGGGGGGCCACATGGGCTGTAGGGGGTGCGCCTTGGCCTACATGGGCCAAGGGCACCAGCCCCTAGAGGCCCATGCGCCAAGATATAGGAAAAAGGGGAGAGTCCTAAAGGGGGAAGGCACCTCCGAGGTGCCTTGGGGAGGATGGACTCCTCCCCCCCTCTTGTCCGCACCCCTTTCTTGGAGGAAGGGGCAAGGCTGCGCCTCCCCCCTCTCCCTTGCCCCTATATATAGTGGAGGGGAGGGAGGGCATCCATACCTGAGCCCCTGGCGCCTCCCTCCCTCCCGTGACACCTCCTCCTCTCCCGTAGGTGCTTGGCGAAGCCCTGCAGGATTGCCACGCTCCTCCATCACCACCACGCCGTTGTGCTGCTGCTGGATGGAGTCTTCCTCAACCTCTCCCTCTCTCCTTGCTGGATCAAGGCGTGGGAGACATCGTCGAGCTGTACGTGTGTTGAACGCGGAGGTGCTGTCCGTTCGGCACTAGGATCATCGGTGATCTGAATCACGACGAGTACGACTCCATCAACCCCGTTCACTTGAACGCTTCCGCTTAGTGATCTACAAGGGTATGTAGATGCACTCTCCTTCCCCTCGTTGCTAGTCTCTCCATAGATAGATCTTGGTGACACGTAGGAAAATTTTGAATTTCTGCTACGTTCCCCATCAGTTAGAGCTCCATCATATACCCCGACTGAAAAATCAAGCGGCTGATGATTTGGCAAAGATAGGTTCCAAGAGAGAAGCCATTCCCAGTAATGTGTTTTTGGAACACATCCATACACCATCAGTTCAAGAGGATCCTTTCACCGAAGAAGCTCCACAGCAAAAAAGTGTCACAGATCCGACTGAAGTTGAAGTTCCAGCTGTGGTCCACCTGATCATGGAAGTTTTGGTCATCACTCCCGACTGGACAGAGCCGTACATCGCGTATATCCTAAGGAAAGAGGTCCCAGAGAATGAAGAAGAGGCTTGACAGATCGTCCGTCGATCCAAAGCCTTTACCGTGATAAAGGGACAGTTGTACAGAGAAAGCGTGACTGGAGTCGGTCAGAAATGTATAACACCAGAAGAAGGTCGGATAATCCTTGACGATATCCACTCGGGGACCTATGGTCATCATGCGTCCTCTCAGACCATTGTGGCTAAAGCATACCGAGCGGGATTTTACTGGCCAAGAGCAAATGAAATGGCAAAGGAAATAGTCGACAAGTGTGAAGGATGTCAGTTCTATTCCAATCTATCGCACAAACCCTCCTCAGCCTTGAAGACCATTCCACTCGTCTGGCCCTTCGCTGTTTGGGGGTTAGATATGGTTGGACCACTGAGAACTGGTAGGAGCAGTTTCACTCACGTGCTAGTGGCAGTCGACAAGTTTACTAAATGGATTGAAGCTAAGCCTATCAAGAATCTTGATGCTGGTACTGCTATCAGCTTCATCAGAGAGTTGACATTCAGATATGGAGTTCCGCACAGCATCATCACTAATAATGGATCAAACTTTGATTCTGACGAATTCAAAGCTTTTTGCGCCTCTCAAGGCACAAGAGTCGACTACGCTTTAGTCGCTCACCCCCAGTCGAATGGACAAGCTGAACGGGCAAATGGTCTAATTCTCAAAGGACTGAAACCCCAACTGATGCATGATCTCAAACACGCAGCAGGCGCATGGGTCGAAGAACTTTCATCAGTTCTTTGGGGATTGAGGACCACTCCTAATCGGTCGACTGGGAGAACTCCATTCTTCCTGGTCTATGGAGCTGAAGCAGTCTTGCCGAGTGACCTGCTTCACAATGCACCCCGAGTCGAGCTCTACACTGAAGATGAAGCAGAACAAGCCCGACAGGACGCAGTCGACCTTCTAGAAGAAGAAAGAGAGATGACCATGATCTGATCGACTATCTATGAGCAGAACTTGCATCGATTCCATGCCAGAAACGTGAAGAGTCAAGCCTTCCAGGAAGGAGATTTGGTTCTCCGAGTGGATCAGCAGAAGCCACACAAGCTTGCTCCTACTTGGGGAGGCCCCTTCATCGTCACCAAAGTCCTCCACAATGGAGCATACCGTCTTTACAATGTCGATCGCCAGATTGACGAGCCACGAGCTTGGAACGTGGAGCTGCTCCGTCCCTTTTATACTTAAGTATTCACTCGGATGAGATGTAATAAAAGTACTTCTGTAGTTTGTTTATTAAAGACAAGAGTGTTATAATTTTCCCAGTGATTGTTGTTACCTTTGTTTACGTGAGAAATCCCCCAGTGGCTGGCTTAGCTGCGAATCCGTTTCGCCTAAGTTTGTAAAAAAAATCCCTACCGAGTGGTGAGCCAGCCTCCCACTCGGGGGCTTAGCTGCAAATCCGTTTCGCCTAAGTACTTGAAAATCCTACCGAGTGGTGAGCCAGCATCCCACTTGGGGGCTTAGCTATAGTCCAGTACTCGCCTAAGTGTTTAAAATCCTACCGAGTGGTGAGCCAGCCTCCCACTCGGGGGCTTAGCTGCAGTCCAGTACTCGCCTAAGTGTTTAAAATCCTACCGAGTGGTGAGCCAGCCTCCCACTCGGAGGCTTAGCTGCAGTCCAAGTACTCGCCTAAGTGTTTGAAATCCTACCGAGTGGTGAGCCAGTCTCTCACTCGGAGGCTTAGCTGCAGTCCAAGTACTCGCCTAAGTATTTAGTACAATGTGCGCTCTACAAGGACGATGAGGTGCAGGTCGACTGCTACCTTCTCCTTCCGAGCTACGCACAAATACAACATGCGCTCTGCAAGGATGACGAGGTGCAGGTCGACTGCTACCTTCTACCAAGTGGAAAGCAAACCTCCCACT
>NC_041389.1:81182757-81237201 GCF_002162155.2 Triticum dicoccoides
TCCAGTACTCGCCTAAGTATCTGAAAATCCTACCGAGTGGAGAGCAAACGTCTCACTCGGGGGCTTAGCTGCAGTCCAGTACTCGCCTAAGTATCTGAAAATCCTACCGAGTGGAGAGCAAACCTCCCACTCAGGGGCTTAGCTGCAGTCCATTACTCGCCTAAGTATCTGAAAATCCTACCGAGTGGAGAGCAAACCTCCCACTCGGGGGCTTAGCTGCAGTCCAGTACTCACCTAAGTATTCGAAAATCCCACCGAGTGGAGAGCAATCCTCCCACTCGGGGGCGTAGCTGTAGTCCAGTACTCGCCTAAGTATTCGAAAATCCCACCGAGTGGAGGGCAATCCTCCCACTCGGGGGCTTAGCTGCAGTCCAGTGCTCGCCTAAGTACTTAATCCATTCCGCTCTGCAAGGATGACGAGGTACAGGTCGACTGCTACCTTCTCCTTCTGAGCTACGCCACAAATACAACGTGTGCTCTGCAAGGATGACGAGGTGCAGGTCGACTGTTACCTTCTCCTTCTGAGCTACGCCACAAATACAATGTGCGCTCCATCCTGATCCGCAGGGACGCAGGTCGACTGCCATCTGTGCTCCACCCCTACCTGCAAGAGCGGTGAAGTGCAGGTCGACTGGACTTCCCACCTCAGAGTTGCATCTCAAGCGTTAAAGTATATTCCGAGTGAAATACAAAGTTCGCTCGAAGGCAAGTGCAAGCATATTCAATGATAAGCCAAGTCCGGATAACACCCTACAGATTCGGAAGTACTCACGCGTCAAGCCTATAAAAGTTTATCGGTTACAAAACCACTCGGCATTCCAAGGCAAATTTAAGACGAAGCATAGAAGTTTTTTTACTCAGCAGGTGGAGGACTGGAAGGCGCGACAAACTGGTCCAGATCGATTCCGTCGGCAATCCGAGTGGCAGCAGCAATGAAGGTCTCCATGAAAGATTGGAAGTCATGCTTCTTGGTATTGGCCACTTTGAAGGACGCCAGCTTGTCCTCTCGCGCATCCTTGTAGTGAACACATAGCAGGGACAGAGCAACATCAGCACCACACCTGGCGGAAGACTTCTTCCATTCCTGCACTCGACCTGGAATGTCATTCAGTCGAGTCATTAAAGACTCGAGGTCATTTTGAAGCGTCTCTCTTGGCCAGAGTGTCGTGTCGATTTGCGACACCGCAACCTTCAGTCGAGCGAGATAGTCTACCACGCCAGCAACACGAGACTCCAGTCAGAGCACATTCATAGCGGCTTCATCCTTCACAGGAGAGTTAATGGGGTCTAGGCTTATCTCCACTCAACTGGTTTCCTCCTCAAAGTTCTGGCAGAATTCTGTAAACACAATTCAAAGTTAAGCCAACAGTTTTATGATGAGTCGATAATAACAAGTCAGTCGGATAGAAGAGATGACCTTCAAGCATGAGGAATAACTTCTTGGCCAGCCCTCCCAGATAAGCCTCCAGATCGTTCTTCTTCCCCGCCAGTTCGCTAGCTTTGTCACTCAGAGCTATCTTGTCATTATTCAGTCGGCTGACCTCCTTGTTGGCCGCATCGAGAGCAGCTTTCAGATTGGCGTTCTCCTCTTCAAGTTTACTGACTGAAGCCAGCTTTTCTTCTGCGAGCTTCGTCTTGTCCGAAGCCACTTTCTGCGCCTCGGCGAGGTTAAGGTCCTTTTTCTTTCGAGCCTCCTTCGGTTTACCTGCAAAGTGACAAGGAGATCAGAATCAGGAATGAACAAAAAAATAAAGGCAGTCGTCAAGATTCTCACCAAACATACCTTTTGCTTCCTCCTTCGCCTTCGTGAAGTTCTCCTGGACAAGCTTCAAGCCAAGTTCGAGCTGGATATGTTTGTTCTCCAATTCAGTATAGCGAGCCACAAGCTCGCAAGATTTCTGCGAAAAGTCAGTCGACAGATATCAAAGATAGGTCACTTCCGAGTGACTAAGAGAAAAAACCGTAGCATTTCTAAGACTACAGCCGAATCAAAATATTCAACAGTAGTCTCGGGGACTACACCCAGTGGGTGCACTCAGCGTGCCCCCACTGGTTCTACCGATTCGGTTTGATCAGTCGATCGAAAGAGGCAAAAAGGTTATGATCCTAAACCATAGCTAACTGCCAGCAGTCAGCCACGGTATCATCATGATCTGAAAAAAAGGAGTTCTTCAGACCTTAGTCGACTGCCAGCAGTTGACCACGGTCTCGGGGACTACACCCAGTGGGTGCACTTAGCGTGCCCCCACTGGCTCCAAGATTCCATTTGACATGTTTCGATCAGACCGAGTGAAGAAGTTAGAAAAGAAATTCAAAGTATAAAGACTACAGTCGACTGCTAGCAGTCCACCGTAGTCTCGGGGACTACACCCAGTGGGTGCACTCAGCGTGCCCCCACCAATCCAAAAATTCAATCGACACACCCGGTGGGTGTACAGATACAAAGATCTTCAGAAAGAAGAGTTTTCAGGTACCATATCCTAACAGAACAAGCGGTGACCAACTAACCTGGAAGTTGCTCTAAAGGGATGAGTTTGCATCATAAGCCGCTTGGCTGGCGTCCCGGATCACCTTCACCTGCTCCATCATGATCCCCACCTAGCGTATAGCCTCCTTAGCAGCACCCGCTTGGTCCTCTAGGACGTGGTGTGTGGCGAAGAGGGAAGGCGGATCAGCAGTCGACGACGAAGGTCGAGCACTCGTCAGCGGCACAGCGAAGGACACGGAAGTCCGAGTGATGTTGCCACCCTCCTGAACCAGCGTCTCAGGTGCTGATGCAACCTGAGCAGTCTTGCCAGCAGACGCCTTTTTATTCCTCCTCAGCCTCAGCGGCACCTCATCGTCATCATCAGGGAGATCAATGACATGAGGTGGGGCTACAGGAAAGATCCAAAGTTAAAGATGAAAATCCAATCGACCAAAAGTGAAACCACGGAGATCATACCAAGGTTAGAGGTGGCAGCATCTTCCATTTCCTGGTGTTTGTTCCTGGCTGAGGTCTCAGAGGTAGCAGCACTACAGATTTCAGAAATCAATCGGTTAACCAACGGGTCGACCAAGAGTATGTCCATGCTAAACGAGAAAACACAAGTTCTGCTGTTACCCGGAAATGGTGGGAATGGCCATCCTCATCTTGGGCAGGGCCTTCGTCGGCTTTGATGACGTCGCTCGGGGTTGCTTCGACGCTTGAGGGAGTCCTGGACTAGGGGGTATCCGGATAGCCGGACTATCATCATCGGCCGGATTCCAAGACTATGAAGATACAAGATTGAAGACTTCGTCCCGTGTCCGGATGGGACTTTCCTTGGCGTGGAAGGCAAGCTTGGAAATACGGATATGTAGATCTCCTACCATTGTAACCGACTCTGTGTAACCCTAGCCCTCTCCGGTGTCTATATAAACCGGAGGGTTTTAGTCCGTAGGACGAACAACCATTACAACAATCAAACCATAGGCTAGCTTCTAGGGTTTAGCATCCTTGATCTCGTGGTAGATCCACTCTTGTACTACCCATATCATCAATATTAATCAAGCAGGAGTAGGGTTTTACCTCCATCGAGAGGGCCCGAACCTGGGTAAAAACATCGTGTCCCTTGTCTCCTGTTACCATCCGCCTAGACGCACAGTTCGGGACCCCCTACTCGAGATCCGCCGGTTTTGACACCGACATTGGTGCTTTCATTGAGAGTTCCTCTGTGCCGTCGCGATCAGGAAGGATGCCTCTTCCCGTCTTTAAAGACGGTATCATCGCCAAAGGAGCCTTGGCCGCCGGCCAAACTATCCTGCTCGGTGGTTTTCTCATGACCGCCTGTTCGGCCACCGCTTCAACGATGACCTCTCGGGTCATCAAAAGCAATCATCACGTCAACACAGAATTCGCCGAGCAGCTGGATCCAATAGAGCTCTCGTCCGTAAACGAGATCTTGGATCGCGTCGCCGCCCTGGGAGTCGCTACAGACTACAATCAGATTGGGCTTAAAACCGATCTGAGAGAGATTAACTCTCCCTAGGTTACCCACCATGTTGCGGTGGTAGAGGAACAACGCGGCGACTCTTCTTCTGTATTGAAAACTAGTTATGTCCGGACTCCCGAACCCTCCATGCCGGATTCCCGCGGAGGGACGGACCTCGATCAAGCACTGAACCTAAAGTCAGGCATCGGACCAGACTTGTTGGACAACGTCCAGCAATCCAAGCTTCCAAATTCGGAAATTTTTCGGCCTTTGAGCCTCAAGATGGGCAGGGTTCCGGACTCAATTCCGCCCACCCACCCAAACATATGCGATCTATCTCAAATCCGGCAAGAGCCCGCTGAAACAGTACATCATTACTGGGCCAGATTCCTCCTGGTTATGGACAGGATAAAAGACTGCCGTGAGGAAAATGCAATTTCGATTTTCTGCAGTAATTGCACGGACAAGGGAATCTTGAACACCATAAGTCATCGTGAAATCACACACTTCGCCGACCTGGCGTCCATAGTACGAAAGTACTGTGCGATGGAGAGTTTCCGGAAAACCGAAACTAAGTTTTGGGACAATCCGGCTCCGAATACAACCCTAGTCCGAAACAAAAGGGTGCATCATGCTCAGGCACCCGGTACAAAAACCAAAAAGCAAAAACCCCATAAAGGGCAAGGAACCGTACTGGAGGGATGGCTCAGTGGACACTGTAAAATTCACAGTACAGAGGGCGCCACTCCAACACATAGCCTTCGAGCATGTTGGATACTGCGGCGGTGGCCAAAAGTGGCGAAGAGCTTCTAGCCCCGGAGAACCACTCCAACAGTACCAGTATGGTATCAACAGTCTTCGAGACTTTCGCATCAAATAATATGCGGAAACGAACAATCCGCAGCCTCGCCGAAGTCTAGCAAGTAGCAAGAACAAATCCATGGAGCGACACGGCTATCACCTTCAACGCCAGTGACGAACCTAAATTCCGAACTGCCCGAGTACCAGCCGCATTGGTCCTCAGCCCAACGACTTTCGTCTTACGAAAGTGCTCATGGACGGCGGCAGCGGATTAAACCTCATCTACGAGGAAACCCTTCGAAAAATGGAAATAGACTGGAGCCGTATTGAGCGAAGCAGCACAACCTTTAGAGGGATAATCCCTAGCCGTGAAGCTAGCTGCACAGGAAAAATCACACTTGATGTGGTGTTCGGCTCGCCGGACAATTACAGGTCCGAGGAGGTCACGTTCCAAGTGGCCCCGTTCAGCACCGGATATCACGCTTTATTAGGACGAGAGGCATTCACAATTTTCCAAGCCATACCCCATTACGGGTACATGAAGCTTAAAATGCCCGGGCCCAATGGAACCATCACCCTTGCCAATGATCCGGACATAGCACTCCGCGCCGAAAACAAGACAGACGCATTAGCCCTAGAGGCACTATCCGAAGCCCTAGCGGCGGAGGAACTCACTGCGCTGCGCTCTACGGTGAACAGGGATGATGTGATACTCGATAAGAGATCCAAGTCCACCTCTTTTAAACCAGCGGACAAAATAGTCAAATTACAGGTCCATCCAACGGACCCAACAAAGACGGCCTCCATCGGGGCACAGTTGAACCCCGAGGTAGACGCCGCACTACGAGAGTTCCTTCGGGAGAATTGGGACATCTTTGCCTGGCACCCTTCATATATGCCAGGAATCCCACGCAGATTGGCAGAACACAGCCTAAACATCCTAAAAGGATTCAAGCCAGTCAAACAGGCTCTTCGGCGATTTTCCGAACCCAAAAGACAGGCAATGGGAGAGGAGCTAGCCAAACTATTGGAAGCCGGATTCATCAGAGACATCAAACATCCGGACTGGCTAGCAAACCTGGTAATGGTACCAAAGAAGGACAAATCCCGGCGCCTATGTGTCGATTTTAAAGACCTCAACAAGGCTTGCCCAAAGGATCCTTTCCCCCTTCCCCGCATCGACCAAATAATCGATGCTACCGCAGGGCACGATTCATTGTGCTTCCTTGACGCATACTCCAGCTACCATCAAATCAAGATGGCGGAGGCGGACCAAGCCGCAACGGCATTCATTACTCCATACGGACCATTCTGCTTCAACACGATGCCCTTCGGACTCAAAAACACCGGCGCAACATATCAGCGCATGATTCAGACATGTCTGGCTACCCAGATCGGCAAAACAGTAGAGGCATACGTAGACGACGTGGTCGTCAAAACCAAACACGTCGAAACTCTAGTAGACAATTTGAGGCTCACATTCGATAACCTCCGAGCATATGACATTAAGCTGAACCCGGAAAAATGCGTTTTCGGCGTACCAGCCGGAAAGCTCCTGGGCTTCATTGTATCCGGTAGAGGAATTGAAGCAAACCCAGCCAAGATCCGAGCCCTGTCACAGCTGGATATTCCAAAAGACGTCAAACAAATACAAAAATTGACTGGATGCGTGGCGGCTCTAAGCCGCTTCATCTCCCGTTTGGGAGAAAAGGCATTGCCCCTCTATCGCCTCCTCAGGCGCACCGAACACTTCGAGTGGACGGATGCGGCCACCGCCAGACTCGAAGAAATAAAGGCCATATTGGCAACAAATCCGGTCCTGGCTGCGCCTAACCTGGGCGAACCAATGTTGTTATATATCGCGGCAACACATCAAGTTGTAAGCGCGGTACTCATCGTTGAACGAGAAATAGAAGGGCATAAATTCCCTCTTCAAAAACCAGTGTACTACGTATCCACTGCCTTAACTCCCTGCAAGTCCCGGTACCCGCATTATCAAAAGATAGCATACACGGTGTTCATGGCATGACGGAAGCTGCGACACTACTTTCAGGAGTGTTCGATAACAGTGGCCTCCGAAGTACCCCTCAACGACATCATAAACAACCGCGACGCAACGGGCATAATCGCAAAATGGGCCATTGAGCTCTTACCATTTGACATAACCTACAAACCACGGCGAACTATAGAGTCGCAAGTCCTGGCTGACTTCATCGCTGAATGGACTGAAGCCGAACTCCCTAAAGAGTATGGCGCATACTTGAAAGTGCTAGTATCGACTGGAGGGGGGGTGAATAGGTGATTTTTATGAAAGTCTTCAAAAATTGGAAGTTTCGAAGACAAACAGCAGAAACAACCTAATTGATATGCAGCGGAAGATAAACTACCCTAAACAAGCCATAGTCAAGTATGTAATGATGTGAAAGTACATGACTAATAGTAGTTAGGCAGTAAGGATCAATATGGAAGATAGTATGAAGCCAATCAACAATAGTAGTCAAGCAGATAAACAGATAGGCAATGACTTCATGAAGACAAACTTAAGTAAGGTTGGAAGGGATAGAACCAGTTGTTCGTTGAAGACACAGGATTTGTTGGACCAGTTCCAGTTTCTGTGACAACTGTACGTCTGGTTAGGGAGGCTGAGATTTAACTCAGAAGACCGTGTCTTCACCTTATTCCCCTTGAGCTAAGGACACCCAGTCCTCGCCCAATCACTCTGGTAAGTCTTCAAGGGAGACTTCCGAACCTTCATAGACTTCGTTCACCGGCAATCCACAATGACTCTTGGATGCTCAAAACACGACGCCTAACCGACTGGAGGATTCACAGTCCTCAAGTGTAATAAGTCTTCAGGTCACACAGACAGAAAGACTTCAGTGATGCCTAACACTCTTTGGCTCTGGGTGTTTTGGGCTTTGTCCTCGCAAGGATTTCTCTCTCTCTCAAATGCTTCGAGGTGGGTTGCTCTCAAACGACAAAAGCCGTGCACAAACTCTGAGCAGCCACCAATTTATGGTGTAGGGGGTGGGCTATTTATAGCCACTAGGCAACCCGACCTGATTTGTCCAAAATGACCCTGGGTCACTAAGGAACTGACACGTGTTCCAACGGTTAGATTTCAAACACACGCGACAACTTTACTTGGGCTACAAGCAAAGCTGACTCATCCAGCTCTGGATAAGATTTGCTCTCATTGTCTTCGCTCGAAGACATAGGATTTGAGTTGAGCATCACTTCAGTCACTCTAACTTAGTTCACTTGGACCCCACTTAACAGTACGGTGGTTCCTATGACTCAACAAAGAAGAAAAAGAAACAGCGAAGCCACACAGTCTTCACGCTCCAAAGTCTTCACACATTGTCTTCTCATGTCATAGTCTTCAATATGAATATCTTCTCATACCACCATTGTCTTCAATGTCTTCATACATTTTTAGGGGTCATCTCCGGTAGGTAAACCGAATCAATGAGGGACACTACCTGCGTTATCCTGCAATTCTCACAAAAGCATTAGTCCCTCAACCAACTTTGTCGTCAATACTCCAAAACCAACTAGGGGTGGCACTAGATGCACTTACAATCTCCCCCTTTTTGGTGATTGATGACAAACTGGTTGAAGTTTTCAACGAGGATAAATATGTGAAATTGTAAGGATAGGGAATTGTCTTCATAAGTTGCAAGGGCTCCCCTGAAGATGTGCATATATAAGTAATTTGCTTTTGGATTGCAAATGCACATGGAAGGTTGTACTTGTGGAGATCCACTTCAAATTATGAAGATAATTCATCATGCATGAAATGATATAGCAATAAGAATGACATGCATAATGAAAAATGGACGTCTGCAGAATGATCTAAGTGCGGAATTTATCATCGCAACAGAGTAAAGCAAATACGTAGCAGAAGTAGCAGACGACCATCAAGTTTAGGTGTTACAACTCAAAAGAACCAAATGTTTCAAAACGCAAGAGTTGTAAGCACGCAGCAAAATATAATGCAACCGCCCATATGAACCTGCTTGAAGACTATCACTCATACGCTTCTTCCCCTTTTGTCAGTAATGACCAAAAAGGTTTGAAGACATAGAGCGTCTACTCGTCATCATGAGTAGGTGAAGAAGCAGGGTTGTTGGCGTTGGTTGGCGGTGCAGACGAACTTGGTGCAGTGTCGATGCACGCAGTAGTAGTTGGAGGTGGTGAAGTAGCATCATCTTCATCATCGATCACTCTGGCATTAACTGTTGCCGCGGAAGAAGAATATTCAGAGTCTTCAAGAGATGGAGTTCGACGCAGGGTAGCAGTCCTTGGAGGAGTGGAGTCGAACTGGAATCTTTCATTGAAGCCATCATCTTGAAGATCAGCTTCAGCACTGAGCAGAGTCAAACTCTTCCATGATCTTCGGCAAGTTTCATGAGCAACAAAGGCATTTTTGGTGGCAAGGTTGCGAATGCGATTGACATCCACCAAGAGGCTTTGCATTTGGCGCTTGAGCCAGAAATGATATTGTAAGTATTCTGCAAACGAATGCAGACTATGAGAACCAAGGGATTCTCCGATAGACATGTACCTGTGACAGCATTAGAGATGCGAGGGAAGGGGAAGAGGTCATATGCATTCTTAGAAGATTTTGAAGATAAATCAGTTTGAAGACATTGACCTCATGATGCGAAGACATTCACTTATATAGGTGAGTTGGTTCCAGATTTGTACCGATCCGTGAATAAGTACAAGTGAGGAATCAAACTAGGCAAGAAATCTAAGTGAATCGACTAAGCAGTATGAGATGCAGACGAAATAGATCTAGCTTGAATAGGCAGAAACTACTTTCGGTAAACAGGATGAATCTTGAAGATCAAAAAGGTGGTAAAAATAGAGTTATAATTACCGCACGAAGAACTGCTAGATGGAGGAATAGGAGACCGAGCAGTTCAGCCCACCGTGCCCTAACTTGGCGACGGAGGACACCTACGGCAACGGCGGAGAGGACGATGTCCGCGGCCGGCGTGAGGATGGCGTCGGAGAAGTCGCGGCAGCTAAGCGCTTCGTCGTCGGCGTCGTCGTGAGCTAGCGGTGGCGCTAGGGTTTTGACGGAGGTGGAGAGGTGGAAGAAGCATTTCTTTACCGCAGGGGGACATGTATTTATAAGTACGAGAGAGACACAGCGCAATTACGCTGGTGCCCCTGGCGGTTCACATCTGAGGGGTACGTGGCAAGCATGCAACACACCCAGGGTTGTCCCACGTTCCCACGCCCGCCAGGCATGTCGGAGAGTTGTTCCGGCTTCTCCGGATTTCAACAGTAAAGATAAGTCATTAAAAACAGATTTAATATTTGTCTCTTTGCCTTCTGCTGACTAGGACGCAGAGAAGACATTCGACAGTTTCAACAGAATGCATATGATTTGGATAGATAGAAATTGAGATAGAAAGCATAGAGAGGTTAGGGTCCGATCACATTCACTTAGTTCAAAAGATCCAATCTTGAAGACATAGCTATAAGTGAATGCTGTAGAGGACAGAACACCAGTATATATATATATATATATATATATATATATATATATATATATATATATATATATATATATATATATATATATATATATATCAGAAAGCAATCAAATCATCATAGTGCAGAGAGTCATGAAGACAAATTGAAACTGAAGACAAACCAAATGCGAAGTCATTGCAATATAACGCCCTGAGTGGAACACTTCAAACAAAGAAAGTTGGTGGTGGCGTTACCCATCGTATAGGAAGTATTAGACCCACACATGGCGCACAATTATCATGGCGCTCCGAAGTCAAATTCCATGTTAATATATTCACACTCAGAGTGTAAATCTTCATTGATTGAAGATATACATTACTTTGTGTGTTGCACATCTAAGTCATCAACATGCATAAGTGTAAGGATGTGTGCCTGATCACAGGACATTGGAGGATTCCAAGATATTCAGCTCACACCGTAACTTGCAAAACCTTTTCTCATCCAAGGGCTTTGTGAAGATATCTGCCAGTTGCTCTTCAGTGTTGACGTGAATGATATCGATATCTTTCTTCATAACATGATCTCTAAGAAAGTGATGACGAATTTCAATGTGCTTTGTCTTCGAGTGTTGGACTGGATTATTGGCTATTTTGATGGCACTTTCGTTGTCGCAGAAGAGAGGTACTTGTTTCAGATTGATGCCATAGTCCTTGAGAGTTTGCTTCATCCATAGAAGCTGAGCACAACAGGATCCAGCAACAATGTATTCAGATTCAGCAGTTGAGAGTGATACACAGTTCTGCTTCTTCGAAGACCAACAGACTAGTGATCGACCAAGAAAATGGCATGTGTCAGATGTAGACTTGCGATCCACCTTGTCACCAACATAATCAGCATCCGAGAATCCAACCAAATCGAATTTTGAGCCCTTGGGATACCATAATCCGAGTGTTGGGGTGTAAGCCAAATATCGAAGAATTCGCTTCATAGCTAAGTGATGCGATTCCTTTGGTGCCGCTTGGAATCGAGCACACATGCAAACACTAAGCATAATATCTAGCCTAGATGCACATAAATAAAGCAAAGAACCAATCATGGAGTGGTATACCTTTTGATCAAACTCTTTACCATTGTCGTCGGGACCAAGATGGTGTTTGGCTGGCATTGGCGTCGTGTAGCCTTTGCAGTCTTCCATTCCAAACTTCTTCAGACAATCTTTGAGGTATTTCTCTTGAGATATGAAGATGCCATTCCTCTGCTGACGAATTTGAAGACCAAGGAAGAACTTCAGCTCACCCATCATGGACATTTGATATTGCTCTTGCATCATGTACCCAAACTCATCACTGTACTTCTGGTTGGTGCACCCGAAGATAATGTCATCCACATATATTTGGCACACAAACAGTTCACCATCATATGTCTTCGTGAAGAGAGTGGGATCGAGGGATCCAGGTTTGAAGCCTTTGCTCTCCAGGAAGTCTTTGATTGTATCATACTAGGAACGAGGAGCTTGTTTGAGGCCATACAGTGCTTTGTTTAGCTTGTACACCATATCAGGATGTTTTGGATCTTCAAAGCCAGGTGGTTGTGCGACATATACTTCTTCTTCAACCTTGCCATTGAGAAATGCACTCTTAACATCCATTTGATATAGCAAGATATTGTGATGATTAGCATAGGCCAGTAGTATGCGAATAGCTTCAAGCCTAGCAACAGGAGCAAATGTTTCATCGAAGTCAATTCCTTCAACTTGAGTGTATCCTTGAGCCACAAGACGTGCTTTGTTTCTGACGACTTGACCATGCTCATCTTGCTTCTTTCGATATATCCATTTTGTTCCAATAATGTTATGCTTGCGAGGATCAGGTCGCTTGACAAGTTCCCAGACATTATTCAGTTTGAACTGTTGAAGTTCTTCTTGCATGGCTTGAATCCATTCTGGTTCCATAAAGGCTTCAGCAACTTTCTTGGGTTCTGATATTGACACAAATGAAAAGTGCCCACAGAAGTTTGCTAGCTGTGTTGCTCTTGATCGAGTGAGCGGACCAGGTGCATTGATGTTGTCAATTATCTTCTCTATTTGAACTTCATTTGCAACACGAGGATGAACAGGACGAAGATTTTGCTCTGGCTGATCATTGTCATCATTGGGAGGATTGTCTTCGGTCTGAGCATTGTCTTCAGGTTGATTTGGTGCAGAGATGATAAGTTCCTCTTCAGGCTGTGCTTCAGAGGGCATGATTTCACTAGTTCCCATTAGCTTGATTGCCTTGTTTGAAGGAGCTTCATCCAGTGTACTTGGCAGGATCTCTCTCTGTGAACCATTGGTTTCATCAAATTTCACATCCACAGTTTCAACGATCTTGTAGAGATAAAGGTTGAAGACTCTATAGGAATTTGAATCCTTTCCATAGCCAGGCATGAAGCCTTCGTGAGCCTTAGGTGCAAATTTTGACTTGTGATGGGGATCCTTTATCCAGCATCTTGCTCCAAATACTCTGAAGTAACTGACGTTTGGCTTCTTGCCAGTAAGTAGCTCATATGATGTTTTGTTCAGAAGCTTATGGATGTATACACGGTTGATGATGTGACATGCTGTATCAATAGCTTCAGGCCAGAACTTTCTTGGTGTCTTGTACTCATCTAGCATTGTTCGAGCCATCTCAATGAAGGTTCTGTTTTTGCGCTCAACAATGCCGTTTTGCTGAGGTGTGTACGGAGCAGAGAACTCATGAGTGATTCCCATTGTATCCAGATACAGATCAAGTCCAGTGTTCTTGAATTCAATGCCATTGTCACTTCTGATGTGCTTGATCTTCACACCATAGTTGTTCATTGCTCGATTTGCAAAGCGCCTGAAGACATCTTGTACTTCAGTCTTGTAAAGAATTATATGAACCCATGTGTATCTTGAGTAGTCATCAACAATGACGAAGCCATAGAGACAGGCAGTTGTTGTGAGGGTGGAGTAGTGAGTAGGTCCAAATAAGTCCATGTGTAATAGCTCGAAGGGTTGAGATGTCATGATTGTCTTCGAGGGGTGCTTTGCCCTTGTCATCTTTCCAGCTTCACAGGCACCACACAGATGATCCTTCTTGAACTTGACATCCTCGATGCCAATGACATGCTTCTTCTTGACGAGTGAGTGTAAGTTCCTCATGCCAGCATGTCCCAGCCTTCGATGCCAGAGCCAACATTCTAAAGCTTTTGTGAGAAGACATACGGCAAGCTGTGGACCTGCTAAGAAATCTACCATGTATAGATCATCTTTTCGATACCCTTCAAAGACTAGAGATTTGTCAGATTCCATTAGTACAAGGCAACGATATTTGCCAAATATCACAATCATGTTCAAGTCACACAGCATTGAGACAGACATTAAGTTGAAACAAAGGGATTCAACAAGCATCACTTTATCCATGTGTTGATCCTTTGAGATTGCAACTCTACCTAGACCCAATACTTTGCTTTTACCAGTGTCAGCAAATGTGGTGTGACTCTTGTCGGATGAATGTAAGGTTGAGTCCATGAGAAGACTTTGATCACCAGTCATATGATTTGTGCATCCACTGTCCATAATCCATTCTGAAACTTTTGGTGATGTACCCTACAGTGCAGTTAGGAGGATAGGCTTCACAAAAGTGTTGTGAAGCATATGCATTTGATACATATAGGGACAATCACAGCTTATAACAAAGTTAGGACACGGTATGTCTGATAAATTCAGATGTGAAGCATATAGAATGATATTTTATCGTGCGTCCTTAATGAGTTTTAGGTCCCCAGCAATAGTATCGGATGCCATTGATTGCTGGCTGGAGACCGTTTTCTACAAAAGAGAGTTAGTTCTTCTTCGCCACCCACATTTTCAGTGGGGGCTTAGAAGCAATGAGTCTAAGTGCAGCATCTGAGAATTTTGGCTTTGAAGCCCTAGCAAATAGCCTTGCAGGAGATGAATGATACTCATATGAATAAGCAGAAAAGTTCTTAGTCCTATGAACATAGCGGTTCGAAGACACACGCTCATATTCATAACTCTGAGCATGGTTTCCCAGCAAAACATTGGCGTTAGGGTGACTCATGTGAGTCCTGTATCTGTATGAAGCCTTTGGGCCATATGAAGCCTTAGGTCTGGGGTTTGTCTTCTTCCTTGGTGGTGTCATGATGACATTCATAGGAAGATTCTCAATGTACTGCTTGGGTACCCAGATCTTCTTCATAGGTGGTCCATTCCTGCAGTTAGTACCAATGTACCTGGCAAACACTTCACCATTCTGATTTTTGAACAGTTTATAGTTTGCATCAAAGGATTCATCAATGATAATAGGATTAGCACAGGTAAAGCCAGATAAAGTAGATGGATCTACTGAAGGTTCCTTTGCAGCAACCCATGTGGTTTTGGGGTAATGCTCAGGCTTCCAGTATGAGCCATCAAAATTCATTTTCCTTTCAAACCCAACACCCTCTTTCCTAGGGTTTCGGTTCAGAATCTGCTTTTTGAGGACATCGCAGAGAGTCTGATGTCCCTTCAAACTTTTGTACATCCCTGTTTCAAGCAATGTCTTCAACATAGCATTTTCATCAGCAACAGCAGTGGTATCCTCCGCAGAGGGGTTAGTGACCACATCAGTAGGTGAAGACAATGAAACAGTAGCAGCAGTGGAACATTCAGCAACAGATGTAGCGTTATCACGCTCAATGCATTTTAGACATGGTGGTTCAAATCCTTCCTGAGCGGAACTGATCTGTTGAGCGCGAAGTGACTCATTCACCTTTTGAAGATCTTCATGAGCCGCGCTCAATTTCTCAAGCTCTTGTTTCCTTTGAAGATAATCATAGGAGTGCCTTTCATAGGTAGTTGAGAGCGATTCATGACGACCTTCAAGTTCTTGGTACTTAGCATGAAGATTTTTTATGTCATCAACTAAGGATTGTGAGCAGGTCATTTCAGCGTCCAACAGGTCATCGCTTTTGTCTAACAGTTTTTGAGTATGTTCCATAGCCTTTTGTTGTTCAGTTGCAATTTTAGCAAGTGTTTTGTAGCTGGGTTTGGATTCACAATCAGAGTCATCTTCACTTGAAGTTTGAAAGTAAGCATCGCGTGATTTTACCTTGGCACCACGTGCCATGAAGCAGTAGGTGGGAGTAGGATCGTCTTCGTCATTAGCTTCAGCGTTGGTGTGGAAGTCATTGTCTTCAGTGTTGAAGATGGACTTGGCAAAATAAGCAGTGGCTAGGGCCAGACTTGCAACGCCAGGGTCAGAGTCCTCTCCATACTCCACCTCCGCCTCCTCCGAAGCAGACTCCTCCTCTGAATCCATTTCCTTGCCAACAAAAGCACGAGCCTTGCCAGATGAGCTCTTCTTGTATGATGAAGACTTGGAAGAAGACTTAGAAGACTTTGAGGATTTCTTCTTCTTCTTGTCATCAGAATCATATTCCTTGCTTTTCTTCTTCTTCTTCTCATTGTCCCACTGTGGACACTCAGATATGTAGTGACCAGGTTTCTTGCACTTGTGGCAGGTTCTCTTCTTGTGATCATGAGTGGAAGCTTCATCATTCCTTGAGCTAGATCGTGAAGATTTTCCGAAGCCTTTCTTCTTTGTGAATCTCTGGAACTTCTTCACAAGCATATCAAGTTCCCTTCCAATGTCTTCAGGATCTTCAGAACTGTAGTCAGATTCTTCTTCAGATGAGGAAACAACTTTTGCCTTCAAAGCACGAGTTCGGCCATAGCTTGGACCATAGATATCTCTTTTCTCAGATAGCTGGAACTCATGTGTGTTGAGCCTCTCAAGTATATCAGACGGATCGAGCGTCTTGAAGTCAGGACATTCTTGTATCATGAGGGCAAGGGTGTCAAAGGAGCTATCAAGTGATCTCAGCAGTGTCTTGACGACTTCATGCTTGGTAATCTCAGTTGCGCCAAGAGCTTGAAGTTCATTTGTGATATCAGTGAGGCGATCAAACGTGAGCTGGACATTCTCATTGTCGTTTCTCTTGAAGCGGTTGAAGAGGTTGCGAAGAACACTAATTCTTTGATCTCTCTGGGTTGAAACGCCTTCGTTGACCTTGGATAGCCAGTCCCAGACTAGCTTCTACGTTTCCAGAGCACTCACACGGCCATACTGTCCTTTGGTCAGATGACCACAGATGATGTTCTTTGCAGTAGAGTCCAGTTGAATGAACTTCTTGACATCAGTGGGGGTGACACCTTCACCAGTTTTGGGAACGCCATTCTTGACGACATACTAGAGGTCGACATCAATGGCTTCAAGATGCATGCGCATCTTATTCTTCCAGTAGGGATATTCAGTTCCATCGAACACGGGGCAAGCAGCGGAGACCTTGATTATCCCTGCAGTCGACATAGCTGAAACTCCAGGTGGTTAAACCGAATCACACAGAACAAGGGAGTACCTCACTCTGATACCAATTGAAAGTGCTAGTATCGACTAGAGGGGGGGTGAATAGGCGATTTGTATGAAAGTCTTCAAAACTTGGAAGTTTCAAAGACAAACAGCAGAAACAACCTAATTGATATGCAGCAGAAGATAAACTACCCTAAACAAGCCATAGTCAAGTATGTAGTGATGTGAAAGTACAGGACTAATAGCAGTTAGGCAGTAAGGATCAATATGGAAGATAGTATGAAGCCAATCAACAATAGTAGTCAAGCAATGAAGTCAAACAGATAAACAGATAGGCAATGACTTCATGAAGACAAACTTAAGTAAGGTTGGAAGGGATAGAACCAGTTGTTCGTTGAAGACACAGGATTTGTTGGACCAGTTCCAGTTGCCGTGACAACTATACGTCTGGTTAGGGAGGCTGAGATTTAACTCAGAAGACCGTGTCCTCACCTTATTCCCCTTGAGCTAAGGACACCCAGTCCTCGCCCAATCACTCTGGTAAGTCTTCAAGGGAGACTTCCAAACCTTCACAGACTTCGTTCACCGGCAATCCACAATGACTCTTGGATGCTCAGAACGCGACGCCTAACCGGCTGGAGGATTCACAGTCCTCAAGTGTAATAAGTCTTCAGGTCACACAGACAGAAAGACTTCAGTGATGCCTAACACTCTTTGGCTCTGGGTGTTTTGGGCTTTGTCCTCGCAAGGATTTCTCTCTCTCTCAAATGCTTCGAGGTGGGTTGCTCTCAAACGACAAAAGCCGTGCACAAACTCTGAGCAGCCACCAATTTATGGTGTAGGGGGTGGGCTATTTATAGCCACTAGGCAACCCGACCTGATTTGTCCAAAATGACCCTGGGTCACTAAGGAACTGACACGTGTTCCAACGGTTAGATTTCAAACACACGCGGCAACTTTACTTGGGCTACAAGCAAAGCTGACTCATCCAGCTCTGGATAAGATTTGCTCTCATTGTCTTCGCTCGAAGACATAGGATTTGAGTTGAGCATCACTTCAGTCACTCTGACTTAGTTCACTTGGACCCCACTTAACAGTACGGTGGTTCCTATGACTCAACAAAGAAGAAAAAGAAACAGCGAAGCCACACAGTCTTCACGCTCCAAAGTCTTCACACATTGTCTTCTCATGTCATAGTCTTCAATATGAATATCTTCTCATACCACCATTGTCTTCAATGTCTTCATACATTTTTAGGGGTAATCTCCGGTAGGTAAACCGAATCAATGAGGGACACTACCTGCGTTATCCTGCAATTCTCACAAACGCATTAGTCCCTCAACCAACTTTGTCGTCAATACTCCAAAACCAACTAGGGGTGACACTAGATGCACTTACAATACTCCAATTGGATCATGCATTTCGACGGCTCTAAAATGTTGGCCGGCTTGGGGGCTGGCGTCATTTTGACGTCACCAACCGGAGACACAGTCCAATACGTACTTCAGATAATGTACACGGACTCCAACAATGCAGCCGAATACGAGGCCCTCCTACATGGTCTTCGGATGGCAATCTCCATGCGTATTCAACGCCTAGAGGTGCGCGGGGATTCAAACCTCGCAATATCCCAAGTAAATGGAGTCTTTGACGCCAAGGATCCGAAAATGGCAGCCTATTGTAACGCTATCCTAAAAATGTCAGCTCGGTTCGAAGGACCCGAATTCCACCACGTAGCCCGGGATAATAACCAAGCAGCCGACGTGTTGGCACACATCGGCGCAAAACGCGACGCTGTCCCTCCAAACATCTTCCTGGAGCGGCTTTTTAAGCCATCCGTACTATGGGAAGAGGAGTCCGGAAATAACAACCGGAAGCAACATCACCACCCAACACAGAACAATCTGACATAATCGGCGGCTCAGCCGATGAAATAACACCTTCAGCCCACGAAATAATGGCGGTAATTGCCCCGTGGACAGAACCATTCCTAGCCTACTTAATTAGGCAGGAACTTCCCAAAGACCAAAATGAGGCCCGCTGCATAGTTCGGCGATCTAAAGCCTACAAGGTCCATGAGGGAGAACTTTATAAGAAAAGCACAACCGGAGTCCTTCAAAGGTGTATCTCCGAAGAGGAAGGGCGAAATCTTCTGGCTGAAATTCACGCCGGACTAGGCGGACACCACGCTGCAGCCCGGGCCCTCGTAGGTAAGGCCTTCCATACAGGATTTTATTGGCCGACGGCCCGGGCAGATGCTCAGGACTTAGTCCAACAATGCGTCGGTTGTCAGCTCTTTGCTAATCAGAGCCACATGCCACCCACCGCCCTCAAAACTATACCCATCACCTAGCCGTTTGCGGTCTGGGGGCTTGACATGGTCGGACCCCTTAAAGGGGGAACCCACAAGCAAAAATACCAATTGGTCATGGTGGACAAATTCACCAAATGGATAGAGGCCAAGCCAGTTAAAACGGCCGAATCCGGACCTGTGATAGACTTCATATCCGGGGTAGTACACCGTTACGGTGTCCCCCACAGCATCATCACCGATAACGGCACGAACTTCACGGCCGACGAGGTTAAACTCTGGTGCAAAAATATGGGCATTAAGCTCGACTACGCTTCAGTCTATCACCCTCAAACCAACGGTCAAGTTGAACGAGCAAATGGTCTAATCATGAGCGGCATCAAACCCAGATTAGTGCGGTCCCTTACGGAATCTAACACGCACTGGGTAGAGGAGCTCGACTCCGTACTCTGGGGGCTGCGGACCACGCCAAACCGTACTACCGGGTTCACGCCATTTTTTATGGTATATGGCGCAGAGGCAGTTTTGCGCTGCGACCTAATTCATGACTCACCTCGAGTGCGCATGTACGAAGAAAGAGAAGCCGAGTTGGATCGGTAGGACAGCTTGGACGCATTGGAGGAGGAACGCGATGTGGCAAAGGCTCGTTCCGCATTCTATCAGCAACAGGCTCGAAGATATCAAAGCAGAGAAGTACGGGCTAAAACTTACAATGTTGGCGAACTAGTTCTACGCCTGCCGGACAAGAAAAAGGACAAACTCAAGCCCAAATGGGAAGGTCCCTTCATCATCGACCAAGTCCTGACCGGCGGAGCATACCGTCTGCGAAACGCATCGGACAACCGACTCGAGCCAAACCCATGGAACGCAGCCCGCCTCCGAAGATTCTACGCCTAGCGCCGGACTCAGAGTTCGTCTCCTTCCCCCGTCCACATTTTATACTTCAGTTGCCTTTTGTTTCTCTCTTTTACCCCACCTTTTTCATAAAGCCCTTGAGGGCCGATTTGCGCATTGTTCGCACATACTTGATGTGCTACCCGCACTCATTATACCTGGGGGCTTCTTTAACAGAAGCTTACTTATACGGGCTTCATGCCCAACACATGTGTCAAACTTCCGCATGTACCTTTTATTCACCATTATATGCATCGATATGACTTAAGTTTTGGCCAAGCTGGGTTGCCTGGCTCCTGTGCTTACCCCTACGTTCCCGATTGTTCGGCTAGGCGGTAAAGGGAGCACCTCTGCGATTGTTACTGCCGGATCATCCGGATGTGTACCTCAGACTGGGTGAAGCCGAAAGCTAGCGTTCTTAAGGGAATATTCGGTCGGTGACTTGAAAGATGATTTTTTACCTATCTATTTATCTGCCCCCAGATGTTTTCCTGCTCTTTTCAGAGTCCGGACATGCACTTTAGGGCATGCCTCCCAGGGAAAGGAACCCCTAACGGAACTATTCTCCCTGGAAGATGTTTCTTACGAACCATGTAATATAACATAACTAGTTGGGCACTTGTCTGATAAAGCACTAATGACCCCTACGCCTGGTCTCCATGCATGCCCCAGTTTTTTCATAACCGAGAAGGTATTCAGACACACTCCGGACTCTAGGGTCCCGAGGTTGAAGCGAAAAGGTCGGCAAAGACAAACGATCTACAATCCGGCTAGAAGGCATTTTACATGTCATTTTAAATACATCGTCAAATCGACTGACTGTACTCCTCCTCAATCCCGTCTAACAGGCTGTCTAATTTACAGTCCCATTGGGAATACTTAGCGGCCAACTCTACTTGGCCGTACACTAAGCTCACAGGGATCTCCTTCCCATCGGGCCCCACAGGTCCGACCTCGGCCATGTGATTTGGATCCGCCTTCTTGTACCGCGTCTTCACCATGGCCCAGGCCTCCCTGGCACCTTGACGGCAAGCCGATATCTTCCACAAACGGAAGCGCTGCCGTGCTCCCTGAAGCTTCTCCGCAAGCTCTCCAAGGCCCTCGGTTAGGGAGAAGGACGGACATAAGGCTTGGACGACGCCACTCATCGCCTGTCGAACACGTTCGAGCAGTTGCACCAGCTTGGGAAGTTGGTCGCCTGTTGAACCGGGCATTTCCTCCGCAGGGCGACCTGTGAGCACACCTACAGACATATTTCTGTCAATTGACTTCCTCGCCGAACTCTTCTTTTCAAAAGAGTTTGCTCAAGCATTTACTATAGATGCCGCGACGAAGCCGCTGATTCTCCTTCACGGAGCCAGACAGCTGGGCCCGAACACCTTTTAGCTCTTCTCCAAGCTGGGTGTGGGCATCTTGGAGTTTGTTCCTCTCCTGCTGCACCTTCATAAGCATCCTCTCGCCGGCTCTCAGCTGGCGCAGTAGCTGTTGCCTGTCCGGATCCAGTCCGGCAACATCTGCAATATCATTGTCAGACTTATACGCACGCCGCACACCGCTTATCTTTTTGAAATAATGTGTTACCGGAGGGGGTCACTGTGTCTCCTCCTGAAGCAGCTAGTGCGGCCTCAAGTTGGGCTTTGCACTCTTGTAGCTCCTGGGACAATTGGGTATAATTCTCCATCAGATCCTGCATATTGAATGAGCCTTAAATCAGTTATTTTAACTACTTTAAGTCTCGGGGGCTATTGGCATATACAACTATTAAAATCTCTTACCCGTATGTCTTTTACATACTGCTCCGTGGCTCTGGTGAAACCATCTTGAGCGGCACGGAGGTGCGCGTCTCCTGTGTTAAAGGCATTCAACGCCTCTGGGGAGAAACACGCGTCATGCAGTACTGTCCGGCGGCGCCTATGATTCATGGCGCTCTCCACCTCAGACCTGGTGGCGGACAGCCTGTCGGCATCCTCCGTTGGAGGAGTACCCGGCTCGCGCCTTGCGCTCGCCTCCCCCTCCGGACCAGGTGGTGGAGCCTGGCTGGCGGAGGCTTGGTTGGCAACCTCTCCGGGCACAGTCTGGCGAGCGCTCTTCCTCCTGGAAAAGTCATGAGCATTAATACACCTCCTAGGAATCTTTTCCCTAAATAACGATCGCGAGCTATACCATTGCGGCGACGTTTCGATTTGTACCGCACCCCTCTTCCGCCTGCTGGGCCGGACTGACCCTTGTTGGTCAGCCGCCGCGGGTTTGGCTTCCCGCCTTGAAGGCACCTCCTGCGAGACACCATTGTATACGGTGGTCAGAAATACGTAAGGACGAAATAATGGTGTCAGGACTTCGGTCATAATTACCTGGGAAGCCGGGGATAAGCCGGGGTAGTCAGCCGTAATGGCAACTAGAGCATTGTCCATGCTGAGTTGGTGGAACACCCCGTCAAGTAGCTCCAACTTTATGTCCGGATCCTCTTCGGAAGCCGGATCAAGGGATCTTCCCGGATCCTCGGGTTGTGGAGCCGGACTGTGTATGTCCTCCACATCCTGACGCAGTTCCTGCGTCAAAATCATAAAGTAAGGTACTTAACTTTGAAAGCATGGGCCGGATAAATAAATGTCCACTTACCCAGCTCCGAGGGTTATTCATGGAGAACCCATTCAATGGGCTCTACTGGAGGAAGTCCTCCTTCTCCCCCTTGTATAGGCCGGACAGAATCTTCACCAGATCTGCGGCCGATCCCGGCCCCTTACGGCCATGACGGGTGGCATCATTCTCCCCGTTGAAGTCCCACATGGGGTGGCCTCTATATTGAAGCGGCTGCACCCCTCACATTATGCACGTGGCCATGACTCCAATCATGGTCAATCCGGAATGGGCCAGTAACCTAATCCGGCCCAATAATGGATGCTCCTGTCTTCCTCCTGTTGAGGGCTCCGCGGGCGCCAACTTAGGCGTTTCTTCAGAGGAGCCTTGCTGAACTCCGGGAGGCCGATCCGAACTGGGTCCGGCATTGGAGCATCTTCTACATAAAACCATTCCGAGGGCCAGTCTTTGGACGCCTTCTTTGGGGTTCCGGATAGATATCCGGTCCCGGTGATGCGCCATATTTCGGCTCCGCCCACTTGATATATTGACCCCCCGTGAGAACGGGGTACGAGGCAAAACAGTCTCTTCCACACCGCAAAATGGGGCTCGATGCCCAGGAACAGCTCGCAAAGAGCTACGAAACCCGCGATGTGCAGAATAGAGGCGGGCGTGAGGTGATGAAGCTGGAGTCCGTAGAACTCTAGAAGCCCCCGGAGAAATAGGTGTATGGGAAACCCGAGCCCCCTTATTAGATAAGGGACGAAGCACACCCGCTCCCCTTTGGAGGGACTAGGGGTGGCCTCTGCTTGCTTTCCACCTTTGTAGGTGGCCAGCCCGGCTCGAACCGGGACCATAAAAGCCGGAGGAAGGTATCCCTCCGCTTGGAGCGTCACCAGCTCGTTGTGCGGGACTGAACATCTCCTCCAATCTCCTGACGGAGGGCTGGGAGCGCGAGAGGAGGAGCCGCATCGACGGTCCATGATAGAATGGATCTTTGGTCAGAAGCGCTCCGATGAGTACTCGCGGAAGGAAGATGGTGTGATTTGGATCTGGATTCTTGCCTCTCTTATAGGCAGATTATTTGCGCAGCTAGGGGGTAAAATATAAAAATACCCTGGCCTTTTGCATTCGTGCGACACGTGGAAGAGGGCCATTATTGGGCGTGGAAGCCAAGGAGCGCAACATTTGTAAGGAAGCCGGACACTATTCGGCAAGCACATGGAATTTGGAGGAGAACCCGCCTTGCAACGCCAAAGACAATATACGCGCTGGACTCGTCGTCATTGAAGCCTGGTTCGGGGGCTACTAAGGGAGTCCTGGACTAGAGGGTGCCCGGATAGCCGGACTATCATCATCGTCCGGACTCCAAGACTATGAAGATACAAGATTGAAGACTTCATCCCGTATCCGGATGGGACTTTCCTTGGCATGGAAGGCAAGCTTGGCAATACGGATATGTAGATCTCCTACCATTGTAACCGACTCTGTGTAACCCTAGCCCTCTCCGGTGTCTATATAAACTGGAGGGTTTTAGTCCGTAGGACGAACAACCATTACAACAATCATACCATAGGCTAGCTTCTAGGGTTTAGCCTCCTTGATCTCGTGGTAGATCCACTCTTGTACTACCCATATCATCAATATTAATCAAGCAGGAGTAGGGTTTTACCTCCATCGTGAGGGCCCGAACCTGGGTAAAAACATCGTGTCCCTTGTCTCCTGTTACCATCCGCCTAGACGCACAGTTCGGGAACCCCTACCCAAGATCCGCCGGGTTTGACATCGACAGCGCTTTTTCAGTCGGCGCCGGAGAGGTCGTCCGAGGGCGTTTCGTCGACTGCCCGACAGACGCAGTAGCCTTGCCACGCTCGACCGCGGGGTCATGGGTGAGCTTGGATCTCCTTTCCATGCGAGGAGGGTCGACTTCTTCCTCCTCTTCCTCCTCCTCCTCTTCACCGGAGCCGTCGTCATCTTCATCCTCCTCACCATCAGATTGCCACTCCTCCTGGATTTCACCTCCGCTCCCCTCCTCCTCCTCGACCTGTTCTTGCACCCCGTTGGGCATCGAGTACATCTCAGTAGTGGCCTGGAAGACAACAAACAAGACAAAAGTCAGTCGACTGATTTTAAACAAACAGGATGAAGAGAACAGGATCACAGTCGGAGATGCAGAATTGGACCTTGTCTACTTCGTATGATTGGTCGAGTGGAGGAATCCTCTTTGCTCCTCAGGGGTTATCCTTGTTCCCTGTGATGGCAGTCATCCACCTCTCCAGCTTGGCATCCTCGACCTCCTCCGGGTGGATCCGAGTGGTGTCTTCAGTGCCAGAATACATCCACATCAGATGGTCTCGATATTGAAGTGGCTGGATGCGTCGTCGAAGGAAGACCTCCAAGAGATCCATGCCGGTCACCCCATCACGGATAAGCTGGACTACACGTTTGACTAACACCTTAACCTGCGCCTTCTCTTCCGGGATCACCTTCAAAGAGGAAGGCTTGCTCACTCGGTCCATGGAAAAAGGAGGGAGTCCAGTCGACTGCCCTAGCGTCGGCTGGTCCTTGCAGTAGAACCAAGTCGACTACCATCCACGGACTGACTCGGGAAGGATCATGGCCGGAAAAGAACTTTTTCCTCTCATTTGAACCCTAAGACCCCCACACATCTGAATCACTTGAGTTCTCTCGTCACTCGGATTGGCCTTTTTCACCGTCTGGGAGTGACAGGTGAAAATGTGCTTGAACAGACCCCAATGAGGCCGACAACCCAAGAAATTCTCGCACAAGGACACGAAAGCAGTGAGATACACGATGGAGTTGGGTGTGAAGTGGTGGAGTTGTGCCCCAAAGAAGTTCAGAAATCCCCGAAAGAAAGGGTGGGGCGGCAAAGAAAACCCGCGGTCAACATGGGTGGCCAAGAGGACACACTCACCCTCCTGAGGCTGCGGCTCCCACTCCTTCCCCGGGAGCCTCGCTGATCCATGGGGGATCAGTCCTTCATTGGCCAGGTCGTCGAGATCTTTCTGACGGATCGTCGAGCAGATCCAGTCGCCCTGGATCCAGCCCTACGGCAGGCCGGCCCTTGACGAAGATCCGCCCCGACTGGTCGCCCTTCCCTTCGCCTTCGCCGTTGCCTTCTTCGCCCGCTCCAAAGCCGCCGTCTTCTCCTTCACCATCATCGCCGGCGAAGCGCGCACAGAGCAGCAACACTGAGATGGAGGTGAACGCGGCGGATAAGTCTGAGGAAGAGGGAGAGGAAATGAGAGCGCACTGTTCAAAAACCCCCGTCCGGCGCCTTATATGAGGTTGCTTCCGAGTGACTGACTTGTAGGCCCGGGCGATCCTGTCAAATCCCGCAACAGTCGCGCGCGATACGTGGCGAAAAAGGTGGCACGGAGATCGAGGCGTTCCTGCCTTATCCCATCCGAGTACCGCGGCCTCCTCCGCCCCGCGCACTTCCCGAAATTCGGATCCCGCTAAATCCGCGAACTGCAGAGCAACTTGTCAGACGGGAGATTTCCTCCGCTCTGTCGTTCGGAGTTCTCCAAGTACAGAAAATTCATTCGACGAATACAAAGAATGGATCAAGGCGACTGAAAAAGAAGTTGGTGCCGTCACCTAAGTTCATTGATCCACAACAAGACATGCTCAAAGCACGAAAAATGGGCCGGAAGAGTTCTCAACTCCTTCCCCACTCAAACCTCGATCCATTCGGGGGCTAATGATGAAGCCATGTACCTAGGGTAGGGTCATGGACATGTCCAAGATACCCTCCCCAAGGACATCTCTAGAAGAAACCACTTGTCAGTCGACCTGGAAGGATTCCACTCGACGGACTTGAAGACACTCGACCATGAAGCCAACCACTCGACCGCCAGGAGATCTAAAGTCAGTCTGCACACAAACGGTCGGTCATTAAGTAGCTTTTATGGTCATCACAACACTTTATGTAGGACGTTACCAGTAACCCCCGATCTTAATGTACTTTAAACCCTACATAACTGAGGGCCGGAGGGGTATGGCGAACTCTATATAAGCCACCCCCTCCTCAGTGTCAAGGGTTCGCACCCCTGTAACTCATACGCACATAATACAGTCGACCTCCTCCGGGCTCCGAGACGTAGGGCTGTTACTTCCTCCGAGAAGGGCCTGAACTCGTAAACATCTTGCGTATACAACTACTCCATAGCTAGGATCTTGCCTCTCCATTCCTACCCCCTATTCTACTGTCAGACTTAGAACCACGACAGTTGGCGCCCACCTTGGGGCAGGTGTCTTAGCGACATATTGGAGGAGTTGCGATTTTTACGATCTCCTTCATCATGGTTTCAGGCGGAGTTTTGGTTGAGGGCCGCGAGATCCGTCTCGGCGCGCTCACGTTCATCGCCGACGACTCCTCTTGGCTTCAGGAGGCTCCACTCGACGTCGACGCGCTCCCCGTCCGCGGGGCGACGCACTTTTGCGCGTGCGTCCGCGGCGTCCTCCTGCGGCAACCGTCGACCCAGTATCGGTCGGCCCCTGTGTCGTTCTCCCTCCCTGTTTCTTACAGAAAGACTGTAAGGGCCCCGCTGCAGTATAATTAGTGCAGCAAACCCAAATTGCAAGTACATGTCTTGAACCTGAGTGGGTGGGAAGGCATCAACCCCTTTCCACCACTAGGTTATGCCTTTTTAAATGAAAGATAGATCACGTTCTACTTTATATATTTCAAAACAGGCTGAAGCCCAAAGACCATAGGTCAATTACATGAAGCTCATATTACACGCTTAAGCGTAGGCCATGAGCTGCCAGAGAGGAAGAATAACAAAAGAAAGAAGGAGAAAAGACCTATGCTAGGCTAGCCAACCATTTTTTGCACCCATGAAAACAACAATGCTTTATCCTCTGGGCGCCGTGCTGTGTGTCTCCAAACCGATAATAGCTCAATTGCGTACAAGCTAGTGTATGACGGCGTCCAATGCTTATGATTAAACACAAGATAATTCCTGGCGTGCCAAAGAGTGATGGCACACACAGCAACCAGAATGTGCAACTTACTTGACGAGGGCCATCTTAGATGAGCACGTTGCATGAAATCCAGGAAATCGGAGGAAACACAAGCAGAATCAGTCAGGTTGAGCATGTCCAAAATAGCAGAATCATGTATGCAACGCAGAACCAAATGGTTGATTGACTCAACTGCTGGGCAAATATCACAGTCAGCACGGCACTGGAAAAAAGCCAGTTCCCGATGAAGAATCTGGCCCAGGCTAGGATCTTCTCGCACCGCTGCCTTGCCGCCTCCAGCTCCAAGGAAACGACTTCTGAATCCGCTAAAGCCCGGCTCAGGATATGTGGCTCGCCGCGTCCGAATAGTTGAGCCCCATGCCTTGACCAAGCCAACCTTCTCCGGATGGGTCGAGAGATAAGGCACCAGTTCCTTCCTTGGGGTCAGGGAAGGAGAGGAAGCGAGTCGTGCCACCGGGCGGTATATGGTGCTTGGAGGAGCGGAAGCATCCGCCGGCGGGGCCAACGGGGGAGAAAAGGGCCCTGTAGACATGATGGATGCCAAGGTTGGATATGGCGACGAGACCCCTGGGGGAGGAGGACGAAGCAAGGAAGAGGCACCCCGGCCTTATGGGGAGTAGCGGTGGAAGGCCTAGGAGGAGAAGCCATGATGAGAGAACATGATAAGTTGCGCCACGGTGAAAAGAAACCAAATTTATAGGCAGGCCTCCCTCCTTCCATACCCCCTTGCATTCAGGGAAGTTACTGCCCGCGAAAATCAAGCGCGGCCTTGGGGAGCGAGGGAATTTTTTTTTTGAGTTGGAACACCTTGCATTCCAAGATTACGGTGGACCGATCAAATCGGCGGCCACAGCACGGCTTACATCCAGGGGGAAACCCAATAGCCAAACAAGATGGCTATTCGAAAAGTTCCGACAGTCATAGGCAGCCAGCACATGCGCTGGTTGATTACAGTTTCTAGGTTGATGAACTACACTAGCCTCCATGAACCCTAGCTGCATCTGGAACTTGGCCTCCCGGATCAGGACCCCAATAGCGCTTCGGTCAGCCGAAGACGAGGACATCGCTTGCTGCAGGGGCAGACAGTCTATCTGAAAAATCACTCGGCCCATCCCAAACTGTCGTGCCAGCTGAATAGCCTTTACCAGCGCGCACGTTTCAGCGTGCATGGCATCTTGCATGAAATCGAGAGAGCCCGCCGCAGCCATAACTGCTTCCCCCTCTGCGTTCCTAGCCAGCACACCCCACCCTCCCGTTTTCGCCACAACATGAAATGATGCGTCAAAATTAATCTTGATGACGTCCATAGGGGGAGGGATCCAACGAGCAGTCGGTTGTGGCGCAGCCTTGTCCTTCCTTCGCAGAAACTCCTTCCATTTCGTGACATTATGCCCCACTTTTGCACTTAAAACCCGGAGAGATGAACTGGCACAGTCCTTGCGAAGATGAGCCGTCGCGACATCCCATCAAGGGCACAAGCCGTTTTCCTTTCCCACAACACCCGCACGCGTCGCCGGTTCCTGAGGCAGGCACCATCATTAGCTTCTCTATGAAGGAAATATGCCCTAGAGGCAATAATAAAGTTATTATTTATTTCCTCATATCATGATAAATGTTTATTATTCATGCTAGAATTGTATTAACCGGAAACATGATACGTGTGTGAATACATAGACAAACAGATAGTCACTAGTATGCCTCTACTTGACTAGCTCATTCATCAAAGATGGTTATGTTTCCTAACAATAGACATGTGTTGTCATTTGATTAATGGGATCACATCATTAGGAGAATGATGTGATTGACTTGACCCATTCCGTTAGCCTAGCACTTGATCGTTTAGTATATTGCTATTGCTTTCTTCATGACTTATACAAAGTTCCTGCAACTATGAGATTGTGCAACTCCCGTTTACCGGAAGAACACTTTGTGTGCTACCAAACGTCACAACGTAACTCGGTGATTATAAAGGTGCTCTACAAGTGTTTCCGAAGGTACATGTTGGGTTGGCATAATTCGAGATTAGGTTTTGTCACTCCGATTGTCGGAGAGGTATCTCTGGGCCCTCTCGGTAATACTCATCACCTAAAGCCTTGCAAGCATTGTAACTAATGAGTTAGTTATAAGATGATGTATTACAGAACGAGTAAAGAGACTTGCCGCAACGAGATTGACCTAGGTATTGGATACCGACGATCAAATCTCGGGCAAGTAACATACCGATGACAAAGGGAACAACATATTTTGTTATGCGGTTTAACCGATAAAGATCTTCGTAGAATATGTAGGAACCAATATGGGCATCCAGGTCCCGCTATTGGTTATTGACCGAGAATGATTCTAGGTCATGTCTACATAGTTCTCGAACCCGTAGGGTCCGCACGCTTAACGTTACGATGACAGTTTTGTTATGAGTTTATAAGTTTTGATGTACCAAAGTTTTTTCGGAGTCCCGGATGTGATCACGGACATGACGAGGAGTCTCGAAATGGTCGAGACATAAAGATTGATATATTGGAAGCCTATGTTTGGACATCGGAATGGTTCCGGGTGAAATCGGGATTTTACCGAAACACTGGGGGTTTACCGAAACCCTCCCGGGGGATAATGGGCCTTAGTGGGCCAAGAGGGAGAAGAGGAGGACCGGCCAGGGCAGGCCGCGCGCCCCCTCCCCCCTAGTCCGAATAGGACAAGGAAGGGGGGGCGGCGCCCCCCTTTCCTCTTTCCCCTCCCCCCTTTCCTTCTCCACCAAGGCAAGAGGGGGGAGTCCTACTCCCGGTGGGAGTAGGACTCCTCCAGGCGCACCCCTAGGGGGCCGGCCGCACCTCCCCCATCCCTCCTTTATATACGAGGGCGGGAGGGCACCCCATACACACAAGTTGATCTACGGATCGTTCCTTAGCCGTGTGCGGTGCCCCCCTCCACCATATTCCACCTCGGTCATATCGTCGCGGAGTTTAGGCGAAGCCCTGCGCCGGTAGAACATCATCATCGTCACCACACCGTCGTGGTGACGATGCCCCCCTCCACCATATTCCACCTCGGTCATATCGTCGCGGAGTTTAGGCGAAGCCCTGCGCCGGTAGAACATCATCATCGTCACCACGCCGTCGTGCTGACGGAACTCATCCCCGAAGCTTTGCTGGATCGAAGCCCGGGGATCGTCATCGAGCTGAACGTGTGCTGAACTCGGAGGTGCCGTACGTTCGGTACTTGGATCGGTCGGATCGTGAAGACGTACGACTACATCAACCGCGTTGTCATAATGCTTCCGCTTACGGTCTACGAGGGTACATGGACATACACTCTCCCCTCTCGTTGCTATGCCATCACCATGATCTTGCGTGTGCGTAGGAATTTTTTTGAAATTACTACGTTCCCCAACAGTGGCATCCGAGCCTAGGTTTTATGCGTTGATGTTATATGCACGAGTAGAACACAAGTGAGTTGTGGGCGATACAAGTCATACTGCTTACCAGCATGTCATACTTTGGTTCAGCGGTATTGTTGGATGAAGCGGCCCGGACCGACATTACGCGTACGCTTACGCGAGACTGGTTTTACCGCCGTGCTTTGCACACAGGTGACTAGCGGGTGTCTGTTTCTCCAACTTTAGTTGAACCAAGTGTGGCTATGCCCGGTCCTTGCGAAGGTTAAAACAGAACTAACTTGACGAACTATCGTTGTGGTTTTGATGCGTAGGTAAGAACGGTTCTTGCTCAGCCCGTAGCAGCCACGTAAAACTTGCAACAACAAAGTAGAGGACGTCTAACTTGTTTTTGCAGGGCATGTTGTGATGTGATATGGTCAAGACGTGATGCTATATTTTATTGTATGAGATGATCATGTTTTGTAACTGAAGTTATCGGCAACTGGCAGGAGCCATATGGTTGTCGCTTTATTGTATGAAATGCAAACGCCCTATAATTGCTTTACTTTATCACTAAGCGGTAGCGATAGTCGTAGAAGCAATAGATGGCGTAAACGACAACTATGCTACGATGGAGATCAAGGTGTCGCGCCGGTGACGATGGTGATCACGATGGTGCTTCGGAGATGGAGATCACAAGCACAAGATGATGATGGCCATATCATATCACTTATATTGATTGCATGTGATGTTTATCCTTTATGCATCTTATCTTCCTTTGATTGACGGTAGCATTTTAAGATGATCTCTCACTAAAATTATCAAGAAGTGTTCTCCCTGAGTATGGACCGTTGCCAAAGTTCGTCGTGCCCAGACACCACGTGATGATCAGGTGTGATAAGCTCTACGTCCATCTACAACGGGTGCAAGCCAGTTTTGCACACGCAGAATACTCAGGTTAAACTTGACGAGCCTAGCATATGCAGATATGGCCTCGGAACACGGAGACCGAAAGGTCGAGCTTGAATCATATAGTAGATATGATCAACATAGTGATGTTCACCATTGAAAACTACTCTATCTCACGTGATGATCGGTTATGGTTTAGTTGATTTGGATCACGTGATCACTTAGATGACTAGAGAGATGTCTGTCTAAGTGGGAGTTCTTAAGTAATATGATTAATTGAACTTAAATTTATCATGAACTTAGTACCTGATAGTATTTTGCTTGTCTATGTTTGTTTGTAGATAGATGGCTCGTGCTGTTGTTCCGTTGAATTTTAATGCGTTCCTTGAGAAAGAAAAGTTGAAAGATGATGGTAGCAATTACACGGACTGGGTCTGTAACCTGAGGATTATCCTCATTGCTGCACAGAAAAGTTACGTCCTGGAAGCACCGCTGGTGCCAGGCTTGCTGCTGATGCAACTGATGACGTTAAGAACGTCTGGCAGAGCAAAGCTGATGACTACTCTATAGTTCAATGTGCCATGCTTTACGGCTTAGAACCGGGTCTTCAACGACATTTTGAACGTCATGGAGCATATGAGATGTTCTAGGAGTTGAAGTTGATATTTCAAGCAAATGCCCGGATTGAGAGATATGAAGTCTCCAATAAGTTCTACAGCTGCAAGATGGAGGAGAATAGTTCTGTCAGTGAGCATATACTCAAAATGTCTGGGTATAATAATCACTTGATTCAACTGGGAGTTAATCTTCCGGACGATAGCGTCATTGACAGAATTCTCCAATCACTGCCACCAAGCTACAAGAGCTTTGTGATGAACTATAATATGCAAGGGATGAACAAGACTATTCCCGAGCTCTTCGCAATGCTAAAAGCCGCGGAGGTAGAAATCAAGAAGGAGCATCAAGTGTTGATGGTCAATAAGACCACCAGTTTCAAGAAAAAGGGCAAAGGGAAGAAGAAGGGGAACTTCAAGAAGAACAGCAAGCAAGTTGCTGCTCAAGAGAAGAAACCCAAGTCTGGACCTAAGCCTGAAACTGAGTGCTTCTACTGCAAGCAGACTGGTCACTGGAAGCGGAACTGCCCCAAGTATTTGGCGGATAAGAAGGATGGCAAAGTAAACAAAGGTATATGTGATATACATGTTATTGATGTGTACCTAACTAGAGCTCGTAGTAGCACCTGGGTATTTGATACTGGTTCTGTTGCTAATATTTGCAACTCGAAACAGGGACTACGGAATAAGCGAGCACTGGCCAAGGACGAGGTGACGATGCGTGTGGGAAACGGTTCCAAAGTCGATGTGATCGCGGTCGGCACGCTACCTCTACATCTACCTTCGGGATTAGTTTTAGACCTGAATAATTGTTATTTGGTGCCAGCGTTGAGCATGAACATTATATCTGGATCTTGTTTGATGCGAGATGGTTATTCTTTTAAATCAGAGAATAATGGTTGTTCTATTTATATGAGTAATATCTTTTATGGTCATGCACCCTTGAAGAGTGGTCTATTTTTTATTGAATCTCGATAGTAGTAATACACATATTCATAATGTTGAAGCCAAAAGATGCGGAGTTGATAATGATAGTGCAACTTATTTGTGGCACTGCCGTTTAGGTCATATCGGTGTAAAGCACATGAAGAAACTCCATACTGATGGACTTTTGGAATCACTTGATTATGAATCACTTGGTACTTGCGAACCTTGCCTCATGGGCAAGATGACTAAAACACCGTTCTCCGGTACTATGGAGAGAGCAACAGATTTGTTGGAAATCATACATACAGATGTATGTGGTCCGATGAATGTTGAGGCTCGTGGCGGATATCGTTATTTTCTCACCTTCACAGATGATTTGAGCAGATATGGGTATATCTACTTGATGAAACATAAGTCTGAAATAATTGAAAGGTTCAAAGAATTTCAGAGTGAAGTGGAAAAATCATCGTAACAAGAAAATAAAGTTTCTGCGATCTGATCGCGGAGACAAATATTTGAGTTACGAGCTTGGTTTTCAATTAAAACAATGTGGAATAGTTTCACACCTCACGCCACCTGGAACACCACAACGTTATGGTGTGTCCGAACGTCGTAACCGCACTTTATTGGATATGGTGCGATCTATGATGTCTCTTACTAATTTACCACTATTGTTTTGGGGTTATGCATTAGAGACAACTACATTCACGTCAAAAGGGCACCATCTAAATCCGTTGAGATGACACCATATGAACTATGGTTTAGTAAGAAACCCAAGTTGTCGTTTCTTAAAGTTTGGGGCTGCGATGCTTATGTGAAAAAGTTTCAACCTGATAAGCTCAAACCCAAATCAGAGAAGTGCGTCTTCATAGAATACCCAAAGGTAACTATTGGGTACACCTTCTATCACAGATCCGAAGGCAAGTTATTCATTGCTAAGATGGATCCTTTCTAGAGAAGGAGTTTCTCTCGAAAGAAGTGAGTGGGAGGAAAGTAGAGCTTGATAAGGTAATTTGTACCTTCTCCCGAATTGGAAAGTAGTCCATCACGGAAATCAGTTCCAGTGATTCCTACACCAATTAGTGAGGAAGCTAATGATGATAGTCATGAAACTTCAGATCAAGTTACTACAAAACCTCGTAGGTCTTCCAAAGTACAGTCCGCACCAGAGTGGTACGGTAATACTGTTCTGGAAGTCATGTTACTAGACCATGATGAACCTACGAACTATGAGGAAGCGATGATGAGCCCAGATTCCGCAAAATGGCTAGAGGCCATGAAATCTGAGATAGGATCCATGTATGAGAACAAAGTGTGGACTTTGGTGGAGTTGCCCGATGATTGGAAAGCCATATTGTATAAATGGATCTTCAAGAGGAAGACAGATGCTGATAGTAGTGTTACTATCTACAATGCTCGACTTGTGGCAAAAAGGTTTTCGACAAGTTCAATGTGTTGACTACAATGAGATTTTCTCAACTGTAGCGATGCTTAAGTCTGTTCGAATCATGTTAGCAATTGCCACATTTTATGAAATTTGGCAAATGGATGTCAAAACTACATTCCTTAATGGATTTATTAAAGAAGAGTTGTATACGATACAACCAGAAGGGTCTTTCAATCCTAAAGGTGCTAACAAAATATGCAAGCTCCAGCGATCCATCTATGGACTGGTGCAAGCATCTCAGAGTTGGAATATACGCTTTGATAAGTTGATCAAAGCATATAGTTTTATACAGACTTGCGGTGAAGCCTGTATTTACAAGAAAGTGAGTGGGAGCACTACAACATTTCTGATAAGTATATGTGAATGACATATTGTTGATCGGAAATAATGTAGAATTATTCTGCAAAGCATAAATGATACTTGAATAAGAGTTTTTCAAAGAAAGACCTCGGTGAAGCTGCTTACACATTGAGCATCAAGATCTATATAGATAGATCAAGATGCTTGATAAGATTTTTCAATGAATACATACCTTGATAAATTTTTGAAATAGTTCAAAATGGAACAGTCAAAGAAGGAGTTCTTGCCTGTGTTGCAAGGTGTGAAATTGAGTAAGACTCAAGACCCGACCATGGCAGAAAATAGAAAGAGAATGAAAAGTCATTCCCTATGACTCAGTCATAGGTTCTATAAAGTATGATATGCTGTGAACCAGACATATTGTATACCTTGCTCTGAGTTTGGCTAAGGAATACAATTTTGATCTAATAGTAGATCACTGGACAGCGGTCAAGAATATCCTTAGTAAGGACTAAGGAGATGTTTCTCGATTATGGAGGTGATAAAAGAGTTCGTTGTAAAAGTTACATCGGTGCAAACTTTTACACTGATCCAGATGACTCTAAGTCTCAATCTGGATACATATTGAAAGTGGGAGCAATTAGCTAGAGTAGCTCCGTGCAGAGCATTATGGACATAGAATATTTGCAAGATACATACGAATCTGAATGTTGCAGACCCGTTGACTAAGCCTCTCTCACGAGCAAAACATGATCAGCACCAAGACTCCATGGGGGTTAGAATCATTACTATGTAATCTAGATTATTGACTCTAGTGCAAGTGGGAGACTGAAGGAAATATGCCCTAGAGGCAATAATAAAGTTATTATTTATTTCCTCATATCATGATAAATGTTTATTATTCATGCTAGAATTGTATTAACCGGAAACATGATACATGTGTGAATACATAGACAAACAGATAGTCACTAGTATGCCTCTACTTTGACTAGCTCATTAATCAAAGATGGTTATGTTTCCTAACCATAGACATGTGTTGTCATTTGATTAATGGGATCACATCATTAGGAGAATGATGTGATTGACTTGACCCATTCCGTTAGCCTAGCACTTGATCGTTTAGTATATTGCTATTGCTTTCTTCATGACTTATACAAAGTTCCCGCAACTATGAGATTGTGCAAGTCCCGTTTACCGAAAGAACACTTTGTGTGCTACCAAACGTCACAACGTAACTGGGTGATTATAAAGGTGCTCTACAGGTGTTTCCGAAGGTACATGTTGGGTTGGCATAATTCAAGATTAGGTTTTGTCACTCCGATTGTCGGAGAGGTATCTCTGGGCCCTCTCGGTAATACTCATCACCTAAAGCCTTGCAAGCATTGTAACTAATGAGTTAGTTATAAGATGATGTATTACAGAACGAGTAAAGAGACTTGCCGGCAACGAGATTGAACTAGGTATTGGATACCGACGATCAAATCTCGGGCAAGTAACATACCGATGACAAAGGGAACAACGTATGTTGTTATGCGGTTTGACCGATAAAGATCTTCGTAGAATATGTAGGAACCAATATGGGCATCCAGGTCCCGCTATTGGTTATTGACCGAGAATGATTCTAGGTCATGTCTACATAGTTCTCAAACCCGTAGGGTCCGCACGCTTAACGTTACGATGATAGTTTTGTTATGAGTTTATAAGTTTTGATGTACCGAAGTTTGTTTGGAGTCCCGGATGTGATTACGGACATGACGAGGAGTCTCGAAATGGTTGAGACATAAAGATTGATATATTGGAAGCCTATGTTTGGACATCGGAATGGTTCCGGGTGAAATCGGGATTTTACCGGAACACCGGGGGTTTACCGGAACCCTCCTGGGGGATAATGGGCCTTAGTGGGCCAAGAGGGAGAAGAGGAGGGCCGGCCAGGGCAGGCCGCACGCCCCCTCCCCCCTAGTCCGAATAGGACAAGGAAGGGGGGGTGGGCGCCCCCCTTTCCTCTTTCCCCTCCCCCCTTTCCTTCTCCACCAAGGCAAGAGGGGGGAGTCCTACTCCCGGTGGGAGTAGGACTCCTCCAGGCGCACCCCTAGGGGGCCGGCCGCACCTCCCCCTCCCTCCTTTATATACGGGGGCGGGGGGCACCCCATACACACAAGTTGATCTACAGATCGTTCCTTAGCCGTGTGCGGTGCCCCCCTCCACCATATTCCACCTCGGTCATATCGTCGCGGAGTTTAGGTGAAGCCCTGCGCTGGTAGATCATCATCATCGTCACCACGCCGTTGTGCTGACGGAACTCATCCCCGAAGCTTTGCTGGATCGGAGCCCGGGGATCGTCATCGAGCTGAACGTGTGCTGAACTCGGAGGTGCCGTACGTTCGGTACTTGGATCGGTCGAATCGTGAAGACGTACGACTACATCAACCGCGTTGTCATAGCGCTTCCCTTACGGTCTACGAGGGTACGTGGACATACACTCTCCCCTCTCATTGCTATGCCATCACCATGATCTTGCGTGTGCGTAGGAATTTTTTTGAAATTACTACGTTCCCCAACACTCTAGGCCCACCCCCACCGAGGCTCGGGCGCGCCTCCCCCCTTTTCTTTGACCAGAATCAAAGATCGCCGCGGGCGGGCCCGGGGGCTGCTGATGGAGTAATTAAACATGGGGTATACCTGATTTACTAAATATATGCACCCGTTCGATGGTAGAAACACTTCATGTTTTTTAGCCCAGAAGAAGCCATAGTAAAGAAAGTAAAAACAGATAAAACGCGGTGAGGTAACCCCAACGTCATCCGTGACGCACACGCGGGCTACCTTCCCGAGCTAGCAACTACAAGCGTCGACAAGGCAGGGCTGGCCTTGCAGCTCACTTCACCTACCAGGCCTTGAATGCCCGACCAGACTACAAACGTAGCCCGACGCAGGGCTACGTTTAGGGCCATCATCGCGATGACCTGAGAGGCGCAATACAAGACATGATGCGGGCCATCAATAAAGACAGGAGGGCGGTGTGACGTGTCACGTCGGGGAAGGTACTCGAGAGCCTGACCTGGTACAGTGTCAGATTATCTCTTGACTGGTCGACATGAGCAAGTGGACGAGGCGCGACGAGTATCTCCATCTGTTTAGTGTGTCAAATTTATTAGTGAGACCAAGTGTGGTACCCCGGGTCTATATAAGGGGAGGGTCGTGGTCGAACCGAGGGGGAGATTTTTTCTTGGAAGCACACTCACACAAAAAGCACTTAGCAAAAGATAGGAAGAGAAAGGAGAGGTAGTCATCCGGGCACTCTAGCGAGTACCCCGACCACCTCCTATCACACCTCGACCATCATACATTTGTATACCCATACACTTGTATCTTTGTGCTGATATGAAATACCAACATAATGTAGGGTTTTATGCCTCGGCGGCGGCCTGAAGCTATCTAAACCCCTTTTGTGTTCGTGCTCTTCCCGGTAATCCTCGTGAGTTGATTGGCTTAGTGTTTTAGCCCCTGGCCGAACTAACAAATACGGGGCATCCTCGATCCCCGGGTCTGGAGATCACCCGCCGACACACACAATGATGTATTCATGTGCGAACATAACGCGAATGATAAAGTAATCAGGGGGCTTACATAAGGGACCCACTATCATTTTCATATGTACTACTCTGACAGCTTAAAACTCATAAGCCCGTAGAGGCCGGGTGTATGCTCATCGTGTTTGTATCCTCTTGATGCACCATTTTAAACTCGTAAAATCCACCCTTTATATTTATTGAAAAAAGAACTCTTAAACCCAATGTTCCTTTTTGATTTCCACCGGAACCGCAATATTGCCACGGGATCTCAGCCTTCCGTTCCGCGACCCCACCACGAGGACCCTACTCCGAAATTTAAATTTGGAACCCCGCCCCTTCTCCTTCCCCCATCCCGCAATCCCCGACACCAAATCCCTAGCGGCACACAGCCTCGTTGTGCCGCCATGGCCGCCGCCCCCACGAATCCCGCGCTGAAGCCCATCTCCATCGTGGCGAGCGGCGCCAAGGAGACCACCGAGGAGGTGTACCGGGCGAAGACGCAGCTGGAGTACATCCTGCTGCGCCCGGACACCCACGTCGGATCGGTCGCGAAGCACACGCAGATGATCTGTGTTTACGAGGAAGGTGGCATGGTGGAACGGCGTGTCACCTACGTCCCCGCCCTCTATAAGATCTTCGACGAGATCCTCGTCAACGCCGCCGACAACAAGCGGCGCGACCCCTCTATGGACTCCCTCCGGGTCGACATCGACGTCGAGGGCGGCTGTATCTCTGTCTACAACAACGGAGAGGGCATACCCGTTGAGATCGACCAGGAGGAGGGCGTCTACCTGCCTGAGGTGTTCTTCGGCCATCTCATCTCTAGCAGGGACTACTATGGCAACGAGCGGAAGACCACCGGCAGGCGGAATGGCTACGGCGTGAAACTCACCAACATCTTCTCGAGGGAGTACGTCATCGAGATCGCTGATGGGCGCCGGCAGAAGAAGTACAAGCAGGTGAGACTGAGCGTTTTACAGTTTGATATTTTGCTTTTCGATGTGCCATGTGAGATTGCAATTACGTGCGTTTGGTTGTGACCACACCAGAGTTCAGAATCTGGTGACAATGGGGTGCGAGACCGTAGTTCTTTTCTTTTATAGACCATACGTGGACCTTGCTGATAGTGGATTGGAGTATCTGCGCTGTTTAAACGGGCAAAACGGATGAAAAAAATTGCAGGGTCAGTCCAAAATTGCTCGTCTGTATGACCTGACTGCATAAGTTTTCAGTTAGCTTTACCGTGAAGACACATATCTAATTTAAAACTGACATGACGACACATATCTAATTTGAACTGAGTATTAGGTTTGTAGAGGGTACGCTCAATATTAACTAATTTCCCTTGTACATTACAACTGTAGGTTTAGTACACTCAGCAGGAGTGTTAACTAATTTCCCTTGTACATTACAACTGTAGGTTTAGTACATTCTTGAGGCCCAGCCACCCAATTCACCAAGTGCATGATATATCACGAGTTCATGACTTTCCTCCTTAAATGCTTGTGCAGGTTTTCTATGAAAACATGGGGAAGAAGTCAGAGCCTGAGATTAAAAAGTGCGAGCAGTCTGAGAACTGGACCAGAGTTACCTTCAAGCCTGATCTTGCCAAGTTCAACATGACCGAGCTCGACAATGATGTTGTGGCACTCATGAGGAAGAGAGTAGTCGATATGGCGGGCACCCTTGGCAAAACCGTGAAGGTTGAGTTGAATGGTCAGAAGGTAGCAGCAAAAAGCTTCTCCGACTACGTGCAACTCTATACTTACCCTGCTTCCAAAGAAGGACCCGATCTACCAAGGTTTGGCATAGTTTTTCTGGGTTTGTGTGTGTCCATGAAAAGCTCTGACAAGTACTATTTCCGATCATCCAAATTTGTTTTTCTTTCAGAATCTACCAGAAGGTAAATGATCACTGGGAGGTGTGTGTGAGTCTAAGTGAAGGCCAGTTTCAGCAGGTTAGTGTGGGCTAGTTTCCTGTACAGCTCCGTTGTAGCGTGTTGTTACAGGTATACCTCAGATATTTTGTTTGGATTGCAGGTCAGTTTTGTAAATGGAATTGCGACCATAAGAGGTGGAACTCATGTTGACTATGTTGCAGACCAAATCCTATTTGAGGGGCATTGTGAACAGGAAAAACAAGCACGCTAACATGAATTTGGATACTGCAAAGCCCTACCTATGGGTATTTGTTAATGCTCTCATTGAAGACCCTGCCTTTGATTCACCGACCAAAGAGACCTTGATCACTCGTCAGGGGAAGTTTGGGTCCAAGTGTGAGCTCTCCGAAGTTTTTCTTAAGAAGGGTATGTGATAAGTTAATATTTGGTATCCTTGATTTGTCTATTGTGGCTGCAGCACTAATGCTCATGTTCATTTCTTACAATTGCAGTCGCTTGCTCTGGTGTTGTCACCAATCTCTGTTTTTTGGCCGAGTCTAAACTAAGCAAGGACGGCAATCTGGATTCTCTCCCACATTCATCTACTCCTATGCAACATGATAGAGAAACCAAGAAACGTGACCATGACGATTTGTTACTTGAGCGATACCTAAAACTGAAGCGGGAAGAAATTGATCAGTTTGCTGCAATTGAGGAGAGGAAGCTGGAGCATCCATGCAGCATTACCAAGTGTATCACAGCAATCGAAAAGTTACAAGGTCTGCAAGTAGGTGATATTTTAGTGGCAGCAGATATCTTCAAAAGTAAGAAGAATAGGGAACTTTTCTTATCCTTCTCTACAGATGCTCTTCGGTTGGCTTGGGTTAAAAGGGAGATTGTGCGCAGCCAATTGCGGTCACGCATTAGTGAAGCTTTTATCCAGTAGGTAGCAATACTTTTGGTCTGTTTAATCAGTCGTAGTGGCCCAGATAGCAAATATTTATTTTGGTAGTACCTAGATGGCGGAACTTTCATTGTGGTGGCTTCATATGTAAGATTCATATATCATGTCAAGGCGTGAGAAAATAATTTACATCAACAAATAATGTGTCAAGTAATGGTAATGAACTTGCATCTCATATTACATTTTCTGAGGACTTTGTGTTATGTATTGAACCCACATCTGCTATAGCATCCCCTTTTGATTTCTGACTTCTCTGGAGTAATTAAATGCATGAATATCTCCATTATAGTTGTGGTCTCCGTTTGGTACAGCAACAATCCTTTGTAGATGAATGTGGAGCATTGTTTGGGCTAGGACATCTCTCCATTATGCAGTCGCGTGAAATTATGAATAACACAAGCAGCAACAGATATGCAATCTTTTTGTGAACCGAGTAATGTGAAATGTTGCATACATGCAACATGAAACAACTTTTAGTATAGGAATATTTTTCAGCATACCAATAGTCCTCTAAATATAATTTCAAAGTTGTGGATTGCGAAGGTTGAATAGTTCCTGGTCATCGTTTGGGCTTCTGACAAGCCCTTGTTCTTGTAACTGATATCTAGTAAAAATTGTGGCGTGATTGTATATAGCCAACATCTACAAGACAAAATTTACCAGGAGGTACTTCAAAACCACGGTTAAGTACATTTTGTAGAACCCTTGGATCTGAAGCCGACCCATGGACACCAATTGAAAATGTCAAGTGTTTGAACCCTATCCTGTTTCCCCCTCGAGCCATCCGCATCATCAACCTCTAAATTGTTACTATAATTTAAATTCTCACCTAAATGCTCTTCGTTCTACTAGTTTTTAAGTGAAAAAAGAGGCTCTTCAGTATCATTATCCTACCGACGTCCCAAGCACCACACTGATGCTAGATATATTTAAAGAAATAACAGAAATAGGCATACTCTTCTTTTCCAAGAACTAGGCATACTTGATGATCTAGTTTAAGTAAAGTATATAGATTCTTGCACTGTGCCATGTGCATTGCGCTGCCCATGTAGCTCATTGCATTGAAGATCAAGTCGCTCATTGCATCGAAGATCCTCCTTGTGTGGTAGGTCGAAGCAAACTTCTCTGTCTCACCAACAGCTTTGCCTATAGCTTCCGGTGAATACCCATAACAAAGCATCACCTTGTACTAGTGTCGTGGAGCCATTGGTGTCGACGTTCTAGGAACGGGGGTCCCCAGACATGCCTGCCTGCGGCCCGCGGCGTGAATCCACCAGTGGCCCAGTACGGCCCGTCTTCGTCAACCAACACTCAAGACCCTCGCGAGGGGTCAAGCCTCGCGGGGCGGACGGCACAAGGCCTCTTCAGGAGCGGCCTGACCAGGCAGGCTCGTGAGGGAGGCGGAGAGATCAAGGCAAGGGGTACCTCGTGAGGTTCCCGTGACACAAGCCATGACGACCAAGGCCAGGCGGGCGGCAGCGCGCGCAGTGTCCTCGTTTCCCCTTTGGTGCTAAGGGGGCAAACGCAGGCGCAGAGTACCAAGGCATCAGGCAAAGGTTTCCATATCGGTGCAACAAGACCAAGACCAGCAGGACGGCAGGACGGAGGTCATCGTGGAGCCCAAGACGGCGTCACCACCAGTGTCTTTGACATGCGAAGACCACCTTTAGTCAGGATAGCTTGTACTAGCTGTCCCCTTTCAAATTGGCCGTTGTTGGATCCCTTCCCGCTCAATATTTGGGAAGAGGACCAGGGCCTCTATAAATAGGGCTAGCCACCACAGTAGGAGGGAGATCGATCTCATCTCGACCGAGACCAGAACAAGTAGAATACACACCAGCTCAAGAACACCCCTCCTCAGGAGGCTGTTCTTCTCTTGTACTGTTCATCATCAGCCCAAGAGGCAATCCACCACCACCACACAGGAGTAGGGTATTACACCACAACGGTGGCCCGAACTTGTATAAATCTTGTGTCTCTTGTGTTGTGAGTTCATCGAGCTAAGCTTAGGGATTGCGGCGAGGCTGAGAGCGTGATTCGTTAGGGGGAAATCTTCGTGCGCACCCCAGTGTTCGAACCTCAAGGGTTTTCCCGGCACCATAAATCCGACATTTGGCGCGCCAGGTAGGGGTGCGCCGGAACTTTCTTTCCGCCGACCCTCACTCCGCCAACACCGTGCTTCACCCTCATGGCGGGCATCGCGCCTCTGGCCCCGGCGATCGGTACCAGTGCTGGGGCCAGGGGGCTTCGAGCCTTGGCCCCCGCCTTGCGGCGGGTGCGGTGGCCGCCTAAGTTCAAGCCAGAGATGCCACCGCGCTATGACGGCACGGCGAACGACGTGGCTTTCCTGCTGGCGTACGAGGAGGCCGTCCTTAAGGCCGGGGGCGACGACAGGGTCATGGCCAACTGGCTTCCCATGGCCCTCACCGGCGTCCCGCGCGCTTGGTTGCTCAACCTGCCGGCATCTTCTGTGGCCTCCTGGGAGGAGCTGCGCGACCTCTTCCTCGCCCACTACGTAGCGCCGGCGCCCCCGGTCGTCGCAGCTCTCCTAGGCCATTCTTTCGCCAGATCAGCACCATCCTCGCATGGCAAGGAGCTCCCCCGGGTTGGGTGGCGCCCAAGGCCGACCTGACCTTCGACTCAGAAGATCACCCCGTCACCACCACCTGCTCGGGTGCGCTCCCGATGCTCTACACGCCCACCATCTTCCAGGTGGCCGTCATCAAAACCCTCATCGACGGCGGTGCCGGCCTCAACATGCTCTCGGTGGAGGCCTTCAGCCTCCTCCACGTAACGCTGGAGCGGCTCCAACCCAGCAAGCCCTTCTCAGGCGTCGGGGGCGGTTCCTCCAGTTCCCTGGGGCAGATCCGCCTTCCTGTGACCTTCGACACCCGCGACAACTACTGCACGGAGCTGGTCGACTTCGACATTGCTCACATCGGCCTCCCGTACAACGCCATCCTTGGATACCCTGCCCTGGCTTAGTTCATGGCAGCAATCCATCCGGCCTACAACCTCGTGAAGATGCCCGGAAGCAATGGCGTCCTCACCATAGCCGGAGATACCAAGGAGGCTCTTATGGTGCTCAAGCTTGCCCTCAAGTCCGCCGCGGTGGCACAGCCCGCTGACACGGACGCCTCCAAGGCCAAGGAAGCTGCACCGACCAAAAAGAAGCAGTTGTTCACCCAGGATAAGGCGGAGACCAAGCAGGCGCCAGTTGAGGAAGACGGGTCCTCGGGAGCCACCTTCACCATAGGTGCCGGCCTCGACCCCGACCAAGAGGAGGCGTTGGTGAGGTTCTTGCGCTCGAACAAGGAGGTGTTCGCATGGAAAACCAAGCAGCTAGCGAGGGTCCCAAGGGAGGTGATTGAGCATCACCTGAATGTGTGCCCCAATGTACGCCCTGTGAAGCAGAAGGCGAGGCGGTAGTCCACCAAGAAGCAGGCCTTCATCGTCCAAGAAACCCGCAACCTGGAGGCAGCATGAGTTATTCGCGAGGTTCGCTACCCCGAATGGCTGGCAAACCCCGTTGTCTTGCCAAAAAAGGGGGGAAAGGAGCGCATGTGTGTCGACTTCACCAACCTCAACAAGGCCTGCCCCCAAGATCCATTCCCGCTTCCCCGCATCGACCAGATCGTCGACTCCACCGCAAAGTGTGACTTGCTGTGTTTCCTGGATGCGTTCTTAGGTTATCACCAGATCAAGATGGCAGTAGAAGACATGGAGAAGACAGCCTTCCTAACCCCATGTGGGGTATACTGCTACACTTGCATGTCGTTTGGGTTACACAATGCGGGCGCGACCTTCCAATGGCTGATGCACATTGCCTTGGGCCGGCAGCTCGGGATAAATGCCGAGGCTTACGTCGACGACATTGTGGTGAAATCTCGGGAGGCAAGCACCTTGATCGAGGACTTGGAGGAGACCTTCGCGAGCCTCCGCCAGGTGGACCTGCGACTCAACCCGGAAAAGTGCGTGTTCGGCGTCCCTTCCGGCAAGCTGTTGGGCTTCCTCGTGTCCCACAGGGAGATCGAGGCCAACCCGAAGAAGGTCAAGGAGATCGAAGACATGAGTCCGCCGCAAACCCTCAGCGAAATGCAGAAGCTCGCCGATCGCGTCACCGCGTTAGGATGCTTGATCTCCATGCTGGGGGAGCGTGCCCTACCGTTCTTCAAACTGATGAAGAAAAAGGGCCCGTTTGAGTGGACACAGGAGGCCGACCAAGCATTTCAAGACCTCAAGGAATACCTGACCAGCCCTCCCATGATGGTGGCGCCACGCCCTCTTGAGCCCCTGGTGCTCTGCCTTGCCGCCACTCCCTACTCCGCCAGCGCAGCCCTGGTGGCGGTTCGGGAGGAGCGCCAGGCTAAGGCCATGCCCCGACTAGCTACGACCTCAGCTGGGGCAGCACAAGACCAAGAAAGCCTCGCGAGGACCATGACAACAGCAGCAAGAGACCAAGCTCAGCAGGACGATGCCCCCGGGGGTGAAGAGGCCCCACCAAGCGACAAGGCGCTAGGGGCTCCATTATCTCAGGAGGCGCCTCAACCTCCGGAAGACGCAGGCCACGTCAGCGCCCCCACCCTCGTCGAGCACCCGGTGTACTTCGTCAGCACGGTGTTGCGGGATGCAAGAGAACAGTACCCCATGCCTCAAAAGCTCTTACTCGCGCTCTTGGTGGCCTCGCGCAAGCTGCAGCACTACTTTCAAGGTCACCCCATCAAGGTCGTCTCAGCCTACCCATTGGAAAGGGTACTCAGGAGCCCCAACTCCGCTGGGAGAGTTGCCGAATGGAACATTGAGCTGCGGGCGTTTCAATTGGAGTTCAGCACAACCAGGGTCATCAAGGGAGCCGCGCTGGCTGATTTCGTGGCAGAATGGACGGAAGCACCAGAACTCAAGGTGGGCGAGGGTCGGTCTCTCTCCCCAGGATGTGAGGTACCAGATGGCTGGGTCATGTATTTCGATGGTGCATTCTCGGGCTAGTGCAGTGCTTATATGACCACTCAGGACAAGCTCTACTACGCCGTACAGCTCTGTTTCCGGTAGGGCGAGAAGGTCTCCAACAACATAGCAGAATACGACGGCCTCATAGCAGGCCTGAAAGCTGCAACAGCACTGGGAGTGAAGCGCCTCGTCATCAAGGGTGATTCACAACTCCTCGTCAACTTCTACAACAAGGTGTATGGGCCGAAGGACAAGCACATGGAAGCATATCTTGCGGAAGTACGCAAGATGGAGAAGCAATTCTAGGGGCTGGAGTTGCAGCATGTGCCCCGCGGCACCAACCAAGAGGCTTATGACATCGCCAGAAGGGCGTCCAAACGGCTGCCTCAGGAGCCTGGCGTTTTCGAGGAACGACTCTTCAAGCCATCGGCGGCACCATCATTTTCAAGAACGGCACAGCCTCGGGAAAAACTCCCTCAGCCACCTACCACAGGAGCCCCGGCCTGTGGCCCGACCTCGGGAGCGCGCCTACTCTTGGCGCTGGAGCCTCAGGAGGGGTGCTGGACCAAGGAATTCAAGGAATACCTGACACAAGGGACGATGCTGGAGAAAGAGGAGGACGCGGAGCGCATGGCTGGGTAGGCCACGACCTACTGGATCTAGTACGGTGAGTTATACCGGAAGTGGTCGCATGACGTTTCCCTACGTTGCATCTCCAGGGAACAGGGGAAAGAGCTGCTGGCCGACATACATAGTGCAGATTGCGGGCACCACTCGTCGTCACGGACCCTCATCGGCAAGGCATTTTGCAGCGGATTCTATTGGCCTACGGCACTCAACGACGCGACTGAGCTGGTGAAGTCCTGCGAGGCCTGCCAATTCCACGCCAAGCAGATCCATCAGCCAGCTCAGGGCCTACAGACCATCCCGCTCTCGTGGCCGTTCGTGGTCTGGGGGCTGGATATCTTGGGCCCATTCCCTCGAGCGCATGGGGGCTACCGCTACCTCTACGTCACCATCGACAAGTTCACCAAGTGGGCGAAGGTGGAAGCCGTCCGCACCATCCCAGCCGGCCCCGCGGTCAAGTTCATCAAGGGCCTCGTGAGCTGATTTGGGGTCCCTAACCGCATCATCACCGACAACGGTTTGCAGTTCACTAGCAATCTCTTCAAGACGTATTGTGCTAACCTTGGAACGCAGATCTACTACGCTTTGGTGGGGCACCCCTGGAGCAACGGCCAGGCCGAACACGCCAATGCGGAGGTCCTGAAGGGCCTCAAGACCAGGACCTTCAAGAAGAAGTTGGAGGCCTGCGGCAGGGGCTGGCATGACGAGCTCCAGTCTGTGTTGTGGTCCATCCGCACCACCGCCACCAAGCCAACGGGCGAGACCCCGTTCTTCCTCGTCTACGGAACGGAGACGGTTCTCCCTCATGAGGTCAGGCGTCCCTCCGCACGGGTCCTGGCGTTTGATGAGGCGCAGCATGACGCCATGCGGGGGATGGACCTCGTGCTGGGGGAGGAACGCCACCGTGAAGCCGCGCTACGGGCGGCAAGATAGCAGCAGGCACTGTGCGGTATCACTATCGCAGCGTCCGCCCCAGAACGCTCGAGGTGGGTGACCTCGTCCTGAGGCGGGTGCTCTAAAGGGCTGCATAAGCTCTCACCCATGTGGGAGGGCCCGTTCAAGGTCGTCACGTCTCCAGGCCTGGCGCCGCGTGCCTGGAGACCTAGGACGGGGTACCCATCCCGAACGCCTGGAACATCCAGCACCTCTGGAAGTTCTACCCCTGAAGAAAGGCCCGGTGCCTGTGAAGAAGGCCCAGTGCCTGTGAAGCTCGCCTGAAGAAAGGCCCGATGCCTGTGAAGAAGGCCCGGTGCCTGTGAAGCTCGCCGCCCGTGACACTCTCACATAATAATGAGTGGGGGTGTACACGCCCTGGAGTCTCAGGAGTGCCGCCCTTGGGTCTCGGGGGCTCCCTCCCACGCCCAGTGGCAGCACTTAGCTCCACGCTGGCGAGAAGACTTGAAGAATAGACTAGGTGTCGGACGCGGCTTTTCATTTGCTTTCTGCAGTTGGCTCGCTCTTCCTTGGTTGAACTTTGATTGAAGTTGCTTCTGATGTTCTTTGCCAGTTCTGTTCAATCGCTTCCAGCCCCCGTTTTCTGTCTTCAACTCTTTGTCTGACTTGCTCACTCTCGCAAGCCTCGTGAGGGGGCTGTACGGGTGCCCTCGTGAGCCTTTTTCTTCTGATTTTTGCGAGGCCCTCTCGTTCAAACTCGCAGCGGGAGCACCCCTCTTAGTCTGTGCCCCTCGGGTACCACGACACGAAGCGCCGGGCCACGGCCTGCAGCCCTTGCAACCAGGGTTCGGAAAATGATAGTCTCTTAACGAGTTTTTTGCAGCTCTTAAGGCGCCCGGCTAGGCCTGAAGCAGGCACCTCGCGGAAACTACTTCAAACATGCAAAGCTAAGTTGTTCCTACACGCTGACGTATAGCAACGACGCCATGACACAGCACAGGAACAATAAATGCAGCATGTTAACTAGGAAATCATAGTTTGTTGCACGCCCCCACGGGGCCCCATACTTGTCTCTCTCAATGTAGGAAGGAAGGAAAATAAAACAAAATCAGGACGTGCCTTGCAGCAGTTCACGAGGAGGGATCTACAGCATCCTCCTGAGCTCAGCCAGACCCCACCTCGCGCTTCACCGGAGCGCGGCGACGGGACGACCCGCTGCCGCCCTCAAGGCAGGCACAGCAGCGTGGCGGTTGATCGTAGCCGCCACTGGAGGAGCTGTCGCTGGAGGAAGAGCCGTCGTAGCTTGACGAGCCACGGTCGCCGCCGGGAGCAAGTTCGCCTTCACCCTCATCACGACTGTCGCCAAGATTGAGCACCTCGTCGCTGTCGTTGTCTTTAGGGCAGCACCCAACGCGGCAGCCATCTTCTCCGAACACCCTCACGTAGAGGATCGCGTCGCCATCGTACTTGAAGTGGAGGGTGCACCGCCTGGCCAGACCGCGCGCGCGGGCAAACGTCTGCCAGCCTCGGGCCAGGGCTCCATTGCCGGCGGCGGAGACCTCCACCGTGACCCAGGAGGCCCTGCTACAGCAACAGTCCGCCTGCAGCCAGAGCCCGCCTGGGCCAGCGGCCGGCAGCTCGCTGACAAAGGAGCACGGGAGCTGAAGCCAGTTGCCGGCCGGGTTTTCCGACCACACGACGAATTCCGGCAGCACCTCCGCTGAGTGGAAGCGCGACCGGGGAGGCCGCGCGGCCACAGCATTCCTTCCTCCACCAACCGGGCTGCCTCGACATGGGCGGCCCCCACCACGTGAAGGGCCACCGCCGCGGCCACGGGGAGCCACGGCGGGGGTCATAGAGTGCTTGCGAGGGCGACCGCGTCTGCGCTTGGGCAGAGGAGAGCCAGGCCCTTCCTGGCAAGCCTTCCCCTTCTCCGTGGCCGAAAACCTCTTCGTAGGCGCCATAGGGGACGCTACAAGCAACAGAGCAAGGGAGGAGAAGTGCGCGGAATGGGAAGAGATGGGCGACGGGGGCTCTCACCCCTCCTCATTTATAGCCCAAGGAAGGCCAACCGTCGACCTCCACGGTCGTGGGTAATGATAACCCTTTTTGCATGCAGCAGGGACTTGTCAAGTCGGGCAGTTGCCGAGGCAGCGTGGGGAAGCGGAGACGCCCACGTCCAATCAGTCGCCACGCGTCGACCAAGGCTGTAGGCTGTTGGGGCGCGCGGCGCTCTGCACTTGCCCTTCGGCTTCGCCGCTAAGCCAAGTCCGAGCGCGCCTTGGGCCCGGGGGCTTCTGTCGGTGTTCTGGGAACGGGGGTCCCCAGACTTGCCTGCCCGCGGCCCGCGATGTGGCTCCACCACTGGCCCAGTACGACCCTTCTTCGTCAACCAACACTCAAGACCCTCGCGAGGGGCCAACCCTCGCGGGGCGAACGACACAAGGCCTCTTCAGGAGCGGCCTCACCAGGCAGGCTCACGAGGGAGGCAGAGAGATCATAGCAAGGGATACGTCGTGAGGTTCCCGCGCAAGCCATGATGACCAAGGCCAGGCGGACGCCGGTGCGAGCAGTGTCCTCGTTTCCCCTTTGGTGCTAAGGGGGCAAGCGCAGGCGCGGAGTACCGAGGGATCAGGAAAAGGTTTCCATATCGGTGCAACAAGACCAAGACCAGTAGGACGGCAGGACGGAGGTCATCGTGGAGCCCAAGACGGCGTCACCACCAGCGTCTTTGACAGGCGAAGACCACCTTTAGTCAGGATAGCTTGTACTAGCTGTCCCCTTTCAAATTAGCCGTTGTTGGATCCCTTCCCGCTCAATATTTGGGAAGAGGACCAGGGCCTCTATAAATAGGGCTAGCCACCACACTAGGAGGGAGATCGATCTCATCTTGACTGAGACCAGAACAAGTAGAATACACACCAGCTCAAGAACACCTCTCCTCAGGAGGCTGTTCTTCCCTTGTACTGTTCATCATTAGCCCAAGAGGCAATCCACCACCACCGCACAGGAGTAGGGTATTAAACCACAACGGTGGCCCAAACCTGTATAAATCTTGTGTCTCTTGTGTTGTGACACTAGTAGAAAAAGGGCCTAATGTGAAGCACATTAGTCCCGGTTTGTAACAAAAACGGCACTAATGTGATCATTAGTGCCGGTCCAAACGGCTAGGTGGGCGGAGATCATTAGTACCGGTTCGTGGTGACCCTTTAGTACCGGTTCGTGCCACGAACCGGTACTAAAGTGGCTGTTGCAGGCTGTGGTCAGGCTGGGGGCCCACCGACACCTTTAGTACCGGTTCATGCCACAAACCGGCACTAGAGGTTCTTAGTTAACAGCGGTTTTTTAGTCCCACCTCGCTCCGCTAATAGAGTTTTTACCACCTTAAATATGTTACTTCTCAAACTATCACAACCGCTTGATCTTCATTGAACTCTATGTGTAGATTTTGTGGTCGCAATATGAGTCTTCTCCGGTTCCTACCGGAGTGGACTCATATTGACAATTCAGATTGTACACAAAAAGATCATTGATGATCAATGTATTTTTGATGTATTTCTCTGTAGTAATAGCGCGTTTTGGCTGAAAGGCGGTACTGATCAATATATTTTATGTATATTTTTACATGTTTACACAAGAGCCGGTTCGAACTGGACAATCTCTTAGGAAGTATATATATCAGGGTTTCGGACGAAAACTCATCTGTTATACCGGCTATTCAATATTTTAATAACTTAGTACAACTCCGGACTTTTTTTGCGTTCAGATGCACAATTCAAATCCACCTCATCAACTTTCAACCCTTTCTGACATAATTTGCTATTTTCGATGCATTTACTGATTAGTTTTCAGAGCTAAATCACCGTGAAAGTGAAAAGCTGTACAAAATGAACTCTAAAAAGGTTGAAACTTGGCAAGGTATCATCATTTCACCCGCATAGCATGTGCAAAAAAGTAGAAACGGTTACGGCCAAAACTGGATGCACTTCGTGTACAAACTGGACAATCTCTTAGGAAGTATCAGGGTTTCGGACGAAAACTCATCTGTTACACGGGCTATTCAATATTTTAATAACTTAGTACAACTCCGGACTTTTTTTGCATTTAGATGCACAATTCAAATCCATGTCATCAACTTTCAACCCTTTCTTACATAATTTGTTATTTTCGATGCATTTACTGATTAGTTTTTAGAGCTAAATCACCGTGAAAGTGAAAACCAGTACAAAATGAACTCTGAAAAGGTTGAAACTTGGCAAGGTATCATCATTTCACCCGCATAGCATGTGCAAAAAAGTAGAGAGGGTTACGGCAAAAACTTGATGCACTTCGTGTACAAACTGGACAATCTCTTAGCAAGTATCAAGGTTTCGGACGAAAACTCATCTGTTACACCGGCTATTCAGTATTTTAATAACTTAGTACAACTCCGGAGTTTTTTTCGTTCAGATGCACAATTCAAATCCACGTCATCAACTTTCAACCCTTTCTGACATAATTTGCTATTTTTGATGCATTTACTGATTAGTTTTCAGAGCTAAATCATCGTGAAAGTGAAAAGCAGTACAAAATGAACTCTGAAAGGTTGAAACTTGGCAAGGTATCATCATTTCACCCGCATAGCATGTGCAAAAAAAGTAGAGAGGGTTATGGCAAAAACTGGATGCACTTCGTGTACAAACTAGACAATCTCTTAGGAAGTATCAGGGTTTCGGACGAAAACTCATCTATTACACCGGCTATTCAATATTTTAATAACTTAGTACAACTCTAGACTTTTTTTTGCGTTCAGATGCACAATTCAAATCCATGTCATCAACTTTCAACCCTTTCTGACATAATTTGCTATTTTCGATGCATTTACTGATTAATTTTCAGAGCTAAATCACCATGAAAGTGAAAAGCAGTACAAAATGAACGTTGAAAAGGTTGAAACTTGGCAAGGTATCATCATTTCACCCGCATAGCATGTGCAAAAAAGTAGAGAGGGTTACGGCAAAAACTGGATGCACTTCGTGTACAAACTGGACAATCTCTTAGGAAATATCAGAGTTTCGGACAAAAACTCATCTGCTACACTGGCTATTCAATATTTTAATAACTTAGTACAATTCCGGACTTTTTTGCATTCAGATGCACAATTCAAATCCACGTCATCAACTTTCAACCCTTTCTGACATAATTTGCTATTTTCGATGCATTTACTGATTACTTTTCAGAGCTAAATCGCCGTGAAAGTGAAAAGCAGTACAAAATGAACTCTGAAAAGGTTGAAACTTGGCAAGGTATCATCATTTTACTCGCATAGCATGTGCAAAAAAGTAGAGAGGGTTACGGCAAAAACTGGATGCACTTCGTGTACAAACTGGACAATCTTTTAGCAAATATCAGGGTTTCGGACGAAAACTCATCTGTTACACCGGCTATTCAATATTTTAATAACTTAGTACAACTCCGGACGTTTTTTGCGTTCAGATGCATAATTCAAATCCACGTCATCAACTTTCAACCCTTTCTGACATAATTTGCTATTTTCGATGCATTTACTGATTAGTTTTCAGAGCTAAATCACCGTGAAAGTGAAAAGCAGTACAAAATGAACTCTGGAAAGGTTGAAACTTGGCAAGGTATCATCATTTCACCCGAATAGCATGTGCAAAAAAGTAGAGAGGGTTACGGCAAAAACTGGATGCACTTCGTATACAAACTGGACAATCTCTTAGGAAGTATCAGGGTTTCAGACAAAAACTCATCTGTTACACCGGCTATTCAATATTTTAATAACTTCGTACAACTCTGAACTTTTTTGACACAATTTGCTATTTTCGATGCATTTACTTATTTGTTTTTAGAGCTAAATCACCTTGAAAGTGAAAAGCAGTACAAAATGAACTGAAAAATCACTACAAATATGAATATAATGATAAAACATACTAATATTAAATATAAAAAACTCTAAATACAGCAAAAAACTACTCACAAATAGAAGAAAATATATAAACCACAAAAGAAAAAAACTATATGAAAAAAATTATTTCCGCGCTGCCCAGTGGGCCTGCCCGGCCTTGCATGTGCATATGTAGGCCCATAAGGCCCAGTAGGCTCACAGGGCAGCGCGGCAAAATTAGGCCCAGAGGCCTGCATTATAGAGGAGCTCAAAGGAGCAGCCGCGGCTGGGTTTATAAACCAGTGCGGCTCCCCTTCGCTCGGCGAGGTGGGACTAAACAATGAGCATCGCGGAACGGGAGCGCACCCCCTTTAGTACCGGTTCTTGGCTCAACCCGGCACTAAAGGATGGGTCTTTAGTACCGGGTGGAGCCACGAACCGGTACTAAAGTGGGTCGCTTCCCGCCACTTCGCCTGGCCAAATTTAACCTTTAGTATCGGTTCCTGTCTCCAACCGGTACTAAAGGCCTCCCCTATATAACCAGCACTTACGAAAATTTTCAGTTATCATCTTCATCGCGCCCCGTCCCCGCGCGCGCCGCCCCCGTCGCCGTCATCGCCGCCCCCGTCGCCGCCGTTGCCGTACGTCGTCGCCGTCCCCGTACGTCGCACTGCCCCCTGGCCCGCCGCCCCGTCGC
>NC_041389.1:81237653-81268817 GCF_002162155.2 Triticum dicoccoides
TGTAAGATCGACTGCCGCTCGCCGGCGGCCTCCTGCACACACACACACACACACACACACACACACACAAATGTTTAATGTCAAAATGTTAGATTATATAAGAATTAGGTAATGTTAGATGAAAGTTAGTTTTTTATACTTTTAGTTATAGATGAATTTATATTAATGTTAGATGAATTAATATATACTAAATTTAGGTATATGTGATTTGATCATCTAATTAAAATTTTAGTATATAGAACTAGCTACTTTATTTTTAGTAAGAAAATTAATAGAACTAGTTTAGTTGAATTAATTGAATTAGTTGAACTAGTTAATTAGTTGAATTAGGAGCTATACTTTATTTAGGTATACTTTTAGTAAGTGCTTAGTTGAATTAATTAGTTGAACTAGCTAGTTGAATTAATAGAACTAGTCTAATTTGTTGAATTAATATATAACTAATAAGTGTTTAATGTTTCACCTATGAACATAGGAAATGTCGTCTGATGACGAAAACGATTTCATTATGTGCGAAGACTGCGAAGACCAACGCGGCCTGTGCGACAGAAATTTCCTAGTTGATGATAGGCGCTTCAGCATCAAGCTGGATGAGACCTTCGAAGTGGATACAGTAAGTCACAACGACAAGTCTTTTTCGTAATTAAGCATGACTTATATATGCTTCATTTGCTTCAACTTATTATTTTAGATTTTCACTATTCTACTAGCGTATCCCCTGTCATGCAAGAATTTTTGTCTTGGATAAGATAGGTTTCAGTCGTGACAAAACTATGGAGGTAAAGAGAGTTTACTTGAAGACCGAGCATGGTTATACCTTCAGCGTCAAATTATACAATCAAGAAACCTACACCCATTTTGAATGTAAAACTTGGCAAGCACTATGCAAGGCTTATGCATTTGAGCCTGATATGTTTATCACCTTTGATATTCATCCCGAAGATGATATTGAAGGTAATAGAGACATTTGGGTCGATGTGCAGACACCTCCAATTCTACCATTATGTGAGTTTCTCATGCCATATTTATGTTGATATTGTTTTTTCAAAAATAGTTGACAACTAATTTCTATTGATAGCTTATTTCCATTCAAGCAAACATGTCCAGCGCTTGGTAGATAGGACCGTCCACTGTCCCGGGGCTGAACTAAACTGCGAGGAGATAAGTCAATATGTTTCATGGCTTGAGGATCTTGATGCTGTCAAGAGAAATTATTTTCCTAGACTTGCAAATCTTAGTACTCAAAACGTGCGATCAATAATGTTCGTATTGAACTATGGTCACATGTATTTAGGAAAGATGGTAAGATTTTTACTATTTGTCCTCAGTGCATCTTTTGCATACATTATTTTTTAAGCTAAACTTCATGTTGCTAAGTATGATACTATACGATGTTCTCTTCAGGGACTCCCGATGATAGTTGTGCCTCAATGGATCTCGACTAACGGTCGCATGTCAATTGTTAGCTTACGGCCAAGACATCCTACATTGCACACGAGTGCATTCAAGATTTCTGGAACCGAGGAATGCTTAATAGTGAAAGACAGGAGCAAAATTGTGAATGATCGCAGAGAAGTACTAGGAGCCAACAAGCAGAAGCGCAACCCATGATTAGGATACAGGTTCATCTGCATGCTCCAATATGATGAATCAGGAGAGCTACACATGTTCTATGCCATTTTACCTGAGAGAGAGCAGCAGGAGTGATTAGCATGCTCTTAGTACTTGTCGTCTCATGTCCGTATTCTTCGTCCTGAACTTAATCTCAAAGAGTAATCATGTTCAACTTGATGATATCTTTCCTTCTGATACAAAGTGAATGTTTCTTCTTTAAATTGGTATTGGTGGTGATTAGATAGCGGTAATGACTATGATGATTAAATAGTGGTAATGACGACTATAATGATTTTTAGCTAGCTAGTATACCGTTAACTTGTTGGTGTGATGATATATATGATGCAATAGTTTTTATATTAATATGATGATGATGAGTTATTATATCATTTATGAAAGAAACCGCATATTAGTTTCAACTGGATGGATCCTAGCTAGCTAAGTGATCAAGTATATATATGCCATATCCATATTAATTACTTGCTCACCTAATATAAGTGATCAAGTAATATATATGGATATGGCATATATACTTTGATCACTTAGCTAGGATCATGCATGCATCCAGTTGAAACTAATCTGCGGGTACTTTCACCTAATGATTTAACAACTCATTATAATGTAAAAACAATTTCTAATTAAATTGAAAACACAAAACTAAAGGGAAAAAACCAGCCGAACATTTAGTACCGGTTGGTGTTACCAACCGGTACTATAGGTCTCCCCGCACCCGGCCCCGGCTCGTGCCACGTGGTGGCACTTTAGTGGCAGTTCATGACGAACCGGTACTAAAGGGGGGGACCTTTTTAGTCCCCACCCTTTAGTGTCGGTTACAAAACCGGCACTAAAAGCCCTTACAAACCGGTGCTATAGCCCGGTTCTGCACTAGTGTGAGTTCATCGAGCTAAGCTTAGGGATCGCGGCGAGGCTGAGAGCGTGATTCGGTAGGGGGAAATCTTCGTGCGCACCCCAGTGTTTGAACCTCAAGGGTTTTCCCGAAACCCTAAATCCGACAATTGGTCTTCCGGTGAATACTCCAACTGTTGTAACATGGCTATAGCTTCCCGAAGACAAAGGCTAAATGGTGCATCACAGCAATGCCCAACTCCAATTGCCATGATACACAACGGTGCACTGATCATGAAGTTGTAGTTGGGCATCGCTATGATCATTGCATCATGGCATTGCGTTGATTACTTATTGTGGTCCACTGAACTGACAAGGTTGTGAAGACGGAGTGGAACACCACCGGTCAACGGGTCCATGTCGTTGCTAGCATGAAGGACGCTGAGGACATCACCCCGAGAAACCGGTGGTTCAAGAGGGCGGTTGTGCCAGGCAAGATCGCCAAGATGAGCAAGCCTGTGCGAGTTGGCCTCAGGCCAAGGCTTGGCCATGAGGTGGGAGCAAGGAGCCACTCGGATTCTACATGCAAATCAAAGACGCCGAGGACATTGCCATGTTGGTGATTCCCAAGGCCTTCGGGAACCATGATGAAGCACTAGCTCATCCTGAAACCTCCACATGTCATCAGACTATGTGAAAACAAGTGGTGCAAGTTATGAGTTCAGGTGCAGATCTTTCAGGGGGAGATGGTGCTGGCGAGTGGCTGGAACTACTGCTGCAACAAGCACAAGATCGTCCCTAACGACCTGCTCATCCTCAAGCTATCGTGTCTCGGCTTCAAGGTGGAGATCTACAGCGTCGGCACCTCCATCATTTGTTGGCTCAGGTGCACCAAGCACTACTATCAAGGTGACCCAACTCGTACACTTGCTCCTGTCTGGACTGTTATTATTTTTTTGCTGTAAACTGTATATTTTACCCAGAGATCAGCACCCTAGGGGCACCCCATGCCCCGTTGTCATAAAACAGATGTAATGTTAATTGTGTGGTAATGTGAATTGTGTAAATGCGTGGAACATTTATGAGATACCATACTTTCAATAGGCAAGAGCCATCTCAAAGATCAACTTGTGTAGGAGTATTGTTGATTGTGTTTCTACTCGATATGTCTGGTGTTGTTGTGAAGTGTGTTGCATTAGTTCATCAAATTTAAAAGCGGTGAGCAGCACAACACAATCAACACAACCAAACAAATGTGATTTTGGCTTCTTTGCCTGGCTTCTCTGAGGTGGTGCAAAAGGCATGGGACGAGCATGTCGGGCTCTCGAAGCCGTAGCAAGTCCTATTCCACAAGCTCAAAAAAACCGTGACCCGGCTTACTGAGTGGAGCAAGAAGCTGTTCTCCAAGGCGAAGGTCCAACTCCATGCGGCCCTACTTGTGGTTCTTCACCTCAACATTGCGCAGGAGGCGAGGGTCCTCTCTCCAGAGGAACGTGACATACGCTCGAGGCTCAAGCGGAGGGTGATCAATTTGGCGGTGCTTGAGACGAATAGGAAGAGCCAATGCGCTTGGTTGGCAAACTTGAGGCATGGGGATGCAAACACAAAATTCTTCCACCGCTGCATCAATGCCAGAAGAAGGAAGAATCACATTCACCGGATTAAACACGTGCATGGGTGGGTGACTGAGCACAAGGAAAAAGACAAGATCATCCATGACCATTTCTCCGAGGTTATGAGTAGGGGCGTAGTAGCAACAAAGACTTCAACTGGGATGAGCTTGGGGTGGAGACCCATGACTTGCGCGACCTGGGTAACACCATCACGAAGGATGAGGTTTGGGCGGCCATAAAAGAGATGCCTGGTGATAAGGCGCCCGGTCCAGATGGCTTCACGGGTATTTTCTTCAAGAAGTGTTGGGGAATCATCAAGCATACGGTCATGAGGGTCATCCAGCGTTTCAACTTCCTTCAAACCTCCAACCTTCATTGGGTGAATTCCGCCAATGTTGTTCTATTGCCCAAAAAAGGAGGGTGCGGAAGGCATCTCTGATTATAGACCTATCAGTCTCATTCATGCCCTAGCCAAAATTATTACCAAGGTCTTGTCGCTTCGGCTTGCTCCTCTCATGGATGACCTTGTCTCCAACGCACAGAGTGCCTTCATCAAGAGGCGTAGTATCCATGATAACTTCCTGTGCGTTTGGAATTTTGCTAGGCGGTTACACAAGTGCAAGACCCCTGCTTTGCTCTTCAAGCTGGGCATAAGAAAGGCCTTTGACTCTGTTAAGTGAGAATACATCTTGGATCTCCTCCAGCGTATGGGATTCCCGGACAAGTTCCGGGCTTGGATTGTCGCACTGCTTTCCTCGCCTTCGTCTCGCATTCTCTTGAATGGGATCCCCGGCCGCCCCATTATTCACGGTCGTGGTTTCCGGTAGGGTGGCCCCATTTCCCCACTCCTTTTTGTCATCGTGATTGATCTGCTCCATAAGATTCTGGATTTGGCAACCCGGAAAGGCCTTCTTCAAAAGATTCGTGGGCAAGGCCCCATGGTGAGAACCTCCCTATATGCAGATGATGATGCTGTTTTTTGTGCTCCTATCAAAACAGATATCGACAACCTTGCGTCCATCTTGAGAGGTTTTGGGGACGTGACTGGCCTTAACACCAACTTTCAGAAAAGCTCCGTCGTGCCAATTCGATGCAATCATCTTAATCTTGGGCACATTCTTCAGAGCATGCAGGCATCTCGTGCTACTTTCCCGGTGAAGTATCTAGGACTACCACTCTCCGTGTGGCAACTTAGGAAGGTGGACTTCCAATACCTTGAGGACAAGGCGGCTGGCAAGTTGGTCACATGGGACGGCCAAAACATTACTACTATCGGTCGCACGACACTTGTCAAGTCGGTCATCTCCTCCCAAGCAATCTACTCAATCACGCCTCTCATCGTGCCGCCAAGCACGCTTAACAGACTCAATAAATTGGAGAGGGTGTTCCTATGGTCCGGCACGGACAAGACAACGGGGGCCAAATGCAAAGTGAATTGGAAAATGGTTTGTAGACCCAAGGAGTATGGGGGACTTGGGGTACTCAACACCGACAAGTTTGCGCGTGCCTTACGACTCCGGTGGCTGTGGTACGAATGGAAGGCACCCCACAAGCTTTGGGTGGGTTTTGGTAACCCTTGCACTGATGACAACCTGGAGTTTTTCTACACCTCTACAACTATCACCGTTGGTGATGGCGCTAAGACGCCGTTCTGGGACTCTCCTTGGTTGCTTGGGCGGAAGCCCAAGGATATTGCACCGTTAATCTTCGAGGCCTCAAGGAGAAAAAATTGGAAGGTGCGGGAGGCTCTTAAAGGAAATGCTTGGATTCTCAAAATCAATCCCAGCAGCGTTGTCACCGTTGGTCACATTCGCGAATTCTTCACTCTTTGGATGCTTGTTCATGATTTCCACCTTGATGGGCAGGCTAAAGATGATATCATTTGGAAGCATGCGAATGATGGGATCTACTCGGCCGCCACCGCGTATAAGGCTCAGTTCCTTGGTTTGACTCTGTCGCCCATGGACTGCATGGTTTGGAAGGCTTGCCCCCCCCCCCCAAGGTTAAATTCTTCGCTTGGTTAGCTCTACAAGACCGTATTTGGACCGCAGATTGGTTGGAGAGGCTCGGTTGGGCTAACTGTGGCCTTTGCCAACTACGCAAGAGAGAACAAGAAACGGGGCCTCACCTCTTCTTCAAGTGTCGGTACACGCTTAGGCTATGGAGATCTATCATCGAGAAGCTTGGGCTAGCTCACATCAACACCTCTGGGTGGCATCTTGATGAATCGTCAACGAGTGGTGGGGCAAATGAACCGATAACCGACAGCCAAACTGGCATGCAATGACCTCCCTCACCATGCTCATCTCGTGGACCGTTTGAAATGAGCGGAATGCTAGAGTGTTTCGTCAAAAATTTGCTCTACCGCATGTTCTTCTTAGATCCATTCTTGAAGAAGCAAAGTTATGGGTTTCTGCCGGCGCAAAGAAACTTGGGACTGTAATTTTGTGCGAGTAATTTTTCATGCCGCTTGTATGTAGGGGATTATGTAAAACTCTAAACTCCATTCTCTCCTTATTTAATAGATGAGGCAAATCTTTTGCCTCTGTTTAAAAAAAAAATTGCTCACCCCTGAAGCATAATGCAGGCTACCAAACAGCCGACATGAAATGCAGGCTACCAAACCATGTGCACGATATAGTTTTTAGTCTATTTGCTCAACGTGTCCAAGATGAGCCACAGATGCAAATATGCAAAATACGATGCAGGCCACGAAGCAAGCACACGGGGTTTATCTGTCTTTTGGGTTTTTAGAATCAAACTTGAGAGAGAAGCTTAAGTATAGGATCCTAATATACCACGTGTGGCACGAACACATGCCAACTCCAATTTTTTTGATGGAAAATTTAGTGACACGAGGATGGCAACGTTAGTTATCAACCATGAAAACTTCTTTTTAGACAACAAGTTCAGCTTTTTTTTCTTTTCAGCCGGCAACTTCAGTTGTAAAAAACGTCAGTGCCGGAGTGCACCGTGCCACACGTGTGGCACTTATCATTTGGGTAAGTAAAAGGCAGACGTAAAACGTCCAAGACAACCACTTAACCGTAAATAGTAACTGGTTTGTCATGACGCATCACGACCGTGGACGATGAGGTGACTTGGAGCGATCTCAGCCCTTCGTTAACTGAATGTAAACCGCATCGTTCTTCAGGCTTATCGTAGCACCAGGTGTGACGGTGACGCACATTCCTTAGCATTTGGGCCCGCGAGATTAGAAATCGGAACGGACTTGTTTTTCTTTTGAAACTCAGCAAACTTTATTCATTCAGTCATCCCACATGGGGATCTCGTCCGACACTACAGGCAAGATAAAGTCTGGGGGCGTATGACGCCAAACAAAGTCTAATTTACTTACTACAGCTTCCCTAGCTACCAAATGAGCTGCTTTATTAGCCTCACGCCTAATCCATGCCACCTTCCAGCTCTCCCTCGATGCGAGCAGCAGCTTCACTTCCTCTATGATCGGTCCCAGCACTGATAGATCCCTGTTTCTACTCTGAAGCTTTCCCACTATCTCTCTGCAATCCGTTTCGATGTATAGCTTTGGAATGTCCAGGTCTGCCGCCATGGCCGCAGCATCTCTACACGCCAAGAGCTCCATTCTTTCTGGGTTGTTGCACAGTGGGATGAAGTGACACGCTGCGCTCATGTAGGCGCCCTCATGATTCCGGAAAATCACTCCAGTGCCTCCCCCTTCGCCTCCCTTCATCGTCGCACCATCTACGTTCACCTTTACCCATCCTACCTCCGGGGGTTTCCACTTCTCCTTTATCACAGATTTTGCTGGTTTAGCCTTTCTCCCGTGGATAGCCTGCCACTCACCCATGAGATTGAAGACCCTCCTTGCGATTGCATCCGCTTCCTCTATCCTCTGCCCATCTCGAGCGTTGTTCCTTGCTAACCATAGCGCGTATGCTCCTTGTACCAGGACAGCGCGCGCATCATCAGAAGCTTCTGCAAACCAGGAAAGTAGCCATCTCGATAAAACATTCTGAGAGCTAACTGTCTCCGGTGGGATCGCCACCGGTACCCCCAATTCCGAATGCATTATCTTCCAGAATCTTGCTGAATGGCAACAACCCCAGAACATGTGATAATTTGTCTCCTCCCATCCACAAGCCGTGCAGAAAACACCCGCTTTTATCCTCCTCCTCAGAAGTTCCGAGCCCACACCTAGCCCGTTTCGGATCATCCTCCACATATGTGTTTTGGCCTTGCCCGGAGCGACCGTATCCCACAGGCTTAGCCACGCCTTGTGGTCTTGCACCGAAGAAGAAGACTCTGCTCGCCCCGATCGCAACCTTTTCTGGGTCATGCGTAAGTGGTAAGCCGCCCGGACCGTAAATATTCCATTCTTCGTGTAATTCCACGCTTGATAGTCCTCCGTCTCCGGCCCCCCAATCGGGATTTGCAACACCTCCTGGGCCTCATCAGGGGAGAACATAGTCTGCACTTTGTCAACATCCCACACATAGATGTTTGCTGAAAAAAGATCACTTACTCTCATAACCCCAGCGATGTAGCTTTGGCCCAGTGGTTTCAAGCATCCATCCCTAGGTATCCAGTTGTCATGTGTATCTTAATCTTCGAGCCATCGCCGATCCTCCATATCAAGCCATCTAGCAGTAGATCTCGCCCGTGTAATATGCTCCTGAAGGTATAAGAGCCTCCAGCTGGGCAAGTTGCATTGAGCACACTTCCGTCCACATAATATCTAGCCTTCAACACCCTCACACGCAGCGAGTTTGGCTCCTGATATAATCTCCACGCTTGCTTAGCCAACATAGCTTGATTAAACGCCTCGGGGTCCCTAAAACCCATCCCCCCTTCTCGCTTTCTAGTACACATTTTGTCCCAAGCTATCCAATGCACATTCTTTTTACCATTTGCCTCCCCCCACCAGAAGTTCGAAGATATAGTTGACAGATTCCCGCACATTTTCTTTGTGAGTTGGAAGCAGCTCATGGTAAAAGTTGGTGTAGATTGCAGCCCGGATTTGACAAGTACTTCCCTCGCAGTTTTGGAGAGTCCTTGCCCCTTCCACCCCGAGACTTTCCCCTTTGCACACTCCTTGACATATTTGAAAGTGCCATCTTTTGATCTCCCCACCACCGTAGGTAACCCAAGATATCTTTCACTCAACGCCTCCTCCGCCACCCCAAGCACTTGCTTGAGCTCCTCCTTGCTTTCTTCAGAGGTACCTCTCCCAAAAAATATCGCAGATTTCTGGAGGTTAACTCTTTGACCCGATGCAGCCTCATACTCCTGTAAAATAGAGCGAAGGGCTTCAAAGTTCTGCCGTGATCCTTCAACAAAGACCACACTATCGTCCGCAAAGAGAAGATGAGTCACTGTTGGCCCGGTGCTCCCAAAACCCAGCCCCTTTATGTTCTTTTCTTTCTGTGCATGGTTCAAGAGCGCCGAGAATCCCTCTACGCGGAATAAAAATAGGTACGGCGAGAGGGGATCACCCTGCCTTAGCCCTCTTGTCGGGTCAAACCTATGAGAGAGGCCGCCATTCAACTTGACGGAGAAACTTGCTGATCTTACACATCTCATAACCATCTCTGTCCAGTGACAAGAGAAGCCGATTTTCAGCAGCATCTTCTCCAGGAAATCCCATTCCACTCTATCGTAAGCCTTCATCATGTCCAACTTCACCGCACACATAGGCTTTTTCCTTTTCCTCTTTCTGATTGCGTGTACACACTCGTAGGCTACCAGAACATTATCCGTAATCAGGCGACCTGGCACAAACGCGCTCTGTTCGTCAGCTATCAAAAAAGGAAGAACAAGTTTGAGACGGTTGGCCAGTGCCTTTGCCGCCACTTTGTATAAGACATTACAGAGACTAATTGGGCGAAATTGTGAAAGCAACTTCGGTGAGTTTACTTTCGGTATCATTATGATGACCGTATCATTAAAGCCATTAGGAGCCTCCCGTCCTGCCAAAAACTCCCGAACCGCAGCACAAACATCGTTCTTAACCAACTGCCAGTGCCGTTGGTAGAACATAGCTGGTAGCCCATCCGGACCAGGAGCCTTCGTGGGTCCCATTTGGAAGAGGGCCGCTTCAATCTCCTCATCTGTGAATGGTGCTACAAGCTTCGCATTCATTTCATCATTTACGGCCTTTTCAATATGTTGCAGTACTCTTTCACCATTTGTTGATCCCTCTGTAGCAAACAAATGAGCGTAGAATTGTGCTGCCATAGTCCGCATTCCTTCATAATCAGTGCATTTGGAACCATCCTCCCTCCTTAGAGCCTTGACCATGTTTTTCCTTCTACGATGCGAGGCGCGATTTTGGAAATACCAGGTGTTCTGGTCTCCTTCTGTGAGCCAGTCGACCCGAGACCTCTGTTTATAGTATACCTCCTCCCTCTCAAACAGTTCATGCAATTGGTCCTCTATCTCCTTTACCTCATGCCTGTAACCTGACCGCGCAGCTCGCTCCTTGGCATCTACTAATTGGTTCTTCAAATGAGCGATTTGTTTTTTAATTGACCCGAAAACCCTACGACTCCATACGTGCATGGCTCCCGTCGTGGCCCTCAACCTGCTGCATGCCGCCCGGAGTGGCCCTCCCTCCTGATTGGCTGCATGGGCCTCCCCCCATGCAGAGGCCACCATATCGTCGTAGCCCTCATGCCGGACCCACGTAGCTTCATAAATGAAAGGGCGCTGGCTCACTGTCCTCTTCTCAGCCTGCGTCGTCCTCACTCGGACAAGAAGCGCTTGGTGGTCGGACTCCTCCGTCATAATGTGCTGCACATCGACCGCTGAGAAAATCTGCGCAAACTCCGCATCGCACGTCGCTCTGTCTAGCCGCACCTGAATGTTTTCCCCCGCATCTCGTTTATTATCCCATGTAAACGGATAGCCCGAGAAACCCAAGTCCGCTAATCCGCAGTCGGATAAGCAGTCCTCGAATAGTGCCATCTGTTGCAGTGATCTCGGGTTGCCTCCCTGTTGCTCGCTTTGTCTGAGTGCTTCATTAAAGTCGCCCACGCAAAGCCATGGCAACCTTCTTGTGCCCGGAGGTAGCGGAGGATTTCCCATGTCTTCGACCTCTTTTCAACACTTGGCTCCTCATAGATTCCAGTGAATCTAAAGGTAACTCCCTCGTGTACTATCTTGGCATCTATATAGTATTGGCACCATGGCCGAACCGTGACCTCCACATGATCTCTCCACCAAAGCGCAAGGCCTCCACTTTTTCCTTTGCAATCCACCGCGACCCCCTTGCTGAACCCCAAACTCCACTTGAGTCTCTCCATTGCCCCCGACCATTTTTTAGTTTCAGATAAGAAAACCACCGCTGGGTTGTGTGACCTAATGAGGTCCCGTAGTTCACCCACCGCCGAGTCCAACCCCAATCCTCGGCAGTTCCAGGCGAGGAGATTCATTGCTCTCGGCGGCCCTGGGCTCCAGGGTCCGCCGCTTTATCATCTCTTTCTTGGATTCGGTCAAACACCGAGGTGGTCTTCCTCCTCGTCTCGCGAATGAACTCATCCTCCCTACTTCTCCCTTCTGCATCTCCTTTTGGCACCCACACCTGCTTCGGCCTCCTCTTCCCACTTTCTGCCTCTCTCCAAGGTGTTGGTTCCGAGCGGCGTCTATCCCGATCAACTTCTCTATCCTTTCTTACGTAATAGCCCCTCCGGCGCTCTCGGTTCCCATGCATGCCGGATCCCCCTAGTGGGTCGACCCGCTCCAGATCTGCATGGCGCCCGTTATGGCCCCCCGAGCCATAGTTTTTGCTGTACCCCCTGCTTCCTTCATTGGTTTGCACTGCCCGCTCCACCTCCCTGTGATCACCCCTTTGACTCTCCACACGTTGCTCCATCAGTTTGCTCCTCATCTCCTTCTCCCTCCTTGCCTCAAGGCTGTCCCTGAGGTCTCTCCCTTGTGTTGTGTCAATCTTCTCTCTACCCTTGTTTGGACTGGAAACTTCCCCACCCTCATGCACCCGGCGGTCACCAGTGCGACCGTCGGACGTGCGCGAAAAATCAGCTTGCAGGTTCCTCTTTGTAGGAATATCTCTTACCCTCGGGTGCATGTTATTGTTATTAGCCGTCTCACCAGTGTGAGAGCTACCATAGCTATTATAGCTACTCATCCCACCAGCCCTTGACCCGTCCTTGCTCCCATTGTTCCTTCCTGGGGATGCCTGCAACCAGCCTCCCCATTGTGACGTCGAGTCAACTGGTGGTTCACATTCACCCTCCTTATGTACCAGCCTGCCACAATCAAAACAGAAATGCGGTATCTTTTCGTAGTAAAAATCAAACCATGTCTTCTCATCATCATCCTTCTTCCTCAAGTAAATTTCATGTATTAGTGGTTCAAACACAGAGATCTTAGTCCGGATCCTGAAGCTCTGTCCTTGAGCCACTCCATCTTTATCCACATCAACCTTCACCGTCTCCCCTAACCAATCTCCCAAAGCCCTCCCGAAGGCTTCTGTCCTTCTATCTGGTGGCAAGTCCGAGATCCTTACCCACACATCAATTTTATCAAATATCATCTCAGACGGTCTCTTGTCTCCCTCATATTGCTTCATCACCAGGACACTGAAATCAAACTGCCACGGTCCGTTTTGAATGACATGCCTATAGTCCCCTTCAGAACCGAAGTGTACTTCGAAGATATTAGGCCCAATCTCAGCAAACTTAGCTTCTTTGTGCAAACCCCAAGCCCTAGGCATCGTCTTCTCCACAACGGACATCTTCATCGGACGCGGGGAGCACACTTTACCTACAGCAGACCATCGGTGATCTTTACGGACTTGCGGTTGTGGATCTTCAAAGACAAAGCCCTCTTCCTCCTTGTCCATAAGCACCATGCCTCCTAATCTCGCTGAAAGGCTTGCCGCCGCATCCGGCGTTTTGCTCTCCACAGGAGACTTGCTCGTCTCCCTGCCAGCAGATCCGGCTCCCCTCCGCGCCGGCGTAGCCGCCGCCGCCACAGATGGGATCGGTGTAGGTTTTTTCACCGCAGCTGCATCTTTCCCTCCTTCTCCCCCCGCCATGAGCGCCGCTCCAACGCGCGGAGGATCAGGTAGACTGGCCTGACTCAAGGGAGACGCCGTCGCCGCCCCTAGCTTGCCAGATTCCAACCACCCCAGTCCTCCGAAACCCTAACCCTAGCGAGAGAACGCGGTCGCCTCGGCGATCGCCTCCTATCACCCGTAGCGCTTCAAGACCTGGTGGACCCGCCGTACGCCGGAACGGACTTGTTGGCTTGTTGCCATGGCGAGGAAATCGTGATTGATACGTATCCGTCCTAACCGCGTATCCTGGAATGGAATGGAATGGAGTCAATGGACGTCCTGGAATGGAAACGAACACTGCCACCGCGTTCGACTCTGGATTCTGATATAGAGAGTATTCACGACCACCACGCGCTCACCGCCAGCCGTCGCCACGGACGCCAAGCACTCCACCCCCGGCACTTCATCTTCGGGCAGCGAAGGCGAACAGCTTCTTCCCATTCGCCGGAGTTCCCGCGATCCTCGCAGGTGCCGGCATACCTCGGCCCCGTTCTCGATGGCAGAGGCAGGCCTTGAACGGTCAACACCTTCATCAATGGTGGACGGCCTTAAACCAGGGCAAAGGAAGGTTTTGTTCGGCTCGTTCAAGAGGAACTTGATTGAAGAAACTAAGGTGTGTGTGCGCGCCAAAGTGTTCATGAATTTATTTTGTGGGAGAAAAGAGTTGTTGAATTTGCGCGTTTAGAGTCATCAATCATGGCATATTCCTGAATTCGTTATACCTTCGTTGGCTACAGGTGTCGCACCTGGCTGCTTATGTGTCAGAACACGCAGCATACCGCCATGGCGATCAGAGTCTGGCCAACATAATCATAGGAATGGCTCAAGATTTTGTTGGCAGCAACAATATCATCCTTTTGGAGCCCCGCGGCCAGTTCGGCACCAGGTGCCGAGGGGGCGAAGATGCTGCTGATGCCGCATATATCTACACCAGATTAGCACCTATCACCCGTTTAATTTTTCCAAAGGATGATGATGTTCTTCTCTATTATTTGAATGAAGATGGAAAGTCGGTTGAACCCAGTTGGTAATGTTATCTCCTTGAACATTCACCCTGCATGATTGCAAATGGACTGATTTTTGTGCGCCTAAAATATGCCACCTTTTCTTCAGGTATATGCCGATCATGCCCATGGTTTTGGTCAATGGAAGTGAAGGCATTGGCACTGGATGGAGCAGCTATGTTCCAAACTATAATCCTAGAGACATTATTGCTAATCTGAAAAGGTTACTAGATGGAGAGACTGTGATACCAATGGACCCTTGGTACAAGGGGTTCAAGGTCAGCTAGTCCTGTCACATTTTTTTATGCAAATTTGGCTCCTTAATTAAACATTGATTTTTCATGCAAATTTTCTGTTCATAACCTGACAGGGCTCTTTGAAGGAGACAAGTTCAAAAGAAGGTGGTGTCACATATACCATCACTGGTGTTATAGAGGAAGTTGATGACACCAAGCTTAGAATTACGGAGCTTCCCATCCGCTGCTGGACTGAAGATTACCAAGAGTTCCTTGAATCCATGTGTCCTTGGTGGCATGATGAGGACAAGGACAAGGAACCACCATTTCTAGAGGTAGGTAATTTTTTTTGAACGGTCACCGGGGGGGAGAGATTCCCCACCTGAATATATTGCTCAAAGTGGCCAAAATGCCAAGTGTTTGATCCAGTTTATAAGGAAAACCGGATCGAAAACCTTAACAGGTTGACCCGGTTTATAAGGGAAACCGTGCCGAAAAACCACCGGATTACATAGGGTGAGAGCATATGGACGCCCCGAAGAAAGCACTACCTAGCCAGCAAGCCAAGAGACCACCACCATAAAAGTCGAGAGGAAGTGGTGTGTCATCGAGGAAACACAATACCAACACTAAACAACTATCCTAACGCACCACACCTGCGTGCATACCAACCCCTTGGCACAACAGAGGAGCAACACCAATCAACGAGTGACCCATCACGAACCTTGACTGGAAACTCCGCCACAGCAAGCCGACACGATTAGCAAGGTGGGGAGGCATCGTTGCGTCGTTGTTGAGCAAAGATGAACCGAGATAGCACGAAGAGCACGAAGCTCACCAAAACGGACGACAGGCATGAGAGGGTCTTGAGCTAGCAGAGCAGAGGATGACCAATCCCCAAGGGCAACGGAGGATGAATGGCGGCAAGGAGCTCCCTAGTGACGCCTTCAAGAAGGTGGACGACATCCGAGGATGACGCCGTCACATAGCTTTCGCCTGGAGCATAACCGGTTAAATTCCCAGAGGGCAGAGCCGAGAGCTGCGAATCCGGACCGAGAGACAAGAGTGGCACATGAGCCACGCCCCCAAGAGGGTAAGCGACGCTGGAGTAGCGCCGCCGTGGTCAGCTGACAAGGTCAGCGGGGATTTCTCCCGTAGCACATCTGTCAATGGTGGGCCGCCATCCAAGTGGAGTCGAAGGGCGACAGAGGACAGGACCGAGACGGATATATGAGGCGGATGGTGAACCGGGGAAGGACGAGTGGAGCAGGCCGCCGGTGGGGAGGGTGGAGACGAGGTGGTGCGTCGTCGGAGGTGGACAGAGGGCGGGGGAGCATAGGAGGGTCGACGCGGAGGATGGTGGCGCAGGTCGAGAGCGGCGAGCCCGGGCCTGATCTGAACGGTGGAGGACGCCGATGGGCATGATGGAAGTGGACTCCGCGCGGCGGTGCGAGATGGAGCAAGGCAAGAGCTGGTCGGGGCATGGAGGAGCAAGACCCGGCATGGAGCCAAGCCGCGCTGGTGCAGGCCATGCGCAAGAGGGGAAGGTTGAATCCCAGAGCAGCGGATGCGGATCTAGAGCCGAGGCACACAGCTCGGTGCTCGGGGTCGTGGAGCAGAGGCTTGGAGTCGAGGCGCGGGGGAGCTGCGGTGAAGGCGGAGCGCGGCAGGCGAGCTGGAGGGAGGTCGAGGGAGCCCGTTGGATGCTAGCACGGCGAGCGGCGGCGAGGACCGTCCGCGGCAGAGCAGATCAAAGCTGCGCTCCCGGCCCAGTCGGATGGAGGTCGAGGAAGGATGGGGAAGACCGGCGGAGCCCATCGCGCCGAGCAGCGACTAGCGCCGGCAGGAGACGAGCAGATCGAGGCGGCGCACAGTGATGAAGCTTTTGGATCTTGGGGAGGGGGAAGCCTGCGGGCGTGAGAGCAGCCCAAGCAAGGCCCCGCCGCCGCCGTCCGTCGCACAGGGCTTAGCCCGGCGACATCCTCCGGCGACGGCCAGGGAAGGGAGCGGTGGTGGGGGGTTGGTTTGGTGGTGGCGGCGAGGGGCCTCCGGAGTCGCCACGAGCGACCCGGGAGGCAGCTTGAAACTAGCCCCGTCCCCTAGAGGTAGGTAATAGTCATACAAATAGTTCGTTCTCTGGGTTTCAGATGATTTGACTTTATTCGACCGCAACCAATTTATAGGGAATATCGTCACAATGTGATGATGATGATGCAAATGTGGAGTTTGATGTTATCTTGAGTGAGCAAAACATGAATATAGCTAAGCAAGAAGGCCTTGAGAAGAAATTCAAGTTGATAAGAAGAGTAGGAACAACAAACATGCACTTGCTTGACTCGGATGGGAAGATTCGAAAATATGACACCCCAGAGGACAGTGAGTATCTCTATCTAATATGGACATGGATTGCAACTACAAACCCCTTCTCTTCTTGTAGATTTGAATCTGAAATAGTGTTACCTTTTCAGTACTTAAAGAGTTCTTCAAACTGAGGCGCAAATTCTATGGCAGAAGAAAGGTACTCCTCCGTTCACAAATATAAGATGTTTTAACTTTTTCCTGAATCGGGTGTATATAGACACGTTTTAGATGTATTCCATATTGAAATATTCAAAATATCTTATATTTGTGAACGGAGGGAGTACATGTTAAACCTTTTCCTTAGCGATGATGTCTTGCAAATGCAAACTGCCACATTGACTGATTTATGTTGTGCAGGAAGTAATGTTAGAAAACATCAGAAAAGAGTTGTTGATGCCGAAGAACAAAGTGAGGTTTATTCTTGCTGTTATTTCTGGGGACATCATAGTCAATAACAGGAAGAGGGCAGAGCTATTCCTGGAGCTTAAGCAGAAGGGGTATGAGCCTTTCCCAGAGGAAAAAAATCACGGCCGAGCCGGTTGCTGTAGGAGTTACAGCAGTAGATGAAGCTGCAGCAGGAGTTAATGCGAGTGAATATGAGTATCTTCTCGCAATGACAGATGGTACCTTGACTCCGGAGAAGATACAGGAGCTCATCGCACTGCAGAAGAATTTAGAGGACAAAGTTGAAAGTCTCTGCAAAACAACTCCAGAGACTCTTTGGCTGAGAGACCTTGATGCTCTTGAAAAGGAATTGGATGTAATTAAGCAGTGTTTCTCTCTAATGTTTTTCCTGTAATGTGTTTCACCTCTTCTCACTCGCTGATTTTGATACAGGTGATTGATGCCAAATTTGAAGCTGAAGAACAGGTGCGGAAAAAAGCAGCACTACACAAGGAACAGCGTTGGAATACTCTGGTCAAATCTCAGAAGGTACAGAGTAACACAACTGATAAAGTTCTTAAGTTAGAGAGTACTAGGCAGTACATGTTGCTCTTTGCTAAAAAATAAAACATATTCGAGTCATGGTTTATTTGCTGCTTTTGTAACTCAATTTAACAATTTCATAGGCAAGTGCACCGGTGAGAGATGATGAGGACGAAGCTTTCGAACTAAAAAATCGTCTGCTTGCTTATAATCTTGATGAATCCTCTCCAGAACGTAGTGGTAATGCCCATGTACAATCTTGTGTGTGTGCACATGAAATATCCATCTCTTACAAAAGCTTAAGCTGATGGTGTGACCACTTGTGCAGGCGCGGAAACTGAGAATACAGAAGGACAGCAGAAAAGGGAAAAGAAAAGAAGGAACGAGCCAAGCAAAAGAGGAAGCAACTGCAGTGCTCCTTCTCCTGCGAAGAAGGTACGAAAGATGAGGGAATCCCCCTTCAACAAGAGGAGCGGCCTCGATTTGCGTTAGCGGTTCAGCAGCAATAGAAGATGCTGATCTGCTCAACCTAAGAGGAAAGCAATCTACATCCATTCCGGCCGCGTGTAGGCTCGCGTAGTCCCAGTTCCCTGCAATCCTGATGGGCAGATGGGGATAGCCCAGTTCTGCACCATGTGGGTTTGCGCATCATGTCTTTTGCTGCTGTTATGTATGGCAGTTTCGCTTTAGTTCCTGGTGGTTTATAAGACACTCTGGTTTCTGTTAATAGAAATCGGAGAGGGAGTTCTCTATCAAAAAAAAAAAAGAACATCCATTCCAGTCGGGAGCGACGATATTGACTCTAGATGAAGAAGTGTACTGGACCTGAGCGACGATAATGGCTACTCTCATGAAGAGTAAACTCCTAAGCTCGACAGCCCAGAGAGTGTGGGCTGCAGTGAGACCGTCTAGTTTCCGTGTCGGGGTACTCCGTTTATGGCCATTGCGTTGAGATGATCGCTATGGAGGGGGCACTCATTGTGCGTTGAGTCGGCATTTTACGGCTTGGGTATGCCGGGTGCGCCAGGATCGCTGGGCAGGCGGGGACTTGGATTTAGCGGATTGGCCTGTCCCGGGTCAGCATACGATGTGTCTAAAAGGGACCTGCGATTAGGAAGTGAGAGCTGAATACCGCACAACTACAGAGAGGAATTGTCTCTGGAATATAACATCTATCTATCTATCTATCTTCTAAAATAAGGGAATTGTTATTAAGGCAGAAGAAAAGGAATGGCTTAGATTAAGCAACAACAAATAACAGCAATGAACGGTTCAGATTGACATGTAAAAGATAACTAATTTAGGAGGAGTAAGTCAGGAGATAAACATAGTCATTGATGTAATTTTATTTTTCATTGTCTTTCCATTGTACTAGCTATTCTTTTTCTTGATAATTATAATATACAAGATGCCCTTTCAGTATCATTTTTTAAGAAAGACTCTAGTAATGAAAAAATAGTAAACGGAATCCTCCTTGAAATGGATGTACCTACAATTTCATGGCCCGGCTAACAATTTGGGTTGAAAACCATGCCGTTATTCTACCCTATTGCATCGCAAACAGACCCACCCTAAGATGTCACTGATTTGTCAAGTTACCATCACAGCAAGATGAAAGATGGAAACTAAGAAATCCCAGGAAATGCCGACTGGTAGATCAGGTCCAGAAGCTCGGCTCAAATATGCACATGGTGATTTCTGAGGCAAACCAAAATAACATTTCACCTAGAGTGAAACTTATGTCCAGGGAGAAAGTAGTTCAAAGAAGCAAGCTTCCCCTTCCTTTCTTGATTTTACTTGCCTGCTATGAATGCTATCTAGAGGTGTGCACTCACTAATTTAAGATTACCTGAGCAGAAGGCTACATGACGTTCTAGCATTCCAGATACTCCTTTAGATCCAGCTTCAATGAACTATTCCAGTATATCTCAGAGCTACCATGCTCAGAAATTGTTGAAGTAGCTGGCTCCAATGAAGCGCTCTCCAGGGCCTCAGCTAAAGCTGAATCCCAAAGCCCTGAACTGCAAGCCTTCCTGTAGACATCAAAACCTGCAGCTTTCAGACCTTCTGAGAAGAAATTATTTAGTGAGGGACTCTCCAAGCTTATGTCTCTTAGCAATTCACTTGCAGTATCAGAACTACGAAATATCAGAGCTGAGCATGTCTTATCCAACAATCTTAGATCAAAATCCTTTGAGAAGACATGATGCAATCTTGCAAGGCGGGATCTCAGCTCTTCTGCAGATGTCTCCCTAAAGCCCCACAAGAAAACAACACTCTGGGTGCTCACTGTCCTTGTGGTATCTGGCTCACTAGTGCAGTCAACACCATCAGATTCTTCCACCATGCAACCGGGATAAAGAATGTTACGGTGATCTTCAACTGTGTAATGCTGCTCACCAGACTGAGGTTGACAATTGGGACTGATTTTAAGTAACTTGCTTAGCTTAGCAAATAATTTTGTTATTCTCAGAACATTTTCTCCACTTTTTGTGACACCCTTGGTACCATCTGTGCAAACCGAGAAAGAGAGAACGGGGGTTCAATTCAAAATGCCACTAAGAAAGCATTATAATGATGTATGCAACAATTTAAGGCTCACACCTACTACTAGTTACAAATAATATACTCCATTTTTAAAATATGATGAGCAAGGAGAAACTCCATAGTTTATTGGGAAAACTTTGTTTTTGCCACTCTAGTTTTTGCCCACTTCACTTATGCCACTCTAGAATTCAACATCTCATTTTTGCCATTCTTAGATTTTGACAATATATCACAAATGCCATTCTGTTACACATCCGTTAGTTGACCGTTTATTCTTGCTAGTTGACCAAGAAAAGACCTGTCAGTATTTGCAAAAATGACATTAGTTGCCCCTACTGACTTGTGGGGCCACTTTGTAAGTGACCCATACACACTCCACACAAAGTAAAAGAAAATTTGTACACACACCCGTCCCAATCCCCATCCCAGGAATGACCTAGCCACATCCATCTATGCCGCCGCGTCCGCATGCCCCGGCGCGCCGCCGCCGCGTCCACACCCCGGCGTCCACCGCCGCATCCACGTCCCCTACAACCTCACCTCCGCAGCGCCCTGATCTTGCCTCGCCGACGCAATCCGCATGTCCGGTCTCCCCGCCGCGGCGCCCTGCTTTGGACTCGCCGACGCTTCACACATCTGCGGCCTCCCCTCCGCGGCTCCCTTCGTCGGCCTCCCTCGCCGATGCAGTCCACACCAGTGGCCTCCACCCCCTCCCCGAGCAGCTCACACGGGATGAGGGAGTCGCGCCGTCGGCAGGGACGGCCGAGAAGACCTCAACCCTGCGGGTTCCTCTCCCTGATGTGTAGCATTTTATCTGTTAGAGTAAATTTCTTTTTATGCTCCTGCTGGTTAGTTGGAGTTTGATCTGTTCATGGGGATGCTGCTTTGTCTAGTTGTACACATGCCCTGATTCGTGTGTGCATAACAGGAGCAATTAGGGATTCGTGAGATATGATGGTGAAGCAACTAGTTTAATAATTCCTGTCAGATGCAAGCAAATGGTTCATTTGATTTCTTATGGAAGTTGCTAGTAGGGGATATCTGCAAGCAGAGTTCCTAGAAAAAGTATTGCAAGCACATGCTAGTCTGGTCATTACCCAGGCTGCGTACAGTAACAGTAAACATTGTTAGCTTAATCCAAACTTGTTAGTCTACAAATCTACATCGGTGTAGTAGTATAGGAAAGCTAGCTTGAGTTGGTTTTCTTTTCTTGTGTTACTAGTGTTCAGCCAGAATTAGTAAGGTGTGATCAACGTGGCCGTATAATTAGATTAGGAAAAATACTAAGTTGAGTCTGGCTACGACTTGTGCCTAGCTATCTAGCTGCGTTGGTAGAAGTAGTACTAGGATTAGGAATTTGTAGTCCAAGTCTGTTAATAGGTGAATTCGATTCGACTAGGACCTGTATCCGCTGGTGCTGGCTGCGTGTATATATATACACCAGCCGTGTATACTTTGTAATCGTGAGAAAAGAGAAAAAGAAATAAAGAGGAAGAAAAGATCAATGGAGTAACCTACACTAGTTCATTCACTACTAGTTAGATCAATGGAGTAACCTGTTATCTCATTTGCATTTTTCTTTCAGTAAAAAGTCATGGCATTGGTACATATATGTCATACATACATGCTGATTGCAATATGGGATCCCTGGTAATATAGAAACAAGATAATGGAACAGTGCAAAAAAAAGATTATTTTGTTCAGTATTTCATATATGTTGATGACTTAGCTAGCTAGCCTAATTCCACACTTTACGGATGTCCAATTTGTGTCAATGTAGGTTAGAGCTGCCGCCTTATAAGCAGATTGTGACATACGGGGCGCGTTCTTACAAGAATCCACTGACCTAGAATTGTACATATACATGTGAACCTTGCTGTGCAAATCCATCATCTAATCTAAATGCAATGACATGCATAGTCTAACTTAATTCTCTATCTGTAAACTGCTAGGAAAAGAAAAAATGTTGAGCCAGAAGATATAGAAGCCAATGCCATAGATGCTGAAACTATGGGTACTAGCAGGTAAACATGCTTGTTTGGCTTTAAACAATCCATAATGGTCTAATATTTCCTATTGTAAATTTGCATTTCAACACTCTTATTTTCATTCATTCTCAGTTCTAAAGAAAAGGAGGTGGTAAAAGGGCAAAGCCTAGCCCAGTTTTTGAAGCATCTAAGAAGACTTCTGCTACACATGATAGTCCAGCAAAGAACACAAGAAGTAAACAATGTCCTCCATCGAAGAGCACAAGAAGCAAAAAGTTGTGAACCTTCCTGTGCAACTACATGTTATTTTGTGGAACACCGTGCCATATGGAACCTTGCTGTGTAGTTGTGTAGCTGATGCAACTGCATGTAATTTTGTGGAGCACCATGCATATTTGAACCTTGTTGTGTAGCTTGTTGTGTAGCTAATGCAATTACATATTGTGAAGCACCATGCCTTGTTGTGTAGCTGTAGCTGATGCAACTACTGTGCTATGTTCAACTTGTGTGGAGCTTGACTTTTGGGTGGTTCATATGCATGTGAACCTTGCTGTTTAGATTAGTTGTGGATTTGTACTCCTAAGAAATAATTTGTTGATATTTAAAATGTCTTAACCTCTTTACTATGCTACTGGTCATGATGTTATTACTTTGCTTACTTCTGGTCAAAATAGTGTATTTATGTGTGTTGTTATATTTTCAAATAGGTCATGCCAAAATTTGTAACACATCAGCTATATGGTGAACCTAAACGTTACTTTAATGGCAATAGTAATATTCGGCAAAAACAGGAGTGGCAAAAGCAAAACAAATAATGAAGGGCAATATGGTCTTTTCCCTGGTCCGTTTGGTCAAAACGTCCATTGACCTAATAGAATGGCATTTGTGATATATTGTCAAAATTTAAGAATGGCAAAAATGAGATGTTGAATTCTAGAGTGGCATAAGTGAAGTGGGCAAGAACTAGAGTGGCAAAAACAAAGTTTTCCCTAGTTTATTAGCAGCATGGTGTGTTAATTAAGTTAGCTGGAACTGTACCTTGCAGTGGTATTTCTATTTCCATTGGCACAAAGTACTGTCTCTGTAAGTAACTCAGAGCCGCTTGTATATTCTTCGCTTTTCTCAAAGGGCTAATTTCTCGCCACAAGTGGCCAATATCAACAACACTAGAGAAAACCAGCCTCGAAGAACACATAAATTCATGCAAGTTCGGCGGAAGAGGCGCAATAAATTGTGTGTGCATCATTGTTAGGTCTGAGAAGAAAAAAATAAGTTATACTATTTTAGAAATGACAGGTCGATAAAAAATTAGTGATGCATTAACATACCATTCAAGCAATTGTATGATATGATTGGTTTCTCTGAAGATGCTACTAGATCAATAACTTCCCGAAATCCGCGAAACTTCAAATTCTGCTCATCTTCCAATTTTTGGATGTCCATCTGAAAAAAAGAGTTCCCAAAGGAAAAAAAATGAAACAAGATTAAGATTACGCCATTTAGTTACATTTAAATGGTGTTGCCAAGTTTTAGGGATACAAACCAGGAGAAGATTTTTATCCTCTGCAGAACTAGTAAAGATCACACGCACAGCCCTAGGCACCCCACCTTTATCCGGAACAACAAGAGGTACAAGATCACCAGAGGTACCATTTACTGTCTGCAGTATAGCTCAACATCATCAATGATTTGGAGTTATATTTTATACAGATTGCGCCCTACGGGTGAGCACATACAAATCAGACCCTGCTAAAAGCATGTCATCTATTTCACATTTGTCAGTTCTTTATCACAGCACCTAGCTCTTGTAGCCAAAACAACAGTAAAAATACTAAAGAGCGTGAGAAAGTGAATATATTATGTTTTTCCTTGGAGGAGTGTAATAGTGTCACATTCGCACCAAAAAAAAAAGAGTCTAATAGTGTTAAGAAAATGACATTTTTTTTGGACAAACCATGAAATGTAAAGTGGAGAAACCACACCTCCAAAACAAGTTGAACTTGGCGATCACTGCAAACATCGATGGTCATACTGGGCCTTGAACCATATGATTCACTGCCCATGATTAGTTCCCTGAGAGAACTAACTAAAGATCCTGCACGGTAAGACTTCATGTTAGGAGACATCTAACTATCTAAATAATACACAGAGTAGCTTTAGTATTATTTATCAAAAGTGCCCTACCATCAGCTGTTTTACTGGGTTCTGCACATCTTTTATGCCAATGCTGAATTCTCGACTTAATTCTAGTTGTAAAAACTGAATCAGCAACGGATGCACTTGCTGATGGAGATGGCTGCTGAAGATGAGGGGTGAAAGTCTTTTGCCTAGCCAAGGATTCTTGCACCCTTGATAGATAAGATATACCTGCCAATATAAAAATTAAGCCCTCTATCAAATAACCAAATTTGCCATTTGTTTGGGTGCATGATGTAGGACTCACCATCATAAATGCACATATTAAAATCAAAACCATCACGGGCCATCGATGAAAAGTAAGATGATTGGCAGGAGAAACTATAAGAAGGCATTCCAAGCTGTAGTTCATCTCTGGGAAACAAGTGGAAATTGTACCTGTACAACCCAAAGACCGACAGGAGCATCAGTAATGATGACAGAAATCAATAGACTGGAGCACAGAAACAGAGCAAGCATACTCCTCAAAAGGATGAAACGTGGATTAATTAAATGAACCCAAAGTGTAAAATTAAACAGACATTTACAAGCAATAACTCAGATGATCCATAATAAATGGAGATTTTAGTGCTACAGTCATAAGATATAGTCATTGGCGCAGTGGTAAAGCTGCTGCCTTGTGACCATGAGGTCACGGGTTCAAGTCCTGGAAACAGCCTCTTACAGAAATGTAGGGAAAGGCTGCGTACTATAGACCCAAAGTGGTCGGACCCTTCCCCGACCCTGCGCAAGCGGGAGCTACATGCACCGGGCTGCCCTTTAGTCATAAGATATAGTCATTACACATGATAGAACATCGACCAAAGAAGATTCTTTGGGGTAGCAGCGCGAGCAACAGAATTTAGTATGACAAAACTGAAAGCAGGTTTGGCAGGCAATCCTGAGATTTTTTCAAGCAGCTTTATTGCTCTTTCATATGTCATTTCTGTGAGATATTTCATGTCCCTGTCAGTTGCTTGCTAGTTTGGAAAGTATGATTTTCTTCGTTTTTATGCAAGGAAAAGTATGCTTCATTTTATTACCAATGATCCAGCTCCTTGATTCACAGGAGGATTTTGGTAACTCCCTTTTTTCGAACAGGGTGTTAAAACTTCCGGCCTCTACATCATTGTTATGCACACAACCGTCTTTATTGAAATTGATGCAAGGCAGCAAGGCCAGAGACATCAACAAAAGGAGTACAAGACATAGACAACTACGGTAGAAACATCACAAGACATGAATTTAACACCTACGATTAAGTCCACTTCTTCCGCAACAGCGCCGTCAAGAATGGATAAACACCCCCGCGCCATTGTTGGCATGTCCAGCCGGAGACAGTCAGGAAAAGTATTTGATCCAGGTTGCCGAAACCAAACACTGAAGACCAGCATCGGCAACGAGACAACACCTTCAACAAGGTAACGACGCAAGTTCGTTGCTGCTAAGCCCAATCGACACATAAAGTTCAGAACAAGGTCCCAGACATGAAGCGGTGTTTCATTCACCATCTTCATGATAGATCTTTCCATAGTCACACCTACATACCAGGGTAAAAAGGTCCACCTACATACCAACCTGATCCCATCTTGCCATTTGCCCAAAACTGGAGTAGCAAAGTTTCGTTTATGCACACAAGGTGTTCAACGAAATGCTGCACACAAGACATAGGCTGATGGGCCACCGCTCCAACATACTACTAACTACACTATCTTACGACTGATTTCAGTGCGCACAAGATGTTTGACAGAGTACCACGCCCCAAATCCTACTTGTTGGTGCTTCTTGCGGAGGGATATGAGCGAGAGGGCTGCTTACGGGTAGGCGACAACGTCGGAGCCGGAGGCAGAGCCCAGGCGGAACGGGCAGACGGCTATGTGGAGAGGCTGGAAGGACTCGGACGCGAATTTGGCCTTGAGGTACGCCGTCTCCGCCGTGTCGACCGGCAGCGCGCGTCGCCACCCGGTGGGGGCGCCCGTCTTCAGCGCCGCGATAGCCACGTAGTCGCACTCCTTCACGTGGGCCGCCAGATCCCGCAGAGCCTCCAGGAAGTCCCTCCTGGTGACCTGCTTCGCCGACGCGGCGGCGGCCATTGGTGGCGGAAGCAGCAGCTGAGCACGACCGAGGTGAGGAACGGGGCGTGCAGTCTGCTCGGCTCGGGGAACCGGGAGGGGGCGGCGGCGGCTGAGGGTGAGGCCGGGGAACAGCGTCGACGTGGAGGCGGAGGACTGGAGTCGAGTGGTGCTAGTGGCGGCGGTGGCGGCGGTGGCGGGAAGGGGGATGCCGTGGAGGTGGTCGTGGGGCGGCGCCCAGAGACCAGACGCTGCGCTGGGGCGCTGCTATTCGCTGCTTAATGGGCCGCAGACAGTGTGGTCAATTTCACATTGGTCTTTTGTAGGAGTAGAATTTATTGTTGAAAGAATGTAGAATCTAATAATATCGTATGATATAACCAAATTAATAAAAAATAAGTAAAAATTTCATAGTGTTATAATAAAATGCTCATATAAATAAAATAAAATAATCATCCTTTTCGTAAAAATGTTCATATGCTTTTTAAAAACATTCATGTATTTTAAAAAAGTACTAAAATAATTTAAAAAGTGTTTATTTGCTTTAAATGATGTTTGCAAATTAAAAAAAGTATGTATGCAATTTTCAAAATATTTCACAAGTTTCAAAAAAATTATTGTGTATTCAAAAAATGTTGAACTATTTCAAGAAGATATGTGTGTGATTTTTAAAAACTTTTCACGTGTTTTGAAAAATATTCCATGTATTTTTTAAAAAGGTATATTTATCAAAAAAAATATTTGTGTTTTATTAAACAAAAAATAAATAGAGAATAATAAATGGGAAAAGAAAAAGAAAAACCGCAAAAAAACAACTTGGAAATAAAGTAAAAATTAAAAATAAACAAAAATGGAAAAAAGGAAAGATCAAAACTAAAGCAGAAAAAAGTGAAAGAGAAAAAAGAAAAAAGAAAACAAAAAATGAATGGGCCTCGCCCATGTATGTCGCCCTGTAGGTGATCCCCTGATATGTACTTTTAAATCTATTGGAAAAAGTTGGGCTAGCGCAGGGTTGGTGGCGGCGGTGGACCGGTAGAAGTTGGGCTAGCGCAAGGTTCACTCCATGCCTCCGGTGGACTTGAAAAACAAAGGAAAATGCAATGGATGGACTAAGATGGGCACCTAATATTGTGGGAGCTAAGACAGATTGGACTCCCCCACCCATTGGTTTTTTAAAAGTTAATGTTGATGTAAGCTTTGTGGAGAGCAGTAGTGTAACGCCCTCGATGCGGCTATAGCTCCCACGTGTCGAGGCACGACTTAGAGGCATAACCGCATTGAAAGCAATGTCGCAAGTCAGGCAATCATTACAACATCCCATGTAATATATAATAAAAGGGGGAGATAACATAGTTGGCTTACACTCGCCACGTCACATCAGAGTACATAAATAACATCCATCAAACAAACACTCATGGCCCGACTACGGCGCCAAAATAGAAAAGAACCCAACGTGCGACAAGGCCCTGAATCGATCCCCAACTAGGCACCACTACTGATCATCGGGAAAGGAAACATAATAACGCTGAGAGTCCTCGTCAAACTCCCACTTGAGCTCGTACTCGTCACCTAGAGCGAAATCACCTGGACCTGCATCTGGAGTTATAGTATCTGTGAGCCACAGGGACTCAGCAATCTCGCACCCTCGCGATCAAAACTATTTAAGCTCATAGGAATGGATAAGGCAAATATATGTGGAGCTGCAGCAAGCGACTAGCATATATGGTGGCTAACTTATACGCAAAAGAGAGCGAGAAGAGAAGGCGAAGCACGAGCGAGAAGCTAAAGGAACATCCTGCGCAAGTATAACTCCAACACCGTGTCCACTTCCCGGACTCCGCCGAGAAGGGGCCATCACGGTAACACACACGGTTGATTCATTTTAATTAAGTTTAGTTCAAGTAATCTACAACCGGACATTAACAAATTCCCATCTGCCCATAACCGCGGGCACGGCTTTCGAAAGTTCAATCCCTGCAGGGGGGTCCCAACTTAGCCCATGACAAGCTCTCACGGTCAACGAAGGAATAGACCTCCACCCGAGACACACCGATCAGACTCGACAACCCGGTACAACAAGACAATTCGACAGGTTAAAACAAGACCAGCAACACCGCCCGAATGTGCCGACAAATCCCGATAGGAGCTGCACATATCTCTTTCTCAGGGCACACTCAGATGAGCGCTCCATACAACTAAAACCAAACCTTGAGTTTCCCCGAGGGGGCGCTGCACAGGACTCTAGTTTGAACCAACGCTCAGAGGAGCACTGGCCCGGGGGGGTTAAAATAAGATGACCTTCGGGCTCCGGAAACCCAAGGGAAAAGAGGCTAGGTGGCAAATGGTAAAACCAATGTTGGGCATTGCTGGAAAAGCTTTAATCAAGGCGAACTATCAAGGGGTTCCCATTATAACCTAACCGCGTAAGGGACACAACAATCCGGGAACATAACACCGATATGACGGAAACTAGGGCGGCAATAGTGGAACAAAACACTAGGCGAGAGGCCGGGCCTTCCACCCTTTACCAAGTATATAGATGCATTAAGACAACATAGCAATATAATGATATCCCAACAAGAAAAATAAATGTTCCAACAAGGAACGGCTCCGATCTTCACCTGCAACTAACAACGCTATAAGAAGGGCTGAGCAAAGCGGTAACATAGTCAATCAACGGTTTGCTAGGACAATGGTGGGTTAGGGGTTCAACGTGGCAATTGGGAGGCTGACAAGCAAAAGGTAGGCATCGTAGCAGTGACAAAGCAAAAGAGCGAGCAAACTAGCATAGCAAAGATAGTAGTGATTTCGATGGTATGATCATCTTGCCTGCACAGTTGTCAGAGTTCACTGGATCCTCACAAGCAAACTCAACGGGCTCCTCGGTAGCGAACTCGTCTCCCGGCTCTACCCAACAAGACAAACAAGCAACAAGGATACAATCAACCACGGGCAAGACCAAGCAATATGATGAAATGACGATATGCTATGTGGGATGCGATGCGGGATGCAAAATGCAAGATATGACAGGAAATGCATGAACCTGGCATCAACTTGAAAAATCAAGTGTGCCACTGGATAGAGGGGATGAAATCGCTTGAAAACGATATAAAGATCATTGGAATCGGAGCTACGGTTTGGAAATGGCGAGCGTTTTACGAAACGAACCGATCTGCGATATACAGCAAGTAGGCTCCTAAATGCAACAAAATGAACATGCTACAGCCACCAAACATGGAAACAAAATACATGGCAGTGATGTACACAAGATGGTTAACAAAAGACTAGCACTGAGCCACGGCCAATTCATCCATTATGAGGTTCAAACAAGCATGGCTAAAACGCAAATGCAAAACAGATTCCAGACTTAGTGAAATTAACACTAGTCTGAAATTTCAGATCACGATGCTCTCTTCGGAGCAGCAAAACAACATGATAGATGACCTGAACATGACAAGTAAGAACATGGCATGGAGCTACTCAATAAGCTTAACAAAACACCCAAAGTGACCTGGGGCCAAAAGGGATCACAAGATATATTAACGGGCACACGAACATAGCTAAAACACAATCAGTTTTCAGACTTAGTGAAAACTGAGACATGCAAAAATTTAACTCGCGAAGGCATGTAAACGAGCTCGATGCACTCACTACGGTGCAAGTCATGGCAAGGAAAGCATATAACCAGCAAGAAGGCACAATGTGCTAGCTACACATGGCAAGAACAAAGGCATAGCATGCATGGATCACTAACAATAGCACCGGCGAAATCGCAAACGAGTTGACGATCTGCCCGGATTAACAACGAAGAAAAAGTTGAGCTCGATTGAGTCAACCTATAGCACTTCACGGATGCAAACAAAGACATGGATGGATAGAGCATAACATAAATATCAAAACTCCCTTACTGATCATCCTCAAAAGAGGCACGGATCACTAGGAAACAAGCTGGACATATAGCATCATGAACTAAAATATCCCAGACTTAGTGAAAATCACCAAGTCCCTGAAATTAGCAATCTCAGGTACCTCTCTTTGCAAGCTTGCACAAGACAACACACACATCCTAAAAATGCATGGGTGGCACCTCTGGAAAGAAGACAAAATGCTTAACAATTCATCCCAAAGGGGCACAGGCATATCATGCACGAATTAAACATGGCAAAAATGACAAAAGTGCATGATGAACTAACGGATCTGCAATTTAACTCACGAAGCCTCCTTCTAACAGCATTTTGGGCATCAAGATGACCTCAAATGCAAATGATGCAATGGAATGAAATGATGTACATATCGAGGCGAAGATTTTGATATATCATATGCCTAAAATGGAGCTACAGATGCGGAGATATGAGCAGTCAAAGTAGGCATAAAAACTTAGGGTTTGAAGGGAAAAGTCAACCGTCGGGTCAAAATATCTCAGATCCAGATCGGGATCTCGCGGGCACGGACTTCGAGGTTGACCGCGGGGCACTGTTCACCGGAGTTGGAGCTCGCCGGCGGAGGACCGCAGGGGCGTGGGGAGGCTCGCCGGAGCCCGACCCGGCCGCCGGAGGAGCCGGACGAGGGCGGCGGGGCCCGGTGGTGGCCACGGCGAGGTTGGGCGGCGGCGGGCGCGCCGGCGGACGGCGGGGCCGCGGCTCGAGGTGCGGGCCGGCGACGATGGCGAGCGGCGGCGCCGGTGCCCCGGGTGGCCGGCCGCGAGGAGGGTGGCGGCGGCTGC
>NC_041389.1:81268932-81475872 GCF_002162155.2 Triticum dicoccoides
CCCCGCGTGGGCCTGCGGGCCGGCGGCCGCGGCGATGTGGTCCTGCCACGTGGCGCGCGCGGACTGGACGGGAGGCGGCGGCGGACGCTGTCCGGCCGGGGGCGGACACGTCCGTCGGTGGAGATCCTTTTTTTTTGGAGGAGGACGGGGAGGAAGACGAGATCCGAAAGGAGGGGTGTATATATAGGCATAGAGGGAGCTAGGAGAGTCCAAATGAGGTGCGGTTTTCGCCCACGCGATCGTGATCGAACGCTCTAGGACATGGAGCAGAGTTTGCTGGGTTTTTGGGCCAAATTTAGCGGGTGTTGGGCTGCAACACACACGAGGCCTTTTCGGTCCCTCGGTTAACCGTTGGAGTATCAAACGAAGTCCAAAAGGTACGAAACTTGACAGGTGGTCTACCGGTAGTAAACCAAGGCCGCTTGGCAAGTCTCGGTCCAATCCGGAAATGTTTAATTTCCAAACAAGAAAGAAAGCTAGAAATGACCACCGGAGGAGAACGAAGCGCCGGAATGCAAAACGGACAACGGGAAAATGCTCGAATGCATGAGATGAACACGTATGCAAATGCAATGCACATGATGACATGGTATGAGATGCATGAAAACGAAAACAACACACGGAGACAAAGACCGAACCCGAGAAATAAATATAACTTGACACCGGAAACGGCAAGAGTTGGAGTACAAATATGGAAAGTTACATCCGGGGCGTTACAAGTAGAGAAGCAAGTGTGGGTGTGGTGGTTAGGAATGCGGCTGGGGAAGTCATTGTCTCTTCTTGGGACTTCATTCGGTCGTGTCAGAGTGTGGAGGAAGCAGAGCTAAGGACGTGCATTGTCGGTCTATACATAGGTATCCATCTTCACAATCCTATTATTTTCAAGACTGATTGTGCGTTTGTTGTGGCATCCCTTGCAACAGAGAACCTTGATAGATCAACGTTGGTTGATTTGAAGAAGGAAGCTTTGAGCTTATCCAAGTTGATAAATAGCTTTCAAATGGCTAAGATAAGTCGGACCGCCAATGTGGTGGCTCTTCTAATAGCTAAGTTTAGTTTCGACAATAGATCCGATGGTATTCTTGTTAATGATGTACCGCCCTGTGTGGTGAATTCTATATCGAACAATGGTAAGTTTTGAGATGGTTAATTAATGTAACGTGGTGTTCAAAAAAAAACAAAAGGATACATGTAACTACAGAACAAGCTAGCAGGCCACTGCAAAGCACAAACACAAGACTTGAACAAACGATGCCTTCGGTCAACGCCACGATCTTGTCGAAGAGGAGACGAAGCCAGGGAGGTGGCGTGCCACCGAAGGAAACCCCCATGTCATCAAATCCTTGAGGCCACACTGGTGTCACACCATCCATCTCCGCCGCCAAATAAGGCACCACCTGCCATCTCACCCTGGTTCGTAGGGCGCCGCCCCGTCGGCATGGCAGAGCTGCTCCCCCTCTTGATAGTGTTCTCACACTATCTTTCACCCCCCTTGACCCCTCTTGATAGTGCGGTTTGTCCTATGACTTAAATAAACCAAAACAAAAGCTTTGAGTCGCCGAAGAACCACACCTTTAACCTTTTTCATGTGTGGGGGGAGGGGGGTCAACGATCTTCTCAATAGTTATCCATGAAACCAATGACCCAACCATCATTAGTTCTATTAACCACATTTTTATCGCACCAAAATATCATTCAGAGATGAATGCACTTTCATATGTGCCTCTACCCATGAGAAATTTCTAAATATATTTTTGTTGGATTTTTTTTTGTCTTCAGGAAATATATTTTTCAATGCCCTTGTTTTTCTCTGTTTTACACAACATTCTGACACTCCCTTCAAAATAAGCGATTTAAGAGGAAAAATACATTATGATGCAATTATGTGAAAAAATCATCAATAGAGGACAATTTATAATAAGAAATAATAATAAATGGACGTGTTAGGCGCCCCTTCACTTTTTCCCCTAATGTGCAGAAGGCCCAATTATCTCACTCTCATTTATATGCTTTGAATCGTATTCTTAACTTCGGTCCTTTCTATCAGGGTCCCACGCACTGGTATATGGTCCGTGTACTCCTACTTGATCACTTGTTGGTAGCAGCCCCCCTATCAGGACATGCCAACTCCCATCTATATATAAAAATCATATGCGATAAGCCTATAGAATGTTGCGACATAAAAATGTGCATTCCTCATATACTGCATCTACTACTCCAAGTGAATTCCACCGTTATTATGATATCCACATACACTCGGAGTTGACAATCAGCTTCGAGCAATCCATCTGGTTGGCGAGTATGAGCCCGTCACATAGGGCGTAGGCGGCCGACACCAAGTCCATGAAAAGGATTTTCCGACACGAAGCAACAATGAATCCACTGTTTTCATCCTAAAGTATGGCCCACATAGTTCCCTACTCTTCGCTAGAATTAAAAGCGCATCGATGTGAGCTTAACAAACGTCTCGGGTTCCAACATTTTCTCACAAGTCAAAACACATGGGTTCTTCTTCAACATTTTCTTAACGAATGCCTCGGAGTTGTTTAGGTTGAACGCTATGATCGTCTGCGCCTTTCTAGCAAGAGATTGCACATGTTCGCCATGGGTGGCCTGTCATCCTTCCTACCATAGATACCAAATAGCCACCTCAAGAAGTTCGGGGCCATCCAAGTTCTGGCAGAAAGAACCGCCAGAATCAATGAACCAGCTTTGTCTATCTCATATGCTCTTTGCACAACTTGCCACACACCCAACGCTTGCATGCGGGGATCATCTTTTTTTGAGAGAGGATGCCCCTCTGTATTGATCACATAACAATATTAGAAAGAGTTTTTTTTGGATGCAATCATCAGAAGATAAATACGAATGTCCTAATGTATGAGCCGTGACTTTAGACAAACGACTAACGTGACTAAAGGAACAATAAGAAAAATTGCCCTCCAAATTTTTGATATCGGTGATTACCATCCTAATGTGCGAACGATCTGTTGTCTGAGAAAGAACTCCTTGAATAACATAGAGACAGTCCAAAGCCAAGATGGTCTTTTGAAAATCTTCTTGAATAGTGAGAGCGAAGACGCGTCAAAGCACTAGTGTCTCAACTTCTGGCGTGGTAACCTCCTAAATCCGCCCGTGGCAACTCGCAAGCCATCAAACACACTCCATTGTGGTTTCAGATCACCACATCCACTCTCATCCTTTGTGAATTATGGAACATTGCAGTGACAACATGCACGGCGGGGATCACCTAGTTACACAAAGCATTGATGTCAACAGAAAAATAAAGAAACAAGTGATTTTTTTAAAAGATCCAATATCATTGACATTCATTGATAATAGCAGAAAGCAACAGAAAACAACAAGGTGATGAAGGTCCTAGAACTAGAAGACCCGAAGATCAAAGAAAAAGAAAAACGACAAACCTAATAGCCGCAGCACAACACGCCATACAATCCACACTAGACAACACAACTCTGATTCCAACGGTGAACTACGAAGAAAACGACAAGGTTGGCATCACGGAGGATCACTGAATGAACCACCTGTCACGCATCATCGTATACCACCACCCCCCACAATGGCTTCGACTTCACAACAACAGACAGTCGAGGCACTCCAACGGACACGCCGGAGAAGAAGAGTTGACTACCACGACCAAAGCCACGCCTCAGACATTGCTCACTGCCTTCATCGTTGCCACAGAAGCCACTGTGCATGTCCAGTCGTAGGAAGCACCAAAGGGATCAAAGTCTTCAAAATGGCGCCCTAAAGAGGGGAACGACGTTGAAGACGATGCCACTGCTCGACCCTGCAGGGCTTTCACCCGAAGGACTTGATCCGGGAGTAGAGGTTGTGATTCCCGACAATGCCTCCAAGGAGGATAGTGACACCCACAGGCGCCGTGGCCGCCGATCGACCATTCTTTCACCTGGTGCAGCCACTCCCAGGCAGCAGCCCGAGGTCGACCAGTGTTGGAAATATGCCCTAGAGGCAATAATAAAATGGTTATTATTGTATTTCCTTGTTCATGATAATTGTCTATTGTTCATGCTATAATTGTATTAACTGGAAACCGTAATACATGTGTGAATACATAGACCACAACATGTCCCTAGTGAGCCTCTAGTTGACTAGCTCGTTGATCAACAGATGGTCATGGTTTCCTGACCATGGACATTGGATGTCATTGATAACGGGATCACATCATTAGGAGAATGATGTGATGGACGAGACCCAATCCTAAGCATAGCACAAGATCGTGTAGTTCGTTTGCTAAAGCTTTTCTAATGTCAAGTATAATTTCCTTAGACCATGAGATTGTGTAACTCCCTGATACCGTAGGAGTGCTTTGGGTGTACCAAACGTCACAAGTAACTGGGTGGTTATAAAGGTGCACTACGGGTATCTCCGAAAGTGTCTGTTGGGTTGGCACGAATCGAGACTGGGATTTGTCACTCCGTATGACGGAGAGGTATCTCTGGGCCCACTCGGTAATGCATCATCATAATGAGCTCAATGTGACTAAGTAGTTAGTCACGGGATCATGCATTATGGAACGAGTAAAGTGACTTGCCGGTAACGAGATTGAACGAGGTATTGGGATACCGACGATCGAATCTCGGGCAAGTAACATACCGATTGACAAAGGGAATTGCATACGGGATTGCTTGAATCCTTGACATCGTGGTTCATTCGATGAGATCATCGTGGAACATGTGGGAGCCAACATGGGTATCCAGATCCCGCTGTTGGTTATTGACCGGAGAACGTCTCGGTCATGTCTCCATGGTTCCCGAACCCGTAGGGTCTACACACTTAAGGTTTGGTGACGCTAGAGTTGTTATGGGAAATAGTATGTGGTTACTGAAGGTTGTTCGGAGTCCCGGATGAGATCCCGTACATGACGAGGAGCTCCGGAATGGTCTGGAGGTGAAGATCGGTATATTGGACGAAGGGTATTGGAGTCCGAAATTGTTCCGAGGGTACCAGGTGATGACCAGCGTGTCCGAAAGGGGTTTCGGAGGCCCCGGCAAGCGTTGGGGGGCCTTATGGGCCAAGGGGAGAGGGCACATCAGCCCACTAAGGGGCTGAGCGCCCCTCCCACCCCATCTCACGTAACCAGGAGAGGTGGGGGCGCCACCCCTAGGGCAGCTGCCCCTCCCGGCTTGGGGGGCAAGTTTCCTAGGGGGTGGGGGCGCCCAAACCCATCTAGGGTTTCCCTTGTGGCCGTCGCCCCTCCCCTAGGGAACCCTAGGGCGCCTCCCCCTCCTCCCTTCCCCCTATATATAGTGAGGGAGAGAGAGGGCAGCCGCACCCTTGCCCTTGGCGCAGCCCCTCCCTCCTCCAACACTTCCTCCTCCTCCGTAGTGCTTAGCGAAGCTCTGCCGGAGAACCACGAGCTCCATCACCACCACGCCGTCGTGCTGTCGGAGTTCTCCCTCAACTTCTCCTCTCCCCTTGCTGGATCAGGAAGGAGGAGACGTCCCCGGGCTATACGTGTGTTGAACGCGGAGGCGCCGTCCGTTTGACGCTTAGATCAGAATCGACCGTGATCTGAATCGCTGCGTGTACGACTCCACCAACCGTGTTCTTGTAACGCTTCCGCATCGCGATCTTCAAGGGTATGAAGATCAACTCATCCTCTCCCTCTCTTGTCGCTAGAATCTCCATAGATTGATCTTGGTGTTGCGTAGAAAATTGTGAATTATTGCTACGTTACCCAACAGTGGTATCAGAGCTAGGTCTATTGCGTAGATTCTATGCATGAGTAGAACACAAGTAGTTGTGGGCGTTGGTTTTGTTTAATATGATTACCGTTACTAGTCCTATCTTGTTTCGACGGTATTGTGAGATGAAGCGGCCCGGACCGACCTTACACGTACACTTACGTGAGACAGGTTCCACCGACTGACATGCACTTGTTGCATAAGGTGGCTAGCGGGTGCCAGTCTCTCCCACTTTAGTCGGATCAGATTCGATGAAAAGGGTCCTTATGAAGGGTAAATAGCAATTGGCATATCACGTTGTGGTTTTGGCGTAGGTAAGAAACATTCTTGCTAGAAACCTATAGTAGCTACGTAAAAAACTTGCAACAACAATTAGAGGACGTCTAACTTGTTTTTTCAGCATATGCCGTGTGATGTGATATGGCCAAGAAAGATGTGATGAATGAAATATATGTGATGTATGAGATTGATCATATTCTTGTAATAGGAATCACGACTTGCATGTCGATGAGTATGATAACCGGCAGGAGCCATAGGAGTTGTCTTTAATTATTGTATGACCTACGTGTCACTGAATAACGCCATGTAATTACTTTACTTCATTGCTAAACCGTTAGCTATAGTAGTAGAAGTAATCAGTTGGCGAGACAACTTCATGGAGACACGATGATGGAGATCATGATGATGGAGATCATGGTGTCATGCCGGTGACGATGATGATCATGGAGCCCCGAAGATGGAGATCAAAAGGAGCAAAATGATATTGGCCATATCATGTCACTATTTGATTGCATGTGATGTTTATCATGTTTATGCATCTTATTTGCTTAGAACGACGGTAGTAAATAAGATGATCCCTCATAATAATTTCAAGAAAGTGTTCCCCCTAACTGTGCACCGTTGCGAAAGTTCGTTGTTTCGAAGCACCACGTGATGATCGGGTGTGATAGATTCTAACGTTAACATATAACGGGTGTAAGTCAGATTTACACATGCAAAACACTTAGGTTGACTTGACGAGCCTAGCATGTACAGACATGGCCTCGGAACACAAGAGACCGAAAGGTCGAACATGAGTCGTATAGTAGATACGATCAACATGAAGATGTTCACCGATGATGACTAGTCCGTCTCACGTGATGATCGGACACGGCCTAGTTGACTCGGATCATGTATCACTTAGATGACTAGAGGGATGTCTATCTGAGTGGGAGTTCATTAAATAATTTCATTAGATGAACTTAATTATCATGAACATAGTCAAAAGGTCTTTGCAAATTATGTCGTAGCTCGGTTTTTAGTTCTACTATTTTAGATATGTTCCTAGAGAAAATTTAGTTGAAAGTTGATAGTAGCAATTATGCGGACTGGGTCCGTAAAATGAAGATTGTCCTCATTGCTGCGTAGAAGGCTTATGTCCTTAATGCGCCGCTCGGTGTGCTGAACCTCGAATGTCGTCTGTGGATGTTGTGAACATCTGACATACACATTTTGATGACTACATGATAGTTCAGTAATGTTAAACAGTTTAGAATTGTGGCGCCGAAGACGTTTCTGAAACGTCGCGGAACATATGAGATGTTCCATGGGCTGAAATTGGGATTTCAGGTTTGTGCCCACGTCAAGAGGTATGAGACCTCCGACAAGTTTCTTAGCCTACAAACTAATTGAGAAAAGCTCAATCGTTGAGCTTGTACTAAGATTGTCTGGGTACAAAAATCACTTGAATCGAGTGGGAGTTAATCTTCCAGATGAGATAGTGATGTTTCTCCAAAGTCATTGCCACCAAGCTACTAGAGCTTCGTGATGAACTATAACCTATCAGGGATAGATATGATGATCCTTGAAATATTCGCAATGTTTGACACCGCAAAAGTAGAAATCAAGAAGGAGCATCAATTGTTGATGATTAGTGAAACCACTAGTTTCAAGAAGGGAAAGGGCAAGAAGGGATACTTCATGAAATGGCAAATCAGTTGCTGCTCTAGTGAAGAAACCTAAGGTTGAACCCAAACCCGAGACTAAGTGCTTCTGTAATGAGGGGAACAGTCACTGAAGCAGAACTACCCTAAATACTTGGTAGATGAGAAGACTGGCAAGGTCGACAGAAGTATATTGGATATACATTATATTGATGTGTACTTTACTAGTACTCCTAGTAGCACCATGGTAATAGATACCGGTTCAGTTGCTAAGTGTTAGTAACTCGAAATAAAAGGCTACGGAATAAACGGAGACTAGCTAAAGGTGAGATGATGATATGGTTTGGAAGTGTTTACAAGGTTGATGTGATCAAGCATCGCATACTCCCTCTACCATCGAGATTGGTGTTAAACCTAAATAATTGTTATTTGGTGTTTGCGTTGAGCATATACATGATTGGATTATGTTTATCGCAATTCGGTTATTCATTTAAGGAGAATAATGGTCACTCTGTTTATTTGAATAATACCTTCAATGGTCTTGCACCTAAAATGAATGGTTTATTGAATCTCGATCGTAGTGATACACATGTTCATGCCAAAAGATATAAGATAGTAATGATATAGTGCCACCTACTTGTGGCACTGCCATTTGAGTCATATTGGTATAAAACGCATGAAGAAGCTCCATGTTGATGGATCTTTGGACTCACTCGTTTTTGAAAAGATTGAGACATGTAAACCATGTCTACTGGTATATACGCATGAAGAAACTCCATGCAGATGGACCGTTTGGACTCACTTGATTTTGAATCACTTGAGACATGCAAATCATACCACATGGACAAGATGACTGAAAGCCTCGTTTTCAGTAAAATGGAACAAGAAAGCAACTTGTTGGAAGTAATACATTTTGATGTGTGTAGTCCAATGAGTGCTGAGGCACGCAGTGGATATCGTTATGTTCTTACTTCACGGATGATTTGAGTAGATACTGAGTATATTTACTTGATGAAACACAAGTCTGAATTATTGAATGGTTCAAGTAATTTCAGAGTGAAGTTGAAGATCGTCGTGACAAGAGGATAAAATGTCTATGATATGATCATAGAGATGAATATCTGAGTTGCGAGTTTGGTACACAATTGAGACATTGTGGAAATTGTTTCACAACTAACACCGTCTGGAACACCATAGTGTGATGGTGTGTCCGAACATCATAGATGCACCCCATTGGATATGGGGCATACCATGATGTCTCTTATCGAATTACCACTATCGTTCATGGGTTAGGCATTAGAGACAATAATAACCCACAAGTATAGGGGATCGAAACAGTTTTCGAGGGTAGAGTATTCAACCCAAATTTATTGATTCTACACAAGGGGAGCCAAAGAATATTCTCAAGTATTAGCAGCTGAGTTGTCAATTCAACCACACCTAGAAACTTAGTATCTGCAGCAAAGTGTTTAGTAGCAAAGTAATATGATAGTGGTGGTAACGGTAACAAAAGTAAAGACAACAAAAGTAATGTTTTTGGTATTTTGTAGTGATTGTAATGAAGGAAATATGCCCTAGAGGCAATAATAAAGTTATTATTTATTTCCTTATTTCATGATAAATGTTTATTATTCATGCTAGAATTATATTAACCGGAAACATAATACATGTGTGAATACATAGACAAACATAGTGTCACTAGTATGCCTCTACTTGACTAGCTCGTGAATCAAAGATGGTTAAGTTTCCTAACCATAGACATGAGTTGTCATTTGATTAATGGGATCACATCATTAGGAGAATGATGTGATTGACATGACCCATTCCGTTAGCCTAGCACTTGATCGTTTAGTATGTTGCTATTGCTTTCTTCATGACTTATACATGTTCCTGTAACTATGAGATTATGCAACTCCCGTTTACCGGAGGAACACTTTGGGTGCTACCAAACGTCACAACGTAACTGGGTGATTATAAAGGAGAACTACAGGTGTCTCCAAAGGTACATGTTGGGTTCGCGTATTTCGAGATTAGGTTTTGTCACTCCGATTGTCGGAGAGGTATCCCTGGGCCCTCTCGGTAATGCACATCACTATAAGCCTTGCAAGCAATGTAGCTAATGAGTTAGTTACGCAATGATGCATTACGTAATGAGTAAAGAGACTTGCTGGTAACGAGATTGAACTAGGTATTGGATACCGACGATCGAATCTCGGGCAAGTAACATACCGATGACAAAGGGAACAACGTATGTTGTTATGCGGTTTGACCGATAAAGATCTTCGTAGAATATGTGGGAGCCAATATGGGCATCTAGGTCCCGCTATTGGTTATTGACCGGAAACGTGTTTCGGTCATGTCTACATAGTTCTCGAACCCGTAGGGTCCGCATGCTTAAGGTTTCGATGATAGTTTTATTATGAGTTTATGAGTTTTGATGTACCGAAGGAGTTCGGAGTCCCGGATGAGATTGGGGACATGACGAGGAGTCTCGAAATGGTCGAGACGTAAAGATCGATATATTGGACGACTATATTCGGAGTTCGGAAAGGTTCCGAGTGATTCGGGTATTTTTCGGAGTACCGGAGAGTTACGAGAATTCGCCGGGGAGTATATGGGCCTTATTGGGCTTTAGGGGAAAGAGAGAGGAGAGGTTGGGCGCCCCCCCAAGGCCTAGTCCGAATTGGACTAGGGGGAGGGGCTGCGCCCCCTCCTTCCTTCTCTTCTCTTCCCCCTTTCCTTGACTCCTACTCCTACTACTTGGAAGGGGGGGAATCCTACTCCCGGTGGGAGTAGGACTCCTCCTTGGCGCGCCCTCCTTGGCCGGCCGCACCTCCCCCCTCCCTCCTTTATATACGGGGGCAGGGGGGCACCCCATGACACACAAGTTGATCTACGGATCATTCCTTAGCCATGTGCGGTGCCCCCCTCCACCATATTCCACCTCGGTCATATCGTCGCGGAGTTTAGGTGAAGCCCTGCGCCGGTAGAACATCATCATCGTCACCATGCCGTCGTGCTGACGGAACTCATCCCCGACGCTTTGCTGGATCGGAGCCCGGGGATCGTCATCGAGTTGAACGTGTGCTGAACTCGGAGGTGCCGTACGTTCGGTACTTGGATCGGTCGAATCGTGAAGACGTACGACTACATCAACCGCGTTGTCATAATGCTTCTGCTTACGGTCTACGAGGGTACGTGGACAATTCTCTCCCCTCTCGTTGCTATGTCATCACCATGATCTTGCGTGTGCGTAGGAAATTTTTTGAAATTACTACGTTCCCCAACAGTGGCATCCGAGCCTGGTTTTATGCGTAGATGTCATATGCACGAGTAGAACACAAGTGAGTTGTGGGCGATACAAGTCATACTGCTAACCAACATGTCATACTTTGGTTCGGCGGTATTGTGAGATGAAGCGGCCCGGACCGACATTACGCGTACGCTTACGCGAGACTGGTTTCACCGTTACGAGCACTCGTGCTTAAAGGTGGCTGGCGGGTGTCTGTCTCTCTCACTTTAGCTGAATCGAGTGTGGCTACGCCCGGTCCTTGCGAAGGTTAAAACAGCACTAACTTGACGAACTATCGTTTTGGTTTTGATGCGTAGGTAAGAACGGTTATTGCTAAGCCCGTAGCAGCCACGTAAAACTTGCAACAACAAAGTAGAGGACGTCTAACTTGTTTTTGCAGGGCATGTTGTGATGTGATATGGTCAAGACGTGATGCTATATTTTATTGTATGAGATGATCATGTTTTGTAACCGAAGTTATCGGCAACTGGCAGGAGCCATATGGTTGTCGCTTTGTTGTATGAAATGCAAACGCCCTGTAATTGCTTTACTTTATCACTAAGCAGTAGCGATAGTCGTAGAAACAATAGATGGCGTAAACGACTACGATGCTACGATGAAGATCAAGGTGTCGCGCCGGTGACGATGGTGATCACGAAGGTGCTTCGGAGATGGAGATCACAAGCACAAGATGATGATGGCCATATCATATCACTTATATTGATTGCATGTGATGTTTATCCTTTATGCATCTTATCTTGCTTTGATTGACGGTAGCATTTTAAGATGATCTCTCACTAAAAATTATCAAGAAGTGTTCTCCCTGAGTATGCACCGTTGCCAAAGTTCGTCGTGCCCAGACACCACGTGATGATCAGGTGTGATAAGCTCTACGTCCATCTACAACGGGTGCAAGCTAGTTTTGCACACGCAGAATACTCAGGTTAAACTTGACGAGCCTAGCATATGCAGATATGGCCTCGGAACACGGAGACCGAAAGGTCAAGCGTGAATCATATAGTAGATATGATCAACATATTGATGTTCACCATTGAAACTACTCCATCTCACGTGACGATCGGACATGGTGTAGTTGATATGGATCACGTAATCACTTAGAGGATTAGAGGGATGTCTATCTAAGTGGGAGTTCTTAAGTAATATGATTAATTGAACTTAAATTTATCATGAACTTAGTCCTGGTAGTATTTTGCAAATTATGTTGTAGATCAATAGCTCGTGTTGTTGCTTTCATATGTTTATTTTGATATGTACCTAGAGAAAAATGTGTTGAAAGATGTTAGTAGTTATGATGCGGATTGGATCCGTGATCTGAGGTTTATCCTCATTGCTGCACAGAAGAAATTATGTCCTTAATGCACCGCTAGGTGACAGACCTATTGCAGGAGCAGATGCAGACATTATGAACATCTAGCTAGCTCAATATGATGACTACTTAATAGTTTAGTGCACCATGCTTAACGGCTTAGAATCGGGACTTCAAAGACGTTTTGAACGTCATGGACCATATGAGATGTTCCAGGAATTGAAGTTAATATTTCAAGCAAATACCCGAGTTGAGAGATATGAAGTCTCCAACAAGTTCTATAGCTAAAAGATGGAGGAGAATCGCTCAACTAGTGAGCATGTTCTCAGATTGTCGGGGTACTTCAATCGCTTGAATCAAGTGGGAGTTAATCTTCCAGATAAGATAGTGATTGACAGAATTCTCTAGTCACCATCACTAAGTTACTAGAACTTCGTGATGAACTATAGTATGCAAGGGATGATGAAAACGATTCCCGAGCTGTTCGTGATATTGAAATCGACGAAGGTAGAAATCAAGAAAGAGCATCAAGTGTTGATGATTGACAAGACCACTAGTTTCAAGAAAAAGGGCAAAGGGAAAGAAAGGGAAACTTCAAGTAGAATGGCAAACAAGTTGTCACTCCCATGAAGAAAACCAAAGCTGGACCAAAGCCTGAAATTGAGTGCTTACACTGCAAAGGAAATGGTCACTGGAAGCGGAAATGCCCTAAATATTTGGTGAATAAGAAGGATGGCAAAGTGAACAAGGGTATATTTGATATACAGGTGTTTGATGTGTGCCTTACTAGTGTTTATAGTAGCCCCTGAGTATTTGATACTTGTTCAGTTGCTAAGATTAGTAACTCAAAACAGGAGTTACATAATAAACAGAGACTAGTTGATGGGAAGTGACGATGAGTGTTGGAAATAGTTCCAGGATTGATATGATCATCATCACACACTCCCTATATTTTCGAGATTGGTGTTAAACCTAAATAAATGTTATTTAGCGTTTGCGTTGAGCATGAATATGATTTGATCATGTTTATTGCGATACGTTTATTCATCTAAAATTAGAGAATAATTGTTATTCTGTTTACATGAATAAGACCTTCGATGGTCATACACCCAATGAACATAGTTTGTTGGATCTCGACTGTAGTGATACACATATTCATAATATTGATGCCAAAAGATGCAAAGTTAATAATGATAGTGCAACTTATTTGTGGCACTGCCGTTTGGGTCATATCGGTGTAAAGCGCATGAAGAAACTCCATAAAGATGGATTTTCGGAATCACTTGGTTATGAATCATTTGATGCTTGCGAACCGTGCCTTTTGGGCAAGATGACTAAAACTCCGTTCTCCGAAACAATGGAACAAGCTACTGACTTATTGGAAATAATACATACCGATGTATGCGATCCAATGAGTGTTGATGCTCGTGGCAAGTATCGTTATTTTCTGACCTTCACAAGATGATTTGAGCAGATATGGGTATATCTACTTGATGAAACATAAGTCTGAAGTAGTTGAAAGGTTCAAAGAATTTCAGAGTGAAGTGGAGAATCATCGTAGCAAGAAAATAAAAGTTTCTGTGATTTGATCGTGGAGACAAATATTTGAGTTACGAGTTTGGTCTTCAATTAAAACAATGTGGAGTAGTTTCACAAACTCACGCCACCTGGAACACCACAATGTAATGGTGTGTCCGAACGTCGTAATCGTACTTTACTAGATATGGTGCGATCTATGATATCTCTTATCGGTTTACCACTATCGTTTTGGGGTTATGCATTAGAGGCAGCTGCATTCACGTTTAATAGGGCACCATCTAAATCCGTTGAGACGACACCGTATGAACTATGGTTTAGTAGTAAACATAAGCTGCCATTTCTTAAAGTTTGGAGTTGCGATGCTTATATGAAAAAGGTTTTCAACTTGATAAGCTCGAACCCAAATCGGAGAAGTGCATCTTCATAGAATACCCAAAGGAAACTGTTGGGTACACCTTCTATCAAAGATCCAAAGGCAAGATATTTGTTGCTTAAAATGGATCCTTTCTAGAGAAGGATTTTCTCTCGAAAGAAGTGAGTGGGAGGAAAGTAGAACTTGATAAGGTAACTATACCTTATCCTGAATTGGAAAATAGTTCATCACTGAAATCAGTTCCAGTGATTCCTACACCAATTAGTGAGGAAGCTAATGATATTGATCATGAAACTTCGGATCAAGTTTCTACCGAACTTCGTAGGTCTGCCAGAGTAAGATCCGCACCAGAGTGGTACGGTAATCCTATTCTGGAAATCATGTTACTAGACCATGATGAACCTATGAACTATGAGGAAGCGATGATGAGCCCAGATTCCGCAAAATGGTTTGAGGCCATGAAATCTGAGGTGGGATCCATGTATGAGAACAAAGTGTGGACTTTGGTGGACTTGCCCAATGATCGGCAAGCCATAGAAAATAAATGGATCTTCAAGAGGAAGACAGACGCTGATAGTAGTGTTACTATCTACAAAGCTAGACTTGTCGAAAAAGGTTTTTGACAAAGTTCAAGGTGTTGAATACAATGAGATTTTCTCACTTGTATCGATGCTTAAAAGTCTGTCCGAATCATGTTAGCAATTGCCACATTTTATGAAATTTGGCAAATGGATGTCAAAACTACATTCCTTAATGGGTTTATTAAAGAAGAGTTGTATATGATACAACCAGAAGGTTTTGTCAATCCTAAAGGTGCTAACAAAATGTGCAAGCTCCAGCGATCCATCTATGGACTGGTGCAAGCATCTCAGAGTTGGAATATACGCTTTGATAAGTTGATCAAAGCATATAGTTTTATACAGACTTGCGGTGAAGCCTATATATGTGAAAGTGAGTGGGAGCACTACAACATTTCTGATAAGTATATGTGAATGACATATTGTTGATCGGAAATAATGTAGAATTATTCTGCAAAGCATAAAGGAGTGTTTGAAAGGAGTTTTTCAAAGAAAGACCTCGGCGAAGCTGCTTACACATTGAGCATCAAGATCTATAGAGATAGATCAAGACGCTTGATAAGTTTTTCAATGAATACGTACCTTGACAAGATTTTGAAGTAGTTCAAAATGGAACAGTCAAAGAAAGAGTTCTTGCCTCTGTTACAAGGTGTGAAATTGAGTAAGACTCAAAGCCCGACCACGGCAGAAGATAGAAAGAGAATGAAAGTCATTTCTTATGCCTTGGCCATAGGTTCTATAAAGTATGCCATGCTATGGACCAGACCTATTGTATACTCTGCCCTGGTTTGGCAAGGGAGTACAATAGTGATCTAGGAGTAGATCACTGGACATTGGTCAAGAATATCCTTAGTGAGGACTAAGGAAATATTTCTCGATTATGGAGGTGATAAAAGAGCCCGTCGTAAAGAGTTACATCGGTGCAAGTTTTCACACCAATCCAGATGACTCTAAGTCTCAATCTGGATACATACTGAAAATGGGAGCAATTAGCTAGAGTAGCTCCGTGCAAAGCATTGTAGACATAGAATATTTGCAAAATACATGCGGCTCTGAATGTGACAGAACCGTTGACTAAGCTTCTCTCACGAGCAAAACATGATCACACCTTAGTACTCTTTGGGTGTTAATCACATAGCGATGTGAACTAGATTATTGACTCTAGTAAACCCTTTGGGTGTTGGTCACATGACGATGTGAACTATGGGTGTTAATCATATACAGATATGAATATTGATGTTAAATCACATGGTGATGTGAACTAGATTATTGACTCTAGTGCAAGTGGGAGACTGAAGGAAATATGCCCTAGAGGCAATAATAAAGTTATTATTTATTTCCTTATTTCATGATAAATGTTTATTATTCATGCTAGAATTGTATTAACCGGAAACATAATACATGTGTGAATACATAGACAAACATAGTGTCACTAGTATGCCTCTACTTGACTAGCTCGTGAATCAAAGATGGTTAAGTTTCCTAACCATAGACATGAGTTGTCATTTGATTAATGGGATCACATCATTAGGAGAATGATGTGATTGACATGACCCATTCCGTTAGCCTAGCACTTGATCGTTTAGTATGTTGCTATTGCTTTCTTCATGACTTATACATGTTCCTGTAACTATGAGATTATGCAACTCCCGTTTACCGGAGGAACACTTTGGGTGCTACCAAACGTCACAACGTAACTGGGTGATTATAAAGGAGTACTACAGGTGTCTCCAAAGGTACATGTTGGGTTGGCGTATTTCGAGATTAGGTTTTGTCACTCCGATTGTCGGAGAGGTATCTCTGGGCCCTCTCGGTAATGCACATCACTATAAGCCTTGCAAGCAATGTAGCTAATGAGTTAGTTACGGAATGATGCATTACGTAACGAGTAAAGAGACTTGATGGTAACGAGATTGAACTAGGTATTGGATACCGACGATCGAATCTCGGGCAAGTAACATACCGATGACAAAGGGAACAACGTATGTTGTTATGCGGTTTGACCGATAAAGATCTTCGTAGAATATGTGGGAGCCAATATGGGCATCCAGGTCCCGCTATTTTTTATTGACCGGAAACGTGTTTCGGTCATGTCTACATAGTTCTCGAACCCGTAGGGTCCGCACGCTTAAGGTTTCGATGATAGTTTTATTACGAGTTTATGAGTTTTGATGTACCGAAGGAGTTTGGAGTCCCGGATGAGATTGGGGACATGACGAGGAGTCTCGAAGTGGTTGAGACGTAAAGATCGATATATTGGACGACTATATTCGGAGTTCGGAAAGGTTCTGAGTGATTCGGGTATTTTTCGGAGTACCGGAGAGTTACGAGAATTCGTCGGGGAGTATATGGGCCTTATTGGGCTTTAGGGGAAAGAGAGAGGAGAGGTTGGGCGCCCCCCCAAGGCCTAGTACGAATTGGACTAGGGGGAGGGGCTGCGCCCCCTCCTTCCTTCTCCTCTCTTCCCCCTTTCCTTGATCCTACTCCTACTACTTGGAAGGGGGGAATCCTACTCCCGGTGGGAGTAGGACTCCTCCTTGGCGCGCCCTCCTTGGCCGGCCGCACCTCCCCCCTCCCTCCTTTATATACGGGGGCAGGGGGGCACCCCATGACACACAAGTTGATCTACGGATCGTTCCTTAGCCGTGTGTGGTGCCCCCTCCACCATATTCCACCTCGGACATATCGTCGCGGAGTTTAGGCGAAGCCCTGCGCCGGTAGAACATCATCATCATCACCATGCCGTCATGCTGACGGAACTCATCCCCGACGCTTTGCTGGATCGGAGCCCGGGGATCGTCATCGAGCTGAACGTGTGCTGAACTCGGAGGTGCCGTACGTTCGGTACTTGGATCGGTCGAATTGTGAAGACGTACGACTACATCAACCGCGTTGTCATAACGCTTCCGCTTACGGTCTACGAGGGTACGTGGACAATTCTCTCCCCTCTCGTTGCTATGTCATCACCATGATCTTGCGTGTGCGTAGGAAATTTTTTGAAATTACTACGTTCCCCAACATGTAACAGTAGCAATGGAAAAGTAAATAAGCGAGAACCAGTATATGGAAAACTCGTAGGCACCGGATTAGTGATGGATAATTATGCCGGATGCGGTTCGTCATGTAACAGTCATAACATAGGGTGACACAGAACTAGCTCTAGTTCATCAATGTAATGTAGGCATGTATTCCGTATATAGTCATACGTGCTTATGGAAAAGAACTTGCATGACATCTTTTGTCCTACCCTCCCGTGGCAGCGGGGTCCTATTGGAAACTAAGGGATATTAAGGCCTCCTTTTAATAGAGAACCGGAACAAAGCATTAGCACATAGTGAATACATGAACTCCTCAAACTATGGTCATCACCGGGAGTGGTCCCGATTATTGTCACTTCGGGGTTGCCGGATCATAACACATAGTAGGTGACTATAGACTTGCAAGATAGGATCAAGAACACACATATATTCATGAAAACATAATAGGTTCAGATCTAAAATCATGGCACTCGGGCCCTAGTGACAAGCATTAAGCATAGCAAAGTCATAGCAACGTCAATCTCAGAACATAATGGATACTAGGGATCAAACCCTAACAAAACTATCTCGATTACATGATAAATCTCATCCAACCCATCACCGTCCAGCAAGCCTACGATGCAATTACTCACGCACGGCGGTGGGCATCATGAAATTGGTGATGGAGGATGGTTGATGATGACGACGGCGACGAATCCCCCTCTCCGGAGCCCCGAACGGACTCTAGATCAGCCCTCCCGAGAGAGATTGGGGCTTGGCGGTGGCTCCGTATCGTAAAACGCGATGATTTCTTCTCTCTGATTTTTTTCCCCGAAAGCTAATATATGGAGTTGGAGTTGGCGTCGGAGGGCCACCAGGGGGCCCATGAGGTAGGGGGCGCGCCTAGGGGGCGCCCAGGGAGGGGGGCGCCCCCCACCATCATGGACAGGGTGTGGGCCCCCTGGTCTTCATCTTTGGCGAGGATTTTTTATTGTTTTTTCTAAGGTGTTCCGTGGAGTTCCAGGTCATTCCGAGAACTTTTATTTTCGGCACATAAAACAACACCATGGCAATTCTGCTGAAAACAGCGTCCGTCCGGGTTAGTTCCATTCAAATCATACAAGTTAGAGTCCAAAACAAGGGCAAAAGTGTTTGAAAAAGTAGATACGACGGAGACGTATCAACTCCCCCAAGCTTAAACCCTTGCTTGTCCTCAAGCAATTCAGTTGACAAACTGAAAGAGAAAAAGAAAAACTTTTACAAACTCTGTTTGCTCTTGTTGTTGTAAACATGAAAGGCCAGCATTCATGTTTCAGCAAATATTATGAACTAACCATACTCACAATAACACGTAGGTCTCACAATTACTCATATCAATAGCATAATCAGCTAGCGAGCTATAATAATAAAACTCGGATGACAACACTTTCTCAAAATAATCATAACATGATATAACAAAATGGTATCTCGCTAGCCCTTTCTGAGACCGCAAAACATAAATGCAGAGCACCTGTAAAGATCAAGGACTGACTAAACATTGTAATTCATGGTAAAAGAGATCCAGTCAAGTCATACCCAATATAAACCAATTATAATGAATGCAAACGACAGTGTGCTCTCTAGCGGTGCGTTTTAATAAGAAGGGTGATTACTCAACATAAAAGTAAATAGATAGGCCCTTCGCAGAGGGAAGCAGGGATTTGTAGAGGTGCCAGAGCTCGGTTTTGAAATAGAGATAAATTATAATTTGAGCAGCATACTCTCATTGTCAACATAACAACTAAAAGACGATGATATCTTCCATGCTAAACAGATTATAGGCGGTCCCCAAACAGAATGGTAAAGTTTGTACTCCCCCTCCTCCACAAGCATCAATCCATGGCTTGCTCGAAACAACGAGTGCCTCCAACATTCAACGGGTCCCAAGGGGAGTTTTGTTTGCAGTTATTTTGATTTAGTTTGCATAAAGCATGGGACTGGGCATCCCGGATACCAGCCATTTTCTCGTGAATGAGGAGCGGAGTCCACTCCTCTTGAGAATAACCCGCCTAACACGGAAGATAAGGGCAGCTCTAGTTGACATATGAGCTAATCGAGCATGCAAAACAGAATGTTTATTTGAAGGTTTAGAGTTTGACACATACAAATTTACTTGGAACGGCAGGTAAATACCGCATATAGGTAGGTATAGTGGACTCATATGGAACAACTTTGGGGTTTAAGGAGTTTGGATGCACAAGCAGTATTCCCGCTTAGTACAGGTGAAGGCTAGCAAAAGACTGGGAAGCGACCAACTGAGAGAGCGACAACAGTCGTAAACATGCATCAAAATTAATTTACACCAAATACAAGCATGAGTAGGATATAATCTACCATGAACATAAATATCATGAAGGCTATGTTGATTTGATTCAACTACATGTGTGAACATGTGCCAAGTCGAGTCACTTAATACATTCAAAGGAGGATACCATCCCATCATACCACATCATAATCATTCTAATAGCATGTTGGCACGCAAGGTAAACCATTATAACTCATAGCTAATCAAGCATGGCACAAGCAACTATAATCTCTAAATGTCATTGCAAATATGTTTACTTCATAATAGCTGACTCAAGAATGATGAATCATCATATTTACAAAAACATGAGAGGTCGAGTTCATACCAGCTTTTCTCTTCCCAATAAGTCCATCATAAATCATCATTATTGCCTTTCACTTGCACGACCGAACGATGTGTATAATAATAAGAGTGCACGTGCATTGGACTAAGCTGGAATCTGCAAGCATTCAACTCAAGAGAGAGGACAAGTAATTTGGGCTCGAAGTTAAATAAACAATCATGCATATAAAAGCCACTAAACATTTTCAATATGGTCTTCTCGACCCCCAAAAGAAGGAAAAGAAAATAAAAACTATTTACACGGGAAAGCTCCCAACAGGTAAAAGAAGAACGAGAAATATTTTTGGGTTTTCATTTTAATTACTACAACAAAGAAATAAACTACTACTAATTTTTTTCTTTTTTTTCTTAAGGTTTATTAAACACACAAGAAGAAAGCAGGAAAAAGAAAATAAACTAGCATGGATATTACAGTGAAAGAGTATGAGCACCGACATCTAGCAATGAGTGTGTGTGAGCATGAATGTAATGTCGGTGAGAAATATGTACTCCCCCAAGCTTAGGATTTTGGCCTTAGTTGGTCTATTGCCAGGGATAGACTGGCGGATACCCGTAGGTGTAGCTGGGGTCATACTGTGACGAAGAAGGCTCCGGCTGCCACTAGCTGGCAACCTCCTCTGGATCCCAAGAATAAACAGATAGTCGTGGAGGCTCATCTTGTGGCTCCGGTTCCGGGGCTGGTGCAGGATTGCGATAGGCTTGAACGGCCGACCACGGAATGATGTGAGGACCTGCAGACAAGTTAAACAAAGAGGGAGCAGGCAAAGTAATAGTCTCAGGGTGATGTTTATCAAAGTATAATTTGTATTTGAGCTCCCCTTCGCGACTCTTAACAAGAAAGTCATGTGCTATCATACTCTTATAATTTAAGTAAACACGGGGCAGCGCTGTTTCTTCTTTCTCCTCATGCCTAATAGGTATTTCAAAATGTTCAGCTAGGCGTGAAGCATAAATGCCTCCAAAGATGGGGCCCTTAGTACGGTTCAGACTTAACCGTCTAGCAACAATTCCACCCATACTAACAGAGTTATTGCGGTATAAACCATGGAACAAAATAATAATATCAGGAATACTAAGGTTTCCATAGTTCCCGCGTCCAATCAAGCAACGACTAGCAAATAAGGCAAAGTAGCATAAAACAGGAAAATGTATGCTAGTGATCCTTGCATCAGAAACCTTCCTGGTTTCTCCCACAGTGGTAGTGTTAATAAAAGCTTCTACTTCATTACGGTGGGGTTCATCTAAGGTGCTCTCAAAGGGTATTCTGCAAACCTCGCAGAATTCAGCTAATGTCATCTCTTTAACAACGTCATATAAATGAAACTCTACTGTCGGAGGTGATTTCTTAGGGAAAAAGTAGAAGTTTTGCACAAAAGTATTTGTGAGTAAGAGATATTAATGACGTTGGTCGCGGAGGAAGTCGGTGACGCCAACATTCTCAATCAATAAATAGAAATCTTCATAAATCCCGGCTCTCCTCAAAAAGTCATCGGAAGGCCATTCACACGACCGGACCTCCACGGTGCGAGGCAAATTAAATTTGGGCTTCTGCTCTTCTTCCTTTTGTTTTTCCTTAGAGCTTCGGCTCGACGAGCCCGTTAAAAGTCTGTTCATTATTTTCTGAAACAATCTGAAATTTTTAGTAACTTCAAATAAAAGTGAACCAACTTCAATAAAATTGATAGTAACAACTCCCACAAGTGCCTAGAGCCTATATAAAGCATTGGAACTACTTGGAATCATATAAATTTGACATGCAAGCTCAAGAACATGGTCACCTATGCAGCACAAATTTGCAATGAATAAAGCACTAGAACAAAAACTAATTGGACCAATGGAGGAGTCACATACCAAGGAACAATCTCCCCAAGCAGTTTTGCGAGAGGTGCTTTGAGCAAGGAGATCGAAAATGACAGCAACGGGGGCTGGAACTCGTGCTTGAGTTGGTTTTTCGTGTTTGTGTGAGGCGGAGGAAGAAGATGGGTGCAGGGATAAGTGGAGGAGGGCCATCATGGGCCCACGAGGCAGGGGGCGCGCCCTCCACCCTCGTGACCAGGTGGTAGCTCCCCCCGTGGTAATTTTTGCACAGTAAATCCTCAAATATTTCCGAAAAAATCATATTAAATTGGCATGGCATTCTGAGGACTTTTATTTTCGGGATAGTTTTATTTTGCACGGATAAGTCAGGAGACAGACAGAAAAATACTATTTTACTTTGTTTCTACTAAATAACAGAAAATGTAAAAAGGATACAGAAGGTTGTGCTTCTAGTTTCATCCGTCTCGTGATCATCAAAATGAACCCACTAACAAGGTTGATCAAGTCTTGTTAACGAACTCATTCCGAATAATCACGGAACCAGAGAAATTTCGAATAACACTAAGTTACCTCAACGGGGATATGAAAATCCCCAACTATAAGAATATCATACTTTTTCTTGATAGTAGGGAGAGGAAATTCAAAACCTCCAAATATAATCGATGGAATTTTTCCAATGGAGTTGATACTATAAACTTGAGGTTGTTTCCTCAGAAAATGTACCGTGTGCTCATTGCCATTAACATGAAAAGTGACATTGCCTTTGGTGCAATCAATAACAGCCCCTACAGTATTAAGGAAAGGTCTTCCAAGAATAATAGACATACTACCATCCTCGGGAATATCAAGAATAACAAAGTCCATTAAAATAGTAACGTTTGCAACCACAACAGGCACATCCTCACAAATACCGACAGGTATAGCAGTTGATTTATCAGCCATTTGCAAAGATATTTCAGTAGGGGTCAACTTATTCAAGTCAAGTCTACGATATAAAGAGAGAGGCATAACACTAACACCGGCTCCAAGATCACATAAAGCAGTTTTAACATAATTTCTCTTAATGGAGCATGGTATAATAGGTACTCCTGGATCTCCAAGTTTCTTTGGTATTCCACCCTTAAAAGTATAATTAGCAAGCATTGTGGAAATTTCAGCTTCAGGTATCTTTCTTTTATTAGTAATGATATCCTTCATATACTTAGCATAAGGATTTGTTTTGAGCACATCAGTTAATCGCATACGCAAAAAGATGGGTCTAATCATTTCAGCAAAGCGCTCAAAATCCTCATCATCCTTTTTCTTGGATGGTTTCGGAGGAAAAGGCATGGGTTTCTGAACCCATGGTTCCCTTTCTTTACCATGTTTCCTAGCAGCGAAGTCTCTTTTATCATAACGTTGATTCTTTGATTGTGGGTTATCAAGATCAACAGCAGGTTCAACTTCTACATCATTATCATTACTAGGTTGAGCATCAACATGAACATTATCATTAACATTATCACTAGGTTCATGTTCATCACCTGATTGTGTTTCAACATCAGACATAGAGATGTCATTTGGATTCTCAGGTGGTTCAGCAATAGGTTCACTAGAAGTTTGCAAAGTCCTATCATTTTTCTTTTTATTCCATTTAGAAGAACTAGGTACATCAATGTTATTTCTCTGAGAATCTTGCTCGATTCTCTTAGGGTGGCCTTTAGGATACAAAGGTTCCTGAGTCATTCTACCAGTTCTAGTAGCCACCCTAACAGCATAATCATTTTTCTTACTATTCATTTCATCAAGCACTTCTTTTTGAGCTTTAAGTACTTGTTCTACTTGAGTGGTAACCATAGAAGCATGTTTGCTAACAAGTTTAAGTTCACCTCTAATATCAGCCATATAATCACCCAAGCGTTTAATCATAAAGGTATACTGTTTTAATTGTCTACCAAAATAAGCATTAAAGTCATCTTGCTTAAACATAAAGTCATCAAACTCATCCAAGCACTGACTAGCAATTTTAGTAGGAGGGACTTTAGCTTTATCATATCTATAGAGAGAATTTACCTTTACTACCTGTGTCGGGATATCGGGAGGTTCTTCAGTAAATAAGTAATTGAGATCATATACTTCTTCCACAGGCGGTAAATTAAGACCATGTATTTCTTCAATGGGAGGTAAATTCTTAACATCTTCAGCTTTAATACCTTTTTCTTTCATAGATTCCTTTGCCTCTTGCATATCTTCGGGACTGAGAAATAGAACACCTCTCTTCTTCGGAGTTGGTTTAGGAATAGGCTTGGTAATTGGCTTTGGAACTGGCTCAGGAGGTGCCCAATTATTTTCATTTGTCAACATATTATTCAATAGAATTTCAGCTTCATCCGGTGTTCTTTCCCTGAAAAGAGAACCAGCACAACTATCCAGGTAATCTCTGGAAGCATTAGTTAGTCCATTATAAAAGATATCAAGTATTTCAGGTTTCTTAAGAGGATGATCAGGCAAAGCATTAAGTAACTTGAGAAGCCTCCACCAAGCTTGTGGGAGACTCTCTTCTTCAATTTGCACAAAGTTGTATATTTCCCTTAAGGCAGCTTGTTTCTTATGAGCTGGGAAATTTTTAGCAGAGAAGTAATAAATCATATCCTGGGGACTTTGCACACAACCAGGATCAAGACAATTAAACCATATCTTAGCATCACCCTTTAATGAGAACGGAAATATTTTGAGTAAATAAAGGTAGCGCGATCTCTCATTATTAGTAAACAGGGTAGCTATATCATTTAACTTAGTAAGATGTGCCACAACAGTTTCAGATTCATAACCATAGAAAGGATCAGATTCAACCAAAGTAATTATATCTGGATCAACAGAAAAATCATAATAATCCTTATCGGGAACACAAATAGGTGAAGTAGCAAAAGCAGGGTCGGGTCTCGTTCTATCTCTAAAAGATTCTTTACTCCATTTAACTAGCAACCTCTTAAGTTCATATCTATCCTGGCAAGCAAAAATAGCTGCAGAAGATTCCGCATCAAAAAGATAACCCTCAGGAATAGCAGGCATATTCTCATCATCACTATCATCATCATATTCAGGTTCAATAATTTCTCTTTCTCTAGACCTAGCAATTTGCTCATCAAGAAATTCACCAAGGGGCACAGTATTATCAAGCATAGAAGTAGTTTCATCATAAGTATCATGCATAGCAGAAGTGGCATCATCAATAACATGCGACATATCAGAATTCATAGCAGTAGTAGGTTTAGGTGTCGCAAGCTTACTTATAACAGAAGGAGAATCTAGTGCAAGGCTGGATGGCAGTTCCTTACCTTCCCTCGTAGTTGAGGGCAAAATAGTAGTTCGATCATCTTTCAGGTTCTTCATAGTGTCCAGCAGATATAAATCCCAAGTGACTCAAAGAATAGAGCTATGCTCCTCAGAAACGGCGCCAAAAAAAGGTCTTGATAACCCACAAGTATAGGGGATCGCAACAGTATTCGAGGGTAGAGTATTCAACCCAAATTTATTGATTCGACACAAGGGGAGCCAAAGAATATTCTCAAGTATTAGCAGCTGAGTTGTCAATTCAACCACACCTGGAAACTTAGTATCTGCAGCAAAGTGTTTAGTAGCAAAGTAATATGATAGTGGTGGTAACAGTAACAAAAGTAAAGACAGCAAAAGTAATAATTTTGGTATTTTGTAGTGATTGTAACAGTAGCAACAGAAAAGTAAATAAGCGAGAACCAGTATATGGAAAACTCGTAGGCACCGGATTAGTGATGGATAATTATGCCGGATGCGGTTCGTCATGTAATAGTCATAACATAGGGTGACACAGAACTAGCTCCAGTTCATCAATGTAATGTAGGCATGTATTCCGTATATAGTCATACGTGCTTATGGAAAAGAACTTGCATGACATCTTTTGTCCTACCCTCCCGTGGCAGCAGGGTCCTATTGGAAACTAAGGGATATTAAGGCCTCCTTTTAATAGAGAACCGGAACAAAGCATTAGCACATAGTGAATACATGAACTCCTCAAACTATGGTCATCATCGGGAGTGGTCCCGATTATTGTCACTTCGGTGTTGCGGATCATAACACATAGTAGGTGACTATAGACTTGCAAGATAGGATCAAGAACACACATATATTCATGAAAACATAATAGGTTCAGATCTGAAATCATGGCACTCAGGCCCTAGTGACAAGCATTATGCATAGCAACGTCATAGCAACATCAACCTCAGAAAATAATGGATACTAGGGATCAAACCCTAACAAAACTAACTCGATTAGATGAAAAATCTCATCCAACCCATCACCGTCCAACAAGCCTACGATGCAATTACTTACGCACGACGGTGAGCATCATGAAATTGGTGATGGAGGATGGTTGATGATGACGACGGCGACGAATCCCCCTCTCCGGAGCCCCGAACGGACTCCAGATCAGCCCTCCCGAGAGAGATTAGGGCTTGGCAGCGGCTCCGTACCGTAAAACACGATGATTTCTTCTCTCTGATTTTTTTCTCCCCGAAAGCCAATATATGGAGTTGGAGTTGGCATCGGAGGGCCACCAGGGGGCCCACGAGGTAGGGGGCGCGCCCAGGGGGGCGCCCAGGGGGGCACCCCCCACCCTCGTGGACAGGGTGTGGGCCCCCTGGTATTCATCTTTGGCGAGGATTTTTTATTGTTTTTTCTAAGGTGTTCCTTGGAGTTCCAGGTCATTCCGAGAACTTTTATTTTCTGCACATAAAACAACACCATGGCAATTCTGCTGAAAACAACATCAGTCCGGGTTAGTTCCGTTCAAATCATACAAGTTAGAGTCCAAAACAAGGGCAAAAGTGTTTGGAAAAGTAGATACGACGGAGACGTATCAACTCCCGCAAGCTTAAACCCTTGCTTGTCCTCAAGCAATTCAGTTGACAAACTGAAAGAGAAAAAGAAAAACGTTTACAAACTCTGTTTGCTCTTGTTGTTGTAAACATGAAAAGCCAGCATTCAAGTTTCAGCAAATATTATGAACTAACCATACTCACAATAACACGTAGGTCTCACAATTACTCATATCAATAGCATAATCAGCTAGCGAGCTATAATAATAAAACTCGGATGACAAAATAATCATAACATGGTATAACAAAATGGTATCTCGCTAGCCCTTTCTGAGACCGCAAAACATAAATGCAGAGCACCTTTAAAGATCAAGGATTGACTAAACATTGTAATTCATGGTAAAAGAGATCCAGTCAAGTCATCCCAATATAAACCAATTATAATGAATGCAAATGACAGTGTGCACTCCAGTGGGTGCTTTTTAATAAGAAGGGTGATGACTCAATGTAAAAGTAAATAGATAGGCCCTTCGCAGAGGGAAGCAGGGATTTGTAGAGGTGCCAGAGCTCGGTTTTGAAATAGAGATAAATTATATTTTGAGCAGCATACTCTCATTGTCAACATAACAACGAAAAGACGACGATATCTTCCATGCTAAATAGATTATAGGCGGTTCCCAAACAGAATGGTAAAGTTTATACTCCCCCTCCTCCACAAGCATCAATCCATGGCTTGCTCGAAACAACAAGTGCCTCCAACATTCAACGGGTCCCAGGGGAGTTTTGTTTGCAGTTATTTTGATTTAGTTTGCATAAAGCATGGGACTGGGCATCCCGGATACCGGTCATTTTCTCGTGAATGAGGAGCGGAGTCCACTCCTCTTGAGAATAACCTGCCTAACACGGAAGATAAGGGCAGCTCTAGTTGACATATGAGCTAATCGACCATGCAAAACAGAATGTTTATTTGAAGGTTTAGAGTTTGGCACATACAAATTTACTTGGAACGGCAGGTAAATACCGTATATAGGTAGGTATAGTGGACTCATATGGAACAACTTTGGGGTTTAAGGAGTTTGGATGCACAAGCAGTATTCCCGCTTAGTACAGGTGAAGGCTAGCAAAAGACTGGGAAGCGACCAACTCAGAGAGCAACAACAGTCGTAAACATGCATCAAAATTAATTTAGACTGAATACAAGCATGAGTAGGATATAATCTACCATGAACATAAATATCATGAAGGCTATGTTGATTTGATTCAACTACATGTGTGAACATGTGCCAAGTCGAGTCACTTAATACATTCAAAGGAGGATACCATCCCATCATACCACATCATAATAATCCTAATAGCATGTTGGCACACAAGGTAAACCATTATAACTCATAGCTAATCAAGCATGGCACAAGCAACTATAATCTCTAAATGTCATTGCAAATATGTTTACTTCATAATAGCTGACTCAGGACGATGAATCATCATATTTACAAAAACAAGAGAGGTCGAGTTCATACCAGCTTTTCTCTTCCCAATAAGTCCATCATAAATCATCATTATTGCCTTTCACTTGCACGACCGAACGATGTGTATAATAATAAGAGTGCACGTGCATTGGACTAAGCTGGAATCTACAAGCATTCAACTCAAGAGAGAAGACAATTAATTTGGGCTCGAAGTTAAATAAACAATCATGCATATAAGAGCCACTAAACATTTTCAATATGGTCTTCTCGACCTCCAAAAGAAGGAAAAGAAAATAAAAACTATTTACACGGGAAAGCTCCCAACAAGTAAAATAAGAACGGGAAATATTTTTGGGTTTTCATTTTAATTACTATGACAAGAAATAAACTACTATTATTTTTTTTTCTTTTTTTCTTAAGGTTTATTAAACACACAAGAAGAAAGCATGAAAAAGAAAATAAACTAGCATGGATATTACAGTGAAAGAGTATGAGCACCGACATGTAGCAATGAGTGTGTGTGAACATGAATATAATGTCGGTGAGAAATACGTACTCCCCCAAGCTTAGGCTTTTGGCCTAAGTTGGTCTATTGCCAGGGATAGCCTGGCGGATACCCGTAGGTGTAGTTGGGGTCATACTATGACAAAGAAGGCTCCGGCTGCCACTGGCTGGCAACCTCCTCTGGATCCCAAGAATAAACAGATAGTTGTGGAGGCTCATCTTGTGGCTCCGGTTCCGGGGCTGGTGCAGGATTGCAATAGGCTTGAACGGCCGACCACGGAATGATGTGAGGACCTGCAGACAAGTTAAACAAAGAGGGAGCAGGCAAAGTAATAGTCTCAGGGTGATGTTTATCAAAGTATAATTTTATTTGAGCTCCCCTTCGCGACTCTTAACAAGAAAGTCATGCGCTATCATACTCTTATAATTTAAGTAAACTCGGGGCAGCGTTGTTTCTTCTTTCTCCTGATGCCTAATAGGTATTTCAAAATGTTCAGCTAGGCGTGAAGCATAAATGCCTCCAAAGATGGGGCCCTTAGTACGGTTCAGACTTAACCGTCTAGCAACAATCCCACCCATACTAACAGAGTTATTGCGGTATAAACCATGGAACAAAATAATAATATCAGGATACTAAGGTTTCCACAGTTCCCGCGTCCAAGCAAGCATCGACTAGCAAATAAGGCAAAGTAGCGTAAAACAGGAAAATGTATGCTAGTGATCCTTGCATCAGAAACCTTCCTGGTTTCTCCCACAGTGATAGTGTTAATAAAATCTTCTACTTCATTACGGTGGGGTTCATCTAAGGTGCCCTTACAGGGTATTCTGCAAACCTCACAGAATTTAGCTAATGTCATCTCTTTAACAACGTCATATAAATGAAACTCTACTGTCGGAGGTGATTTCTTAGGGAAAAAGTAGAAGTTTTGCACAAAAGTATTTGTGAGTAAGAGATACTGATGACGTTGGTCGCGGAGGAAGTCGGTGAGGCCAGCATTCTCAATCAATAAATAGAAATCTTCATAAATCCCGGCTCTCCTCAAAAAGCCATCGGAAGGCCATTCACACGGCCGGACCTCCGTGGTGCAAGGCAAATTAGATTTGGGCTTCTGCTCTTCTTCCTTTTGTTTTTCCTTAGAGCTTCGGCTCGACGAGCCCCTTAAAAGTCTCTTCATTATTTTCTGAAACAATCTGAAATTTTTAGTAACTTCAAATAAAAGTGAACCAACTTCAATAAAATTGATTGTAACAACTCCCACAAGTGCCTAGAGCCTATATAAAGCATTGGAACTACTTGGAACCATATAAATTTGACATGCAAGCTCAAGAACATGGTCACCTATGCAGCACAAATTTGCAATGAATAAAGCACTAGAACAAAAACTAATTGGACCAATGGAGGAGTCACATACCAAGGAACAATCTCCCCAAGCAGTTTTGTGAGAGGTGCTTTGAGCAAGGAAATCGAAAATCACAGCAACGGGGGCTGGAACTCGTGCTTGAGTTGGTTTTTCGTGTTTGTGTGAGGCGGAGGAAGAAGATGGGTGCAGGGATAGGTGGAGGAGGGCCATCATGGGCCCACGAGGCAGGGGGCGCGCCCTCCACCCTCGTGACCAGGTGGTAGCTCCCCCCGTGGTAATTTTTGCACAGTAAATCCTCAAATATTCCCGAAAAAATCATATTAAATTGGCATGGCATTCTGAGGACTTTTATTTTCGGGATATTTTTATTTTGCACGGATAAGTCAGGAGACAGACAGAAAAATACTATTTTACTTTATTTCTACTAAATAACAGAAAATATAAAAAGGGTACAGAAGGTTGTGCTTCTAGTTTCATCCGTCTCGTGATCATCAAAATGAACCCACTAATAAGGTTGATCAAGTCTTGTTAACGAACTCATTCCGAATAATCACGGAACCGGAGAAATTTCGAATAACACTAAGTTACCTCAAAGGGGATATGAAAATCCCCAACAATAAGAATATCATACTTTTTCTTGACATTAGGGAGAGGAAATTCAAAACCTCCAAATATAATCGATGGAATTTTTCCAATGGAGTTGATACTATAAACTTGAGGTTGTTTCCTCGGAAAATGTACCGTGTGCTCATTGCCATTAACATGAAAAGTGACATTGCCTTTGGTGCAATCAATAACAGCCCCTGCATTATTAACGAAAGGTCTTCCAAGAATAATAGACATACTATCATCCTCGGGAATATCAAGAATAACAAAGTCCGTTAAAATAGTAACGTTTGCAACCACAACAGGCACATCCTCACAAATACCGACAGGTATAGCAGTTGATTTATCAGCCATTTGCAAAGATATTTCAGTAGGTGTCAACTTATTCAAGTCAAGTCTACGATATAAAGAGAGAGGCATAACACTAACACCGGCTCCAAGATCACATAAAGCAGTTTTAACATAATTTCTCTTAATGGAGCATGGTATAGTAGGTACTCCTGGATCTCCAAGTTTCTTTGGTATTCCACCCTTAAAAGTATAATTAGCAAGCATGATGGAAATTTCAGCTTCAGATATCTTTCTTTTATTAGTAATGATATCCTTCATATACTTAGAATAAGGATTTGTTTTGAGCACATCAGTTAATCGCATATGCAAAAAGATGGGTCTAATCATTTCAGCAAAGCGCTCAAAATCCTCATCATCCTTTTTCTTGGATGGTTTCGGAGGAAAAGGCATGGGTTTCTGAACCCATGGTTCCCTTTCTTTACCATGTTTCCTAGCAGCGAAGTCTCTTTTATCATAACGTTGATTCTTTGATTGTGGGTTATCAAGATCAACAACAGGTTCAACTTCTACATCATTATCATTACTAGGTTGAGAATCAACATGAACATTATCATTAACATTATCACTAGGTTCATGTTCATCACCTGATTGTGTTTCAACATCAGACATAGAGATGTCATTTGGATTCTCAGGTGGTTCAGCAATAGGTTCACTAGAAGTTTGCAAAGTCCTATCATTTTTCTTTTTATTCCTTTTAGAAGAACTAGGTACATCAATGTTATTTCTCTGAGAATCTTGCTCGATTCTCTTAGGGTGGCCTTTAGGATACAAAGGTTCCTGAGTCATTCTACCAGTTCTAGTAGCCACCCTAACAGCATAATCATTTTTCTTACTATTCATTTCATCAAGCACTTCTTTTTGAGCTTTAAGTACTTGTTCTACTTGAGTGGTAACCATAGAAGCATGTTTGCTAACAAGTTTAAGTTCACCTCTAATATCAGCCATATAATCACCCAAGCGTTTAATCATAAAGGTATACTGTTTTAATTGTCTACCAAAATAAGCATTAAAGTCATCTTGCTTAAACATAAAGTCATCAAACTCATCCAAGCACTGACTAGCAATTTTAGTAGGAGGGACTTTAGCTTTATCATATCTATAGAGAGAATTTACCTTTACTACCTGTGTCGGGATATCGGGAGGTTCTTCAGTAAACAAGTAATTGAGATCATATACTTCTTCCACAGGCGGTAAATTAAGACCATGTATTTCTTCAATAGGAGGTAAATTCTTAACATCTTCAGCTTTAATACCTTTTTCTTTCATAGATTTCTTTGCCTCTTGCATATCTTCGGGACTGAGAAATAGAACACCTCTCTTCTTCGGAGTTGGTTTAGGAATAGGCTCGGTAATTGGCTCTGGAACTGGCTCAGGAGGTGGCTCAGGAGGTGCCCAATTATTTTCATTTGTCAACATATTATTCAATAGAATTTCAGCTTCATCCGGTGTTCTTTCCCTGAAAAGAGAACCAGCACAACTATCCAGGTAATCTCTGGAAGCATCAGTTAGTCCATTATAAAAGATATCAAGTATTTCAGGTTTCTTAAGAGGATGATCAGGTAAAGCATTAAGTAACTTGAGAAGCCTCCACCAAGCTTGTGGGAGACTCTCTTCTTCAATTTGCACAAAGTTGTATATTTCCCTTAAGGCAGCTTGTTTCTTATGAGCTGGGAAATTTTTAGCAGAGAAGTAATAAATCATATCCTAGGGACTTTGCACACAACTAGGATCAAGACAATTAAACCATATCTTAGCATCACCCTTTAATGAGAACGGAAATATTTTGAGTAAATAAAGGTAGCGCGATCTCTCATTATTAGTAAACAGGGTAGCTATATCATCTAACTTAGTAAGATGTGCCACAACAGTTTCAGATTCATAACCATAGAAAGGATCAGATTCAACGAAAGTAATTATATCTGGATCAACAGAAAAATCATAATAATCCTTATCGGGAACACAAATAGGTGAAGTAGCAAAAGCAGGGTCGGGTCTCATTCTATCTCTAAAAGATTCTTTACTCCATTTAACTAGCAACCTCTTAAGTTCATATCTATCCTGGCAAGCAAAAATAGCTGCAAAAGATTCCGCATCAAAAAGATAACCCTCAGGAATAGCAGGCATATTCTCATCATCACTATCATCATCGTATTCAGGTTCAATAATTTCTCTTTCTCTAGACCTAGCAATTTGCTCATCAAGAATTTCACCCAAGGGGCACAGTATTATCAAGCATAGAAGTAGTTTCATCATAAGTATCATGCATAGCAGAAGTGGCATCATCAATAACATGCGACATATCAGAATTCATAGCAGTAGCAGGTTTAGGTGTCGCAAGCTTACTTATAACAGAAGGAGAATCTAGTGCAAGGCTGGATGGCAGTTCCTTACCTCCCCTCGTAGTTGAGGGCAAAATAGTAGTTCGATCATCTTTCAAGTTCTTCATAGTGTCCAGCAGATATAAATCCCAAGTGACTCAAAGAATAGAGCTATGCTCCCCGGCAACAGCGCCAGAAAAAGGTCTTGATAACCCACAAGTATAGGGGATCGCAACAGTTTTCGAGGGTAGAGTATTCAACCCTAATTTGTTGATTCGACACAAGGGGAGCCAAAGAATATTCTCAAGTATTAGCAGCTGAGTTGTCAATTCAACCACACCTGGAAACTTAGTATCTGCAGCAAAGTGTTTAGTAGCAAAGTAATATGATAGTGGTGGTAACGGTAACAAAAGTAAAGACAACAAAAGTTATGTTTTTGGTATTTTGTAGTGATTGTAACAGTAGCAACGGAGAAGTAAATAAGCGAGAACCAGTATATGGAAAACTCATAGGCACCGGATTAGTGATGGATAATTATGCCGGATGCGGTTCGTCATGTAATAGTCATAACATAGGGTGACACAGAACTAGCTCTAGTTCATCAATGTAATGTAGGCATGTATTCCGTATATAGTCATACGTGCTTATGGAAAAGAACTTGCATGACATCTTTTGTCCTACCCTCCCGTGGCAGCAGGGTCCTATTGGAAACTAAGGGATATTAAGGCCTCCTTTTAATAGAGAACCGGAACAAAGCATTAGCACATAGTGAATACATGAACTCCTCAAACTATGGTCATCACCGGGAGTGGTCCCGATTATTGTCACTTCGGGGTTTCCGGATCATAACACATTGTAGGTGACTATAGACTTGCAAGATAGGATCAAGAACACACATATATTCATGAAAACATAATAGGTTCAGATCTGAAATCATGGCACTCGGGCCCTAGTATCAAGCATTAAGCATAGCAAAGTCATAGCAACTTTAATCTCAGAACATAATGGATACTAAGGATCAAACCCTAACAAAACTAACTCGATTACATGATAAATATCATCCAACCCATCACCGTCCAGCAAGCCTACGATGCAATTACTCACGCACGGCGGTGAGCATCATGAAATTGGTGATGGAGGATGGTTGATGATGACGACGGCGACGAATCCCCCTCTCCGGAGCCCCGAACGGACTCCAGATCAGCCCTCCCAAGAGAGATTAGGGCTTGGCGGCGGCTCCATATCGTAAAACGCGATGATCTCTTCTCTCTGTTTTTTTTTTCTCCTCGAAAGCCAATATATGGAGTTGGAGTTGGCGTCGGAGGGCCACCAAGGGCCCACGAGGTTGGGGGCGCGCCCAGGGGGGGCCCACCCTCGTGGACAGGGTGTGGGCCTCCTGGTCTTCATCTTTGGCGAGGATTTTTTATTGTTTTTTTTCTAAGGTGTTTAGTGGAGTTTCAGGTCATTCCGAGAACTTTTATTTTCTGCACATAAAACAACACCATGGCAATTCTGCAGAAAACAGCATTAGTCTAGGTTAGTTCCATTCAAATCATACAAGTTAGAGTCCAAAACAAGGGCAAAAGTATTTGGAAAAGTAGATACGATGGAGACGTATCAGACAACCACATTCACTTTCAATAGGGCACCACGTAATTCCGTTGAGATGACACCGTATGAACTATGGTTTAGAGAAACCTAAGCTGTCGTTTCTTGAAAGTTTGGGGCTGCGACGCTTATGTGAAAAAAAGTTTCATCCTGATAAACTTGAACCCAAAGCGGATAAATACATCTTCATAGGACACCCAAAACAGTTGGGTATACCTCCTATTTCAGATCCGGAAGCAAAAGTGATTGTTTCTAGTAATGGGTCCTTTCTCGAGGAAAAGTTTCTCTCGAAAGAATTGAGTGGGAGGATGGTGGAGACTTGATACGATTATTGAAACGTCACTACAACTAGTGTGTAGCAGGGCATAGGAAGTTGTTCCTGTGGCACCTACACCAATTGAAGTGGAAGCTGATGATAGTTATCATGAAGCCTCGGATGAAGTCACTGCCGAACCTCGTAGGACGACAAGGACGCGTACTGCTTCAGAGTGGTACGGTAATCCTGTCTTAGAGGTCATGTTGCTAGACAACAATGAACCTACGAGCTATGGAGAAGCGATGGTGGGCCCGGATTCCGACAAATGGCTCGAGGCCATAAAATCCGAGAGAAGATCCATGTATAAAACAAAGTGTAGACTTTGGAAGAACTACTTGATGGTCATAAGGCTGTTGGGTACAGATGGATTTTAAAAGGGAAGACAGACAATGATGATAAGTGTCACCATTAACAAAGCTCGACTTGTCACTGAGATGTTTTCTGACAAGTTCAAGGAGTTGACTACGATGATACTTTCTCACTCGTAGCGATGCTAAGAGTCTATTAGAATTATATTAGCAGCTACTGCATTATTTATGAAATCTTGTAGATAGGATGTCAAAATATAGTTTCCTCGACGATTTTCTTGAGGAAAGGTTGTATCTGATACAACCAGAAGGTTTTGACAATCCTAAAAGATGCTAACAAGTATGCAAAGCTCCAGCAATCCTTCTAAGGACTGGAGTAAGCATCTCGGAGTTGGAATATACGCTTTGATGAGATGATCAAAGATTTTGGATTTATACAAAGTTTATGAGAAACTTGTATTTCCAAAGAAGTGAGTGGGAGCACTATAGAATTTCTGATGAGTATATGTTGTTGACGTATTGTTGATCAGAAATGATATAGAATTTCTAGAAAGCATATAGGGTATTTGAAAAAGGTGTTTTTCAATGGAAAACCTGGATTAAGGTACTTGAACATTGAGCATCAAGATCTATAAGGATAGATCAAAAATGCTCAATAATACTTTCAAACGAAGGACTTGATCCGGGAGTAGAGGTTGTGATTCCCGACAATGCCCCCAAGGAGGATAGTGACACCCACAGGCGCCGTGGCCGCCGACCGACCATTCTTTCACCTGGTGCAGCCACTCCTAGGCAGCAGCCCGAGGTCGACCAGTGTTGGAAATATGCCCTAGAGGCAATAATAAAATGGTTATTATTGTATTTCCTTGTTCATGATAATTGTCTATTGTTCATGCTATAATTGTATTAACTGGAAACCGTAATACATGTGTGAATACATAGACCACAACATGTCCCTAGTGAGCCTCTAGTTGACTAGCTCGTTGATCAACAGATGGTCATGGTTTCCTGACCATGGACATTGGATGTCATTGATAACGGGATCACATCATTAGGAGAATGATGTGATGGACGAGACCCAATCCTAAGCATAGCACAAGATCGTGTAGTTCGTTTGCTAAAGCTTTTCTAATGTCAAGTATAATTTCCTTAGACCATGAGATTGTGTAACTCCCTGATACCGTAGGAGTGCTTTGGGTGTACCAAACATCACAACGTAACTGGGTGGCTATAAAGGTGCACTACGGGTATCTCCGAAAGTGTCTGTTGGGTTGGCACGAATCGAGACTGGGATTTGTCACTCCGTATGACGGAGAGGTATCTCTGGGCCCACTCGGTAATGCATCATCATAATGAGCTCAATATGACTAAGTAGTTAGTCACGGGATCATGCATTATGGAACAAGTAAAGTGACTTGCCGGTAACGAGATTGAACGAGGTATTGGGATACCGACGATCGAATCTCGGGCAAGTAACATACCGATTGACAAAGGGAATTGCATACGGGATTGCTTGAATCCTTGACATCGTGGTTCATTCGATGAGATCATCGTGGAACATGTGGGAGCCAACATGGGTATCCAGATCCCGCTGTTGGTTATTGACCAGAGAACGTCTCGGTCATGTCTCCATGGTTCCCGAACCCGTAGGGTCTACACACTTAAGGTTCGGTGACGCTAGAGTTGTTATGGGAAATAGTATGTGGTTACCGAAGGTTGTTCGGAGTCCCGGATGAGATCCCGTACATGACGAGGAGCTCCGGAATGGTCTGGAGGTGAAGATCGGTATATTGGACGAAGGGTATTGGAGTCCGAAATTGTTCCGGGGGTACCAGGTGATGACCAGCGTGTCCGAAAGGGGTTTCGGAGGCCCCGGCAAGCGTTGGGGGGCCTTATGGGCCAAGGGGAGAGGGCACATCAGCCCACTAAGGGGCTGAGCGCCCCTCCCACCCCATCTCACGTAACCAGGAGAGGTGGGGGCGCCACCCCTAGGGCAGCCGCCCCTCCCGGCTTGGGGGGCAAGTTTCCTAGGGGGTGGGGGCGCCCAAACCCATCTAGGGTTTCCCTTGTGGCCGCCGCCCCTCCCCTAGGGAACCCTAGGGCGCCTCCCCCTCCTCCCTTCCCCCTATATATAGTGAGGGAGAGAGAGAGGGCAGCCGCACCCTTGCCCTTGGCGCAGCCCCTCCCTCCTCCAACACTTCCTCCTCCTCCGTAGTGCTTAGCGAAGCTCTGCCGGAGAACCACGAGCTCCATCACCACCACGCCGTCGTGTTGTAGGAGTTCTCCCTCAACTTCTCCTCTCCCCTTGCTGGATCAAGAAGGAGGAGACGTCCCCGGGCTGTACGTGTGTTGAACGCGGAGGCGCCGTCCGTTCGGCGCTTAGATCGGAATCGACCGCGATTTGAATCGCTGTGTGTACGACTCCACCAACCGCGTTCTTGTAACGCTTCCGCATCGCGATCTTCAAGGGTATGAAGATCAACTCATCCTCTCCCTCTCTTGTTGCTAGAATCTCCATAGATTGATCTTGGTGATGTGTTGGAAATTGTGAATTATTGCTACGTTACCCAACAACCAGTACCTCCATTGGACCGCGCACCCACCACACAGCGAGCACGCCACCATTGTGCACGTCCACCAGCTAGCTTCCCCGACGACGGGCCTACATAGACCAAATCAGGTCCTGCACCCCACATCCAACCGCGGTCGGAGCCTCCCTGCTCCATCAAGCGGCAATCAGGCACCACCAGCAGCCGACAGTGCCCCCACCGAAAACACTAGCCACGGACGACCTGGCAGATCCATGCACCCCCCTTCCCCGCGCATTGGGTACTCCCTCGCGCCCCCAACGCGCCCGCAGTACCCCCTGCGCGGCCCCACCCGCCACCGCCCTATCGTGCCGCCTCACTCCCTCTAGCGCCGGATCCCACGCATCTGAGCTGTCGTCGCGAATCAAGGCCCCTGGCCCGAAGCCACCCTTCTCGAAGCCGCCAGATCCACGGCCTCCCCGACACAGCCATGTTGCGGCGTCCTACATGTGCCTCCCTGCTCTCGAACACGGCCACCCCTGCCCCGTGCGCACGCCGGTGCGAGAGCACCGCCCTGGATCCCGCAGAGATGAGCAGCTCCGCGTTGCTGGAGCTCAAACGGGAGGAGGAAGTGCCATGCCGCCGCCGAGCCGCGCGGGCTTTGCCTGGCGACGTCAGCTGGCGGCGGCGAGAGGAAGAGGGCCGGTGGATCTACACTGACGGCGGCTAGGTTTCGCCCCCTGGCCGCCCGCGAGAGCGACCCGAGCAGCTCTCGTGACACCAACAAGTGAAATAATAGCGTCTGGTTCACTCTCCTATACAATTTGCACCGTCAGATCCCACCACCCGAGATCCTAGCCTTCCGTTCCCCGAACCCCACACGAGAACCCTACGTCCCTACCCCCAACATTTAAATTTCGAACCCCGCCCCTTCTCCCACACCCCGCAATCCTCGGCACCAAATCCCTAGCGGCACACGACCTACAACCTCGGCGTGCCGCCATGGCCGCCGCCTCCACGAATCCCCCGCTGAAGTCCATCGAGGAGACGTACCTGGAGCACATCAGGCTGCGCCCAGACACCTACGGCTCGGTCCAGCAGCACAAGACGCCTCTCTGGGTCTACGAGGACGGTGCCATGGTGCATCGGTATGTCACCTACGTCCCCGGCCTCTACAAGATCTTCGACGAGATTCTCGTCAACGCTGCCGACCACAAGCAGCGCGACCCCTCCATGGACTCCCTCCAGGTCGACATCGACGTCGAGGGCTGCTGTATCTCTGTCTACAACAACGGACACGGGATACCCGTTGAGATCGACCAGGAGGAGGGCGTCTACGTGCCGGAGCTGATCTTCGCCAACCTCCTCACTAGCCGCCGCTACCATGACAACGAGCGGAAGACCTTCGGCAGCAGGGACGGCTACGGCGCCATACTCGCCAACATCTTCTCCTGGGAATTCGTCATCGAGATCGCTGATGGGCGCCGGCAGAAGAAGTACAAGCAGGTGATACAATCATGGACTTCATGAGCGTTTTACAGTTGATATTTTGGTTTTAAGGTGTGGATTAGTTAGATTAAAAAAAAGGGGCACCTGGCAAACCGATCTGTCATTTGAGTATATCACTCTAGAATTCAGAATCTGATGATATTGATATTTTGGTTTTCTGGTGTGGATTAGTTAGATAAAAAAAGGGACACCTGACAAATCGATGTGCCATTTGAGTATTTGACCACTCTAGAATTCAGATCTGATTATATTGGAGTGCGAGACCGTAGTTCTTTTTTTACTGCGACTGAACGTTTTTTAGAAGAGTAATGTTTAACTAGGCAAAATGGATAAAGTTTTGCAGGGCCTGCCCAAAATTTCTCCGCTGTATGACCTGGCTACATATTTTTTTTTAATATTACTGATCTGAATCTTGTTTCCTTTGATAGTTTGCAGCATTGATCAGTAAGGTTTACCATGAAGACACATATCTAGTTTAAAAACTGACATGACCACACATATCTAATTTAAATTGACTATTAGGTTTGTACATGGTACGTTCAATATTACTATAGATTTTAGTACACTCAATAGGAGTATTAACTAATGTCCTTGAATGCTTGTGCAGATTTTCTCTGAAAACAAGGGGAAGAAATCAGAGCCTGAGATTAAAAAGTGTGAGCAGTCAGAGAACTGGACCAGAGTTACCTTCAAGCCTGACCTTGCCAAGTTTGACTTCACCAAGACGCTCGACCGTGATATCGTGGCACTCATGAGGAAGAGAGTAGTTGATATGGCGGGCATCCTTGGCAAATCCGTGAATGTTGAGTTGAATGGTCAGAAGGTAGCAGCAAAAAGCTTCTCCGAGTATGTGCAACTCTATATTGACTCTGTTTCCAAAGAAGGAATCGAGCTACCAAGGTTTGACATAGTCTTTTGGGAGTTTAGGTGTGTTTATGAACAACTCTGACAAGTATTATTTCCGGTTATTCAAATTTGTCTTTTTTTTTCAGAATTTACCAGAAGGTAAATGATCGTTGGGAGGTGTGTGTGAGTCTAAGTGAAGGCCAGTTTCAGCAGGTTAGTGTGGGCTAGAATTCTGTAGGTTACTCCGTCGTAGCATGTGTTGTTACAGGTATACCTCAGACAATTTGTTTGGATTGCAGGTCAGTTTTGTAAATGGAATTGCGACCATAAGAGGCGGAACTCATGTTGACTACGTCGCAAACCAAATCGCCAACCATTTGATGGGCATTGTGAACAAGAAAAACAAGCATGCTAGCATGAAATTACATACAGTGAAGGGCTACCTATGGGTATTTGTTAATGCACTCATTGAAAACCCTGCCTTTGATTCACAGACCAAAGAGACCTTGACAACTCCTCAGGGAAAGTTTGGGTCCAAGTGTGAGCTATCCGAAGATTTCCTTACGAGGGGTATGTGATTAGTTAATTTTGGCATCCTTGAACTGTGGTTGCACCACTAATGCTAATGTTCACTTCTCACAATTGCAGTCTCTAACCCGGGTTTTGTCACCAATCTCCTTCGTTTGGCCGAGTCTAAACTAAGCAAGGGAGCCAATTTGGATTCTCTCCCACATTCATCTACTCGTATGTCATATATGCATGCCCCACCAAGACCCACACAAATATTCTCAGAGATGCATGGAGCACAGCGTGGAGAAATCAAGAAACGTGACCGCGGTGATGTGTTCCTTGAGCGATACCTAAAACTGAAGCGGGAAGAAATTGATCGGTTCGCTGCAATTGAGGAGAAGAAGCTGGAGGATCCATGCAGCATTGCCAGGTGTATCGCAACGATCGAAAAATTACAAGGTCTGCAAGTAGATGATATTTTGGTGGCAGCAGATAGGGCTGGACGTACGAACGAGCTTTTCAGCTCGGCTCAAAGCTCGTTTCAGCTCGGCCCGAATCAGCTCGGCCCGTGAAGTATTTGTAGCGAGCCGAGTTTGAAAAGTAGGCCCGAAATCTGACCGAGCCGAGCCGAGTTTGGCCCGGTCCAGCTCGGTGCACCGATTGAGGCCCAGCCCAAAAACATCCCTCTATCCCAGAGGCCCCGACTGAGGCGAGAGAACGCCCGAGTAGGCGACTGGCTCTGCCTTCCGCCGCCGCCGCCACCTCTCATCCCACCGTCCTCTCCGCGCGAGTCGCCGCAGTCTCCGCACAAGTTGCCACCGTTCCCCTTCCCTTTGTCGGCCTTCTCCTCGCATCCCTCCTTGCCACGTCCAGAACCCCGAAGCTGGACGCGTTGGTTTTGGCTCTGACGGAGTTGCCCACGGAACTCGCCAGACCAGCCGCCGCCGGTCGTGCCTCTGCTTGTTTCTCTTCGAGCGCACCAGGAACGAGTAGGTAAGGCTACTGGCTCCAGCGCTTGGCATCTTCCCATCCGTTGTTGTCGAAAATTCAGTTTGCTCTGTTCATTGATGGAGTGTTGCTGTCGGCAATTCAGTTCGCCCTGTTTATTGATCGATTGATGCACCATGCCGTCCAAAATTCAGTGGCATTGTAGTATTTCCCCTCTGACATATTGACATTGTAGTATTGTTAAGTTGACTGAATGCACCATTGTCCATCAGGCGGTGTCTGATGTACGCGTTGCATTGTTTTGCTGTTCAAAAGTTCAGTATAACAGTGCGCACACGAGCTGCTCGGGCTGGACCGAGCCAGTGGCAAAACGAGCCGAGCCTCCAGAAACAGGCTCGTTCAACCAACGAGCCGAGCCGAGCTCGGCTCGCTTTAGGCGAGCCAAAGCCAGGCTCGGACTGAACTCGGCTCGGCTCGGCTCGTGTCCAGCCCTAGCAGCAGATATCTTCAAGATAAAGGAGAACAGGGAAGTTTTCTTATCCTTCTCTAGAGATGATCTTCGGTTGGCTTGGATTAAAAGGGAGATTGTGCGCAGCCAGCCATACAATCGGAATTAGGTATGCTTTATCGTTATGTACCAAGAATTGTGGTCACACATTAGTGAAGCTTCTGTTGAGTAGGTGTAGAAGTACTTTTGGCTAGTTTAATCAGTCGTAGTATAGTACTAACTTAGATGTCAAATACTCCCTCCGTTCCAAAATAGATGACTCGACTTTGTACTAACTTTAATACAAAGTTGGGTCATCTATTTTGGAACAGAGGGAGTATCTATTTTGAAAGTATCTTGGTGGCAGAACTTCCATTTCGGTAGCTTCATATCTAAGACTCATATCATATCAAGGTGTGAGAACATAATTTACATCAACACATTATGTTTCTGAGTACAAGAATGGTAATGGAACTTGCGTCTCATCTTACATTTCTGCCCACATCTGATATGCCATAGCATCTCTCTTCAAATTTCCGGCTTCTCTAGAGTAATTAAATGCTTGAATATCTCCACTCCAGTTCTGGGCTCCAATTGGTACAACAACAATCCTTTTCAGATTAATGTGTAAAGGAGCATTACTGGGCCAGGACATATCTCCATTATGCACTCGTATGAAACTATGAATAACACAATCAACAGCATATATACACGATCAACTTTTTTGGGAACTGTCCGGGTAGTGTGAAGCAACTCTTAGTATAGGAAATCTGTTTTCAGCAATACCACTCTCTACTCCGATGTTGTAGACATCCACAATAGACAAATTTGGAAAATGAAGGTACAGGGTACTCATGAAATTTAAAATTTTCCTACGGTATCTCTGCAAAGGTGTGAGCCTAGCTAAGGATAACCGCGCAAAGCTCAACTAGCTTGGAAGTAAGAAATGATATTTTTTTGTCAGGATACCCCGCAAAAAAAAAGATATTTTTGTCAGGATAATAAGACAATTAAACATCCTTTCTTCTAGTGCAAGTTCACACATCCTCTGACCAGTCATCGAGGTGGCTTTTAACTTGTATCCGCCACATAGTGTTGCCAATATGTTAGCTAATTGACTGTGTGGCGCTCATCGCAAGCTTAGAGTCCTCATCTGTGTTGGAGCGGCAGTCATTGCTTTGGTCACTATGGCTAGGTAGAAATAATTTGTTTTTTAATAATAAAAACTCATCTTTATTGCAGGTTATCTACTAGTGTTCACATTGGCTCAGTTCATGACCTAGTTTTCAGCGACCAGAATACCAACATCTGCTTATGGTGGTGTGTGTGCGCTTGAAGCAGGTGGCTAAGAAAGTTTTTACTCATCATGTCGGTGTAGTTTGCGGATCGAATCCTCCTCCTTGTAGGCATTGGATTAGTTGTGTGTGCTATGTATTTTGCCTACTTTTGACTGCATGTGTGTGGGTTGGCTGTCCGGCCTTAACTATGCAGAGGTTGTGTGTGAACTCGTTATGCTTGTATCTACTGGATGCAACATTACAAGTCCCTCAATAAAAGCGATATTTATGAAAAATAATCTTCTCAATATGCTTTCGAAGTTGTGTATGACGAAGGTTGAATAGTTCCTTGTAATCTTTGGGTCTCTAACGAGCCCTTCCCTATTCTTGTAAATGATACCTGTATCCCAATATGGGCCGTAACGTTGTGGTGGATTTGTATTGCCGACATCAACAAGATAAATTTTACTAGGAGTTACATGAAAACGACAAAGTGCATTTTTTTAGAATCCTTGCATGTGAAGCCAATGTGCAAACTTGAAATGAAAGTCGCAAATGACAATAACGTTTTGGGAGCTCGGATTTGAGTGTAGACTATCGGTACTTGGCTGCCGCCGCCCCTTCCTCCCGATCCCCTCCCTCCCAATCTGATCAAGGGCTTTGAGCCACCGACGCCCCTCTCCTTGTCGCAGTCGGAGCTCCGTGGGGCAAAGACCGAGCGGGGGATGGTGGTGGCGGCGGGGCCTTCCTCTGCCACGGCTCTGGGATGCGGTTGCGGTGGAGATCCATGTGGGTGTCCTAGACATGTGTGTCATCCGGCGTCGGTGACGCATCCGTGAGGGCCCCTCCGTCGTTGATGGCTCACCCAGGCGGGACAGCGGTTCCGAGCGGTGGTGCGGCTCCAGCCGTGCGGTTTCCTAGCGGCAGATGTCACCAATGGGCACACTTGATTACAGAGGAGGTGGATCTGGTGGTCCATTCCAGGATGGGCAAGAATTTGACAGCAAAAGCTTGGTTCGGCGTCGGCTAAAACCGTCAATGACGGCACCTGCGGGCGTCATTACCTCTTTGGAGGTGTTGTGGGGCTATTCAAGTTCCCTGTGTGTCCCAGGGAAAACCACATTCGGGCTTTCCAGATCGGATGATGGCGAGGTTCCTACATCATCACCCCCATTCGGGCTTTCCGGATTGGATGATGGCGAGGTTCCTACATCATCACCCCCATGAGGGCATCATTTTTGGGGTTGTACATCGGCTGGAGGGACAAGTGTTTGTCTCGGTGGCACGCTGAGGGTTTGTCAGACTGGTCGGTGCTCTCGGCTAGTCGGCGGGCGGCTTGGTGGCAAGCTGGCAGAAACTTTATCGATACGTGACCATAAGCCGAGTGCCTTTTTTCTTATATGCCTTGTCTGTTGTACATTGAGATCTTTTAGTGAATCTCTCAGCTTATTCAGATGTATGCTGAGTTGCTTTTTATTGCTGTGAGTTTCCATTACATACTCGGTTATGTGGACCCAAGTACCCGTGTTTTGGCACACGGCTTACACGAAGATACTCGGCAGCGTGTGATTTTTCTGTTGTGAGTCCCGTTTAGTTGTATTTTCACTGCAACATGCTGGATCATTAGTAGGGATAGTAAGCTTGCACGTGCAATGCACGTCTTAACGTTGATCAATGTTGATTTCACACAAATACAAAATAAATGTTCTAAAAAAAAGTATTAAGTTAAATGGGGACACACTGTTTTTCAAGTTGACATAGTTGTGGTCATGTTGTTGCATACAGACAGTAATATATGTTGTTTCATCCATTAGGTGTTCTGATTGGTTGTTAAAGAAGATTACATTTTGTTATGACTGAAAAAGGCAACCTCACATAGAATATATCAATGGCACCATGATCTCAACACCAACAAAATTTTCTTAAGGCATAGAACGTATGTTACAACTGCTAGCTGATAAAAAAGTATCATTAAAATTTACTCGAATCAACTATATCTTTTTATTAAGGAAATTAATGATAACGGAAATATCATCAATCCACGATATCTATTAGATTGCCTAGTTCATCATTTGTGAGTGTATACACGTACGCAAAGATATTGTTGAGTGATGATCCAAGAGCAAGGGCGATGAGGATAACAGTGCCACATGTCAGCAGAGCCGTTGCCTTAAATTTCGCTCTGACTGGATCATTACAAACTATGTTCTGCTTAACTTCGCATGCTCACGGGGAGGTTTAGAACTTTGAAATGAATTCTATATTACTTCATAAATGAATATCACATCTCAAAAAACAATCCAATATATACACAAAAGCAGTAGGTGCTCAAAATGAAGAAATGCCATCTAATTTCTTTGAGAGAGAAAATAAATGCCATCTACTTGTCAAGCGGAATAAATTCCATCTTGAAGTACCAAGTCTTATTTTGATTGGAGCACTACTTCTGAAAGCGTTTGAAGAACTTAGATGCCATCTTTTTCAACATCCTAAGATCACATCTCCATAGCGTCTTGCATATCAGATTTTGCAATCAAATCATACTCCCGCCGACCCAAAATAACTATCTCAAGCTTAGTAGTATAAATTTGTACTAAAGCTAGTACAAAGTTGAGACACTTATTTTGGGACGGAGGGAGTATTTATCAAAAAATGTTAATTATGTTAAAGCAAGCTCTGCAAATGGATAAGTCAATTGTTTGTTCATTTGTACACTGTACAATATATGAAGCATGTTTAAAATTCCAAATAGCACGACCAACCTTCTTAGAATAACTTAGTTCCTTTAAGCAATACATGTAGTGGTAAACATATCGGGCAATATTCAACATGCAAAGGGAATAAAAAGGGAAGTCATTTTTTTCTTCTTGAAAATATTCATCGTCTTCCGAAAAAGCCATCCTCTACTTAAAAAAAATCATGGTGCCGAAGTTGACTTAATGAAGAATATTGTTAGAATGAGATTGTGACGTTCTTTTAGTGACTTCTCGAAAACTTGTAGATAGTTTAACCATTTTTGTTTTCTTCTATTTCAAAAACAATGTTGGTGCTAGACTTGGAGTGCTCATATAGCATCTCGAGATACTGGAACAATATGTCCAAAAATACCCTTTATCTCACAAGTGGTAGTATGAAGTAATTACATACAGTATGTCACACCCTAGCTAGTCATGCATTAGAGTGTTGCATCATGTTTACTCTTTCATCAGAAACTTGAAATGGGGATTTGTGAAACCCTCAGAATCATTTTGAAAATGACCCAAATAAAAATTTCTCCAAAAGGGTCCAAGAAAATGCTCATGTTGCTCTCTGAAAATATTGGACAGAGATAAAAATCAAACCAATATTTTTAAGAGCTCATAGGTATTTATTTTGGGCATTTGGAATTAATGCATAACTATTTGCATTGGAAATATATTAGTTATATATATTAATATATGTCCAAAAATTATGCCACCTGTTGGGAAGCTCTGGAATAATATATCTAGCTCCTGCAAAAATTGGCATAAGGTAATAAAATGATTTAATATTTTATTTAAATCAAAACAAATGACAGAAATTAGAAAACAAAAATAAATAAAAGAAGGAGAAGCTTACCTGGGGCTCCTCCCTGTGCAGCCCAGCAGTAGCTGGCCGGCCCAGCCAGCAGGCGGCCCAGCCCGCCTCCTCCTCTGTCGTCTTCGTCCTCGGCAGAGGGAGGGGAGTGTGCCCGGCGCGCGCGCGCCACCGCGCCACGCCACCAGCTCGCCTGCCTGCCTGCCTCTCCCCTCCTCGTCTGGATGCCCTGGAACGACGCCACGCCCCCCCCGTACTCTCTCACTCTCCCCCGGTTCTTCCTCTCCTCTCCCTCGCTCTCTCTCTCCCGTGTCCGAACGCACCCATCGCCGCCGTTCGCCATAGCCGCCGCCACCGGCCTCCCCTCGCCTTCCCGACTCGCGCAGGAGCTCCGCCCCCTCGCCCTGAAGCTCTCCGTCAAGCCACAAGACGCCGGACGCCCTGTGGAGCCGCCGTCGCCATCGTCTTCCTCCTCGGGCTCCGACCACCATCGCCGTCGATTCGCCGTCTCCAGTGCGTCCCCGAGCCCGCTTCGACGCCCGCTGCAACCGCGGTGAGCTCCGCCATCGTTTCCCTCTCTTCTCCCCCTCGTTCCCGCGCCGTAACCCCGTTTCCCACCACGGCCGAACCTCCGCCGTCGCCGAGCTCGCCGTCGACGCAGCTCCGGTGACCATTTGGTCACCCCGGCGAGTCCAACAAGTTCGTAAGGCCCCGTAGAGCATCCCTAGCGCCTTACCTCGCTCGCCTTCGAGCTCCAACCACGTTTCCGTGCACGACCGAACCCCGGCGGCCGCAGCCGAGCTCGCCGCCGTCGACTCCGGCCACCCCAGGCCCAGCCACGGCCACCTCCCGATGCGCCATCGAGCTAGCTTTCCAACGCACCTAGCCGCACGCCGTTTGGAGCACCACAGAGGAAACCCGGGGCACATGTACGCCGCGGACCTCGCCGGCGGGTTTGACTTGTTCGACCTGGGGTTTGACCCCCCCAAAGTCACTGACGCGTGGGCCCCGTCGGCCAGGTGGTTAGCTTAGCGCTAATCACTGTTAATTAACCCCCCTGACACTGACCAGTGGGCCCCAGCGCCACTAACTCTTAATTAGGATTAACTAACCTCTGTTAAACCCCCCTGTCACTGACGTGTGGACCCCACACGTCAGGTTTGACCCCAGCCAGCCGCAGTTGACCGCTGACGTCGTGCTGACGTCATGCTGGCGCAATATATATATTTCTGGATTTAAATTAAATCAGGAAATTCCAGAATATAATTTAAACTTCAAAAATTCATAACTTTTATTCTGTAACTCCAAATCAGACAAATTATATATGAAAAATGATCAGAAAAATCCAATCTATCCATCTGTACTATTTTCATGCATGACTAAACAAGTTAACTTGATGTTTAATGCAGAACAAGGAAAAGCACTTAAAAGGCCATGTTTGAGTTTGAAATTTGAATCTTTGATTCAAATTTGTTCAAACCCTTCTGGTTTTAGTTGCATTAGCCCAACACACTCATATTGCCATGTTTCATGCATGCATCATATTGTTGCACATTGTTTGGTGATGGTTGTGTATCGGTGTCCCTTGCGACAGGTTCTGCCTCCGAGGAGTACCGTGATTACCCTAACGAAGAACCGTATCAGTGCATCGAACCATCAGGCAAGCAACCAACCATTTGATCATATCGATACAATCCCATGTTCTCGCTCCTGCTCTCTTTTACTGCATTAAGACAACGCGTTTCAAACTGCTGTGTGCTACGGTAGTTGAACCCATTTCCTCTGCATGACCTATCATTGCCACAGTAACTAGATGAAACCCACTAGCATGTGTAGGAGTTGTTTGAGCCATATGTATGTGTTGTTCCTACCTTGCTATGCCTGCTATGCTTAGAGTCGTGTCAGGTCTGGTTCATCTGGGTGATGGGCTAGAGTGAAATGTTTATGTCGGTAATGAGAGTGGTGTGGTGAACACGATTTGGTAAAGGTATCGATGAGAGGCCATGTAGGAGTACATGGTGGGTTGTTTCATTGAAGCCGACCTTAAGCACTGAGATCTGTATGTGTGATTTAAGAATCAGCTACTACCATGCATTGGGCCCGAAACCAATGGACCCTCTCGGCTTCTTATTCACCCTAGTTCTCCGTCCAGGAGTTGCAAGTAGTTTCTGGTGTTTGTAGCCTACTGGAGGCTTAGGTGATTAGGTAGGTCGTGGCCGACACCCACGTTGGGCTTCCGCTTGAAGGTTGCCGAGTACATGTCGTGTAAACGACGGTAAGTGGTGAGAGCATGTATGAAGAATTACACCCCTGCAGGGTTAACATGATCTATTCGAATAGCCGCGTCCGCAGTAAAGGACTACTTGGTTGCCTATACAGTTCATAGACAAGTAAATGGAAACTACTAAAAGCCTCAAGATAAGTGTGAGTGCCGAGGATGGCTCTTCCATAGGGAGACGGAGGTGGATCCTCGGTAGTGTATTGAAGTGGTGAGTAGTGGACTCGTGTGCGCAAAACCATTTCAAGTTGAAGTATCGTAGGATAGTCTAGCCAAAAGTCAAAGCTGGCTTGCTGCAATAACTCCACCAACCCTTCTTGATAATATGCATGTATGTAGGATCTGATGTAAGTCTTGCTGAGTACCTTTGTACTCATGTTGCTATAATTTACATTTTTACAGAAGACGCTGCAACCCCTTCTGATGGGTTCTATGTAGACATTGACATCAACGAGTAGGCTAAAGGCCCAGGTGGTGACCCTGAGCTTGTGAAGGACCATGTAGTATAGCTAGGCTTTCCAAGCCTCTTTTATTTTACTAGTTGTCTGTACTCAGACAAGTTACTTCCGCTGTTGGTTTGTATGACTGTATGACTTGAATGTTGGGTCGTGAGACCCGTACCTTTGTGTATGTTATGTATGGCTCCCTGAGCCTTAAATAAAGTACTTGTGTCGTAGAGTCATGTTGTGATGCTTCGTTGTATTTGCACATATCGAGCATATTGTGTGTATGATTGAAATGCTTGGTATGTGTAGGATCTGACTATCTAGTTCTTTATCTTTAGTAGCCTCTCTTACCGGGAAATGTCTCCTAGTGTTACCGCTGAGCCATGGTAGCTTGCTACTGCTCTGGAACACTTAGGCTGGCCGGCATGTGTCCTTCTTCGTTCCTGTGTCTGTCCCTTCGGGGAAATGTCACGCTTTGAGTACCGGAGTCCTGTTAGCCCGCTACAGCCCGGTTTACCGGAGTCCTGCTAGCCCAGTGCTACAGCCCGGACCCACTTGCTGATGACCGACACGTTCGAAGCTGGGTCATGGATGCCTGTCCCTGTAAGTCTGTGCCACTTTGGGTTTACGACTAGTCATGTCAGCCCGGGCTCCTTATCATATGGATGCTAGCGACACTATCATATACGTGAGCCAAAAGGCGCAAACGGTCCCGGGCAAAGGTAAGGCGACACCCGTGGGGATACCGTGCGTGAGGCCGCAAAGTGATATGAGGTGTTACCGGCTAGATCGATGTGACATCGAGTCGGGGTCCTGACAGCGTTGGCATCAGAGCCGGACTGCCTGTAGGTTCTCCAAGCCAAACTGGTCGATGTTGAGTCTAGAAATTCTTTAGCTATATGTAGGGGAATTGTTTGTGGGTTGGAACGTAAGGCTCTTTTTACTCCTTTATCTAATGACATTCTGATCTGAGTCAGTCTATTCTTCCACCGGGGGTTAAGGAATTAGGATCTATTCTCTCTATCAGGATCACGTGTTACTAATCAGTAGTACCTTATAAGTTTGATGGATACAAGCCTAGTTCAGTTCTTCTACCACGTTATGTTGTTAGGATGGTCTCAGAACTTTGATATGATCATGTTGAGTGTGTATGAAATCCTTTGTCAAATGTCTCAAAATCCTTCTTGAGCATTTACAGCTGTTATGCTGCCGAAATTTTGCTAGAAATTCTAATGCCTTTGCATTATGATTGTGCTTTCAGATGGCTACCCGCGACCTCAATCAAGTGGTTCGCCTGACTCGATGCCTAGATGTACCCGGCCATACTGCCATGTTGGTCAGGATAATGACTGAGGCTGGATACCGCTGGTATCCTGAGTACACGGTCGAAGAGCAATTTCGGGACTTCAATCAAAGCCAGTATCTCTGCACTGTCAGGATATTTCCATCTTATCCTGGATCCACCGAGCCCCTTCACTGCTCCTATGGACTCGGGGTTACTATTGAGATGGCGGTGCAGGACGCCGCCTACTCTATGATGACCATCATGCGAGTCAGGTCTGGTCTATTTCGGGACTCTGATTTCCGGTATATGCCAGGATCACTTCCGGGAGCACAAGGGTATCTTCAGGCTATCTATGCTGACCCCACCCAGGAGGATTCACGAACTCGCACCACTGCTGAGATGCTCGAGGATAAGGACCATGAAAATCGGGCCTTGAGGTTAGAGCTCTTCAATACCCGTGCTGACCACTGGGCCACTTTGACTCGGTTTGCACCGGCGGTGCAAGCTGGATATTCGGATATGCGCGATCTCTATCCTGTGAGATCTGCTCTGCCAGACGTGATGGGTTGGCGTGATGTAGGAGGCATCACCCCACCTCGCGGTCCCCGCAGGCCACCGTCTGTTGGTCCACGACCTCATCCTAGCCCCTATGGTCCACAAGCTCCGCGAGATCGTCTGTTTCCGGATGATCATGTTGAGCTTCCAGGCTATGGAGGTGACTTCTATGAGGACTACTACGGATCGGTCTGAGTTAGTGGTAGTATCACTAGTTCGCACTAGCTGTGTCGTCTATCGTCCCGCGTGACTCGTGGGATATGACCTAGTTTGTACTCTTTCCGGAGGTGTAGAAAAATAATGTATAGGAGCTTGGGATGCCTCCGATGAGATGTAATCCTCTTTTCACCGTAATAGTATTTTGTTTGGTCTTGTACTAAACCCTGTATGGTGTGTATGACGATGGAATAAAGAAGCAGTTTCTGTATCTACCATGTCATACGGATGATCATTTTGCATTTTGAGTTATTCCTTACATTCTGTATCCTATGTCGGAATTTTTTCATTCTGACTAAATCATTGTCTTGTTTACCTAGGATGGTCAACACGCGCACAAACCCTGCTCCTCAAGAGCAGGCCGAAGGCAGTGAAGTCAGGGATGCAAATCTGCCTCATCCTCCTTCCCTAGCCGAGGTTATGATGGAAGCTGAGAGAAACAAGCGGGAGACCAACCGTTTGTTGGAGCATATTGAACAGAACACGGCACACCATCAGAGGACTAATGTGGTGTCACTCAGTGATTTTATCAAATTACATCCACCCACGTTCCACCACTCCGTCGAGCCTCTCGACGCTGATGACTGGCTTCGCAGTATCTCTCACAAGCTGCGTTCCGCACTAGTAGCTGAGGCTGACAAGGTCACCTTTGCTGCATATCATCTTGAAGGCCCCGCCAGTCTATGGTGGGAGAATTATGGAGCTATGCGCCCAGCGGGCCATGTCACTACTTGGACTGAATTCAGCGAGGCTTTCCGTGAACATCACATTCCGGAGGGTCTCATGGACCGTAAACGTGAGGAATTTTGCAATTTCACCCAAGGCCGACTCTCTGTGGATGCTTACAGCAGGGAGTTTGGTAACCTCGCACGATACGCAACTGAGGAAGTGTCTACTGATGCCAAGAAGCAAGCAAGGTTCCGTAAGGGACTTAGTCCTGAGCTTCGCCGCGACCTCCGTCTGCATGAGTGCACATCTTTTCAGAAACTTGTCAACAAAGCCATCAGTGCTGAAACTGGTCAGACTGACTATGACGCAACACGCAAGCATGGCCGTGACATGGGTTCCTCATCCGGTGCTGGTCCTCAGAAGCGCCGTGTGTGGGTGCCCAACACCGCCCTGCCACCCAGGTTCACACCGAGGCCATCTTTCCAGGCGCCTCGCCCTGTTCAATAGTCTGCACCGGCCAAGCCCTATGGGGGTCCAACCAACAATGCTCCTCCACGTACCAGTTCCGTGACTTGTTTCAAGTGTGGGGAATCTGGCCACTATATGCGTGAGTGTCCCCAGACCAACCCCAACCAGTCTGCTAAAGCTGTTGGCCGTGGCAAGCCGACAGGGAAAGTGTTCCACGCCAAGCCGGTCACCGCCTCACGTGGCCATGTCAACTGTATCTCTGCCGAAGAAGCTCAAGAGGATCCCAACGTCGTTCTCGGTACGCTTCTTGTTAATTGCCACCCGGCATCTGTTCTTTTCGATATAGGAGCCTCTCATTCTTTTATATCCGAAAATTATGCTCGTTTGCATAACGTCGCATTCGGTGATATGCCAACCTCTATGGTAATTCAAACTCCGGGATCCAAATGGCAAACTTCTAGAGTAAGCCATGGAAATGAAATCCAAGTCGACAGACTTGTTTTCCTCGCGTCTTTGATAGCCCTTAAATCTTCAGATATTAATATCATTCTGGGTATGGACTGGATGTCGGCTCATCATGCCCAAATTGATTGCTTCTCTAGGGCTGTTCAACTCACCCATCCTTCGGGGAAGATAGTCAATGTCTTGACCCGAATAGCCAAGCGACAGTTATATTCTCTTAACGCCAGCCCTTTGCCAGACCTTGAGGACGTTCCGGTAGTCCGTGACTTTCCGGATGTCTTCCCAGAGGAATTGCCAGGTGTTCCACCTGACAGAGATGTTGAGTTCGTAATAGACCTCATTCCAGGAACTGTTCCGATTGCTAGAAGACCTTATAAGATGGCACCACTAGAACTAGCCGAGCTTAAGAAACAACTCGATGAGTCCTTGAAAAAGGGTTTCATCCGCCCTAGTTCATCTCCGTGGGCTTGCCCCGTCCTATTCGTCAAGAAGAAGGATGGTACGGACCGGATGGTTGTAGATTACCGACCTGTCAATTTGGTCACAATCAAGAACAAATATCCGCTTCCCAGGATCAACGACCTGTATGATCAGCTCGCTGGATCCTCAGTCTTCTCCAAGATGGATTTGAGGTTGGGCTACCATCAAATCAAAATCAGAAACGGGGACATTCCTAAAACGGCCTTTGTTACTCGTTATGGCCAATACGAGTACACCGTCATGTCCTTCGGTTTAACCAACGCTCCAGCCACCTTTTCTCGGTTAATGAACTCAATCTTCATGGAGTATTTGGATAAATTTGTCGTGGTTTACCTCGATGATATACTCATCTACTCCAAGAACGAGGAGGAACATGCCGAACATCTAAGGCTAGTGTTGAAGAAACTTCGAGAGCATCGCCTTTATGCCAAATTTTCTAAATGTGAATTCTGGTTGTCAGAAGTGACCTATCTGGGTCATGTAATATCTGGTAAAGGTATCACTGTTAACCCTGAGCGAGTTCAAGCCGTCCTTAATTGGACTCCACCTGAATCGGTCAAGCAAGTTCGGAGTTTTCTAGGCTTAGCGAGCTATTGCCGTCGCTTCGTCGAAAACTTCTCCAAAGTTGCCAAACCTCTAACCGAACTCCTCAAGAAAGATAAGAAGTTCGAATGGACTCCACAATGTGAGCACAGCTTTCAGGAACTGAAAAGACGCCTGACCTCTGCTCCCGTACTGGTACCGCCAGACTTCTCCAAGGACTTTGTTATCTACTGCGACGCCTCGCGACAAGGACTAGGTTGCATTCTCATGCAAGATCGACACGTAATTGCCTACGCTTCACGGCAATTGCACCCACATGAGGAGAATTATCCTACTCATGATCTAGAGCTTGCAGCCGTAGTCTATGCACTTAAGACCTGGCGACATTACCTCCTCGGTAATCGTTGCGAAATATTCACTGATCACCAAAGTCTAAAGTACATTTTCACCCAACCGGATTTGAATCTCAGGAAAAGACGTTGGGTTGAGTTGATCACAGACTTCGACTTAGGAATAACCTACACCCCAGGGAAAGCCAACGTCATGGCTGATGCGCTAAGTCGTAAATCTTATTGTAACAACCTAATGTTACAACAAAGTCAACCGCTTCTCCATGAGGAATTTCGGAAGCTTAACCTTCACCTTGTTCCTCAAGGTTTTCTTTCCACCTTGGTGGCAAAACCTACCCTTATGGATCAGATTATCAAAGCACAGAAGGTAGATCCAGGAATCTCCCGCATCAAGAGAAACATCAAGAAGGGAATTGCGAATTGTTTCTCCATTAACGATCAAGGGATCGTTTACTTCGGGAATCGACTAGTGGTTCCCAAAGTGCGAAACCTGAGGCGATTGATCCTTAAGGAAGCTCATGAATCTCCTCTCACCATTCATCCCGGTAGTACTAAGATGTATCAGGACCTACGCCAGAGGTTCTGGTGGACTAGGATGAAGAGAGAAATTGCTCAGTATATTGCTAATTGCGACGTCTGTCGTCGTGTAAAAGCAGAGCATCAACGGCCTGCTGGCACCCTTCAACCCCTAGCTATTCCTGAATGGAAATGGGATAAAATTGGTATGGATTTCATTACCGGTTTTCCCAGGACCAAGAGAGGGAATAATGCTATCTTCGTCGTTGTCGATCGTCTTTCCAAAGTAGCCCATTTCCTACCTGTTCGTGAGAGTATAACCGCTAGTCAATTGGTAGACTTATACATCTCTCGTATAGTGTCTCTCCATGGTGTTCCTTTGGAAATTAACTCGGATCGAGGAAGTCTTTTCACCTCTCGATTTTGGGAAAGCTTCCAAAATGCTATGGGAACCCGTCTCTCCTTTAGCACCGCCTTCCACCCCCAGTCGAGTGGTCAAGTGGAACGCGTCAACCAGATTCTAGAAGACATGCTTCGAGCCTCTGTTATCTCATTCGGAATGGATTGGGAGAAGTGCCTTCCATTTGCCGAATTCGCTTACAACAACAGCTATCAATCTAGCTTGGGTAAAGCCCCTTTTGAAGTTCTTTATGGACGACGGTGTCGAACACCCCTTAACTGGTCAGAAACCGGGGAAAGACAATTCTTTGGCCCGGATATGATTCAGGAAGCAGAAGAACAAGTTCGCATCATTCGTGAAAAGTTGAAAACAGCCCAATCTCGTCAAAAGAGTCAATATGACCGAAAACATAAGGCTATGACTTTCGAGGTTGACGAGAAGGCTTATCTTCGGGTTACCCCTCTGAAGGGAACCCATCGCTTCGGTATCAAAGGCAAATTGGCTCCTCGTTACATTGGACCCTTTCGCATTCTCGCCAAACGAGGAGAAGTTGCCTACCAATTGGAACTACCTCCGCACCTCTCCAGAGTCCACGATGTCTTCCACGTTTCTCAACTCAGGCGTTGCTTCTCGGATCCTATCCGTGGAGTGGACCACGAAACGCTTGATCTCCAAGATAATCTTACATATCGAGAGTACCCCATTCGTATCCTCGATCAGGCCGAACGTACCACCCGACGTCATAATATCAAGTTTCTCAAAGTACAATGGTCGCACCATTCTGAGGATGAAGCAACTTGGGAAAGGGAGGATCGTCTTCGACTCGAGTATCCCGCCTTCTTCCCGGAGGAACCCAAATCTCGGGACGAGATTCTTTTGAGTGGGGGTGAGTTGTCACACCCTAGCTAGTCATGCATTAGAGTGTTGCATCATGTTTACTCTTTCATCAGAAACTTGAAATGGGGATTTGTGAAACCCTCAGAATCATTTTGAAAATGACCCAAATAAAAATTTCTCCAAAAAGGGTCCAAGAAAATGCTCATGTTGCTCTCTGAAAATATTGGACAGAGATAAAAATCAAACCAATATTTTTAAGAGCTCATAGGTATTTATTTTGGGCATTTGGAATTAATGCATAACTATTTGCATTGGAAATATATTAGCTATATATATTAATATATGTCCAAAAATTATGCCACCTGTTGGGGAGCTCTGGAATAATATATCTAGCTCCTGCAAAAATTGGCATAAGGTAATAAAATGATTTAATATTTTATTTAAATCAAAACAAATGACAGAAATTAGAAAACAAGAATAAATAAAAGAAGGAGAAGCTTACCTGGGGCTCCTCCCTGTGCAGCCCAGCAGTAGCTGGCCGGCCCAGCCAGCAGGCGGCCCAGCCCGCCTCCTCCTCTGTCGTCTTCGTCCTCGACAGAGGGAGGGGAGCGTGCCCGGCGCGCGCGCGCGCCACCGCGCCACGCCACCAGCTCGCCTGCCTGCCTGCCTCTCCCCTCCTCGTCTGGATGCCCTGGAACGACGCCACGCCCCCCCGTACTCTCTCACTCTCCCCCGGTTCTTCCTCTCCTCTCCCTCGCTCTCTCTCTCCCGTGTCCGAACGCACCCATCGCCGCCGTTCGCCATAGCCGCCGCCACCGGCCTCCCCTCGCCTTCCCGACTCGCGCAGGAGCTCCGCCCCCTCGCCCTGAAGCTCTCCGTCAAGCCACAAGACGCCGGACGCCCTGTGGAGCCGCCGTCGCCATCGTCTTCCTCCTCGGGCTCCGACCACCATCGCCGTCGATTCGCCGTCTCCAGTGCGTCCCCGAGCCCGCTTCGACGCCCGCTGCAACCGCGGTGAGCTCCGCCACCGTTTCCATCTCTTCTCCCCCTCGTTCCCGCGCCGTAACCCCGTTTCCCACCACAGCCGAACCTCCGCCGTCGCCGAGCTCGCCGTCGACGCAGCTCCGGTGACCATTTGGTCACCCCGGCGAGTCCAACAAGTTCGTAAGGCCCCGTAGAGCATCCCTAGCGCCTTGCCTCGCTCGCCTTCGAGCTCCAACCACGTTTCCGTGCACGACCGAACCCCGGCGGCTGCAGCCGAGCTCGCCGCCGTCGACTCCGGCCACCCCAGGCCCAGCCACGGCCACCGCCCGACGCGCCATCGAGCTAGCTTTCCAACGCACCTAGCCGCACGCCGTTTGGAGCACCACGGAGGAAACCCGGGGCACATGTACGCCGCGGACCTCGCCGGTGACTAACCGCCGGCGGGTTTGACTTGTTCGACCTGGGGTTTGACCCCCCCCAGAGTCACTGACGCGTGGGCCCCGTCGGCCAGGTGGTTAGCTTAGCGCTAATCACTGTTAATTAACCCCCCGGACACTGACCAGTGGGCCCCAGCGCCACTAACTCTTAATTAGGATTAACTAACCTCTGTTAAACCCCCCTGTCACTGACGTGTGGACCCCACACGTCAGGTTTGACCCCAGCCAGCCGCAGTTGACCGCTGACGTCGTGCTGACGTCATGCTGGCGCAATATATATATTTCTGGATTTAAATTAAATCAGGAAATTCCAGAATATAATTTAAACTTCAAAAATTCATAACTTTTATTCTGTAACTCCAAATCAGACAAATTATATATGAAAAATGATCAGAAAAATCCAATCTATCCATCTGTACTATTTTCATGCATGACTAAACAAGTTAACTTGATGTTTAATGCAGAACAAGGAAAAGCACTTAAAAGGCCATGTTTGAGTTTGAAATTTGAATCTTTGATTCAAATTTGTTCAAACCCTTCTGGTTTTAGTTGCATTAGCCCAACACACTCATATTGCCATGTTTCATGCATGCATCATATTGTTGCACATTGTTTGGTGATGGTTGTGTATCGGTGTCCCTTGCGACAGGTTCTGCCTCCGAGGAGTACCGTGATTACCCTAATGAAGAACCGTATCAGTGCTTTGAACCATCAGGCAAGCAACCAACCATTTGATCATATCGATACAATCCCATGTTCTCGCTCCTGCTCTCTTTTACTGCATTAAGACAACGCGTTTCAAACTGCTGTGTGCTACGGTAGTTGAACCCATTTCCTCTGCATGACCTGTCATTGCCACAGTAACTAGATGAAACCCACTAGCATGTGTAGGAGTTGATTGAGCCATATGTATGTGTTGTTCCTACCTTGCTATGCCTGCTATGCTTAGAGTCGTGTCAGGTCTGGTTCATCTAGGTGATGGGCTAGAGTGAAATGATTATGTCGGTAATGAGAGTAGTGTGGTGAACACGATTTGATAAAGGTATCGATGAGGGGCCATGTAGGAGTACATGGTGGGTTGTTTCATTGAAGCCGACCTTAAGCACCGAGATCTGTATGTGTGATTTAAGAATCAGCTACTACCATGCATTGGGCCCGAAACCAATGGACCCTCTCGGCTTCTTATTCACCCTAGTCCTCCGTCCAGGAGTTGCAAGTAGTTTCTGGTGTTTGTAGCCTACTGGAGGCCGTGGACAGCGCTGACCGTAGGGGTGGGCTGTGATGCGGTAGGTACGTGGCACGGTGTACCGAATACCCGTTAGGTATCTCGGGAACCCTGTTCACATTGTTCGGGGCCGTATGGGAAACCTCGGCCGGACTCCCTGCGGATGGAACCTGGATAGGCGATAAACCTGGACTGGAGACTTAGGTGACTAGGTAGGTCGTGGCCGACACCCACGTTGGGCTTCCGCTTGAAGGTTGCCGAGTACATGTCGTGTAAACGACGGTAAGTGGTGAGAGCGTGTATGAAGAAGTACACCCCTGCAGGGTTAACATGATCTATTCGAATAGCCGCGTCCGCGGTAAAGGACTACTTGGTTGCCTATACAGTTCATAGACAAGTAAATGGAAACTACTAAAAGCCTCAAGATAAGTGTGAGTGCCGAGGGTGGCTCTTCCGTAGGAAAACGGAGGCGAACCCTCGGTAGTGTATTGAAGTGGTGAGTAGTGGACTCGTGTGCGCAAAACCATTTCAAGTTGAGGTCTCGTAGGTTAGCCTAGCCAAGAGTCAAAGCTGGCTTGCTGCAATAACTCCACCAACCCTTCTTGATAATATGCATGTATGTAGGATCTGATGTAAGTCTTGCTGAGTACCTTTGTACTCATGTTGCTATAATTTACATTTTTACAGAAGACGCTGCAACCCCTTCTGATGGGTTCTATGTAGACGTTGACATCAACGAGTAGGCTAAAGGCCCAGGTGGTGATCCTGAGCTTGTGAAGGACCATGTAGTATAGCTAGGTTTTCCAAGCCTCTTTTATTTTACTAGTTGTCTGTACTCAGACAAGTTACTTCTGCTGCTGGTTTGTATGACTGTATGACTTGAATATTGGGTCGTGGGACCCGTACCTTGTGTATGTTATGTATGGCTCCCTGAGCCTTAAATAAAGTACTTGTGTCATAGAGTCATGTTGTGATGCTTCGTTGTATTTGCACATATCGAGCATATTGTGTGTATGATTGAAATGCTTGGTATGTGTGGGATCTGACTACCTAGTTGTTTATCTTTAGTAGCCTCTCTTACCGGGAAATGTCTCCTAGTGTTACCGCTGAGCCATGGTAGCTTGCTACTGCTCTGGAACACTTAGGCTGGCCGGCATGTGTCCTTCTTCGTTCCTGTGTCTGTCCCTTCGGGGAAATGTCACGCATTGAGTACCGGAGTCCTGTTAGCCCGCTACAGCCCGGTTTACCGGAGTCCTGCTAGCCCAGTGCTACAGCCCGGACCCACTTGCTGATGACCGACACGTTCGAAGCTGGGTCATGGATGCCTGTCCCTGTAAGTCTGTGCCACTTTGGGTTTACGACTAGTCATGTCAGCCCGGGCTCCTTATCATATGGATGCTAGCGACACTATCATATACGTGAGCCAAAAGGCGCAAACGGTCCCGGGCAAAGGTAAGGCGACACCCGTGGGGATACCGTGCGTGAGGCCGCAAAGTGATATGAGGTGTTACCGGCTAGATCGATGTGACATCGAGTCGGTGTCCTGACACAGTAGTGACATACAAGTGTTCCCAGTGGTGCATAAATAAATTTCTGAATTAATAAATCCTTCAGTGTAAAGTTATTGGAAGTCATCAATTATAGATGTTACACGAACCAGAGGTATGTGCATGTGAAGAGCCTATAGAAGGTAGAGGATTGTTGACTCGACCTGGCATTTGGCCAAGACCATTTCTGTGATTCAGAAAAGGTGTTGTTCGATGAATGCCGCAAGTGAATATTTCTCTAAGAGAAATATATACGTCATGTTTAAGTTAATCAGTGGGGGCAAGAAGTGGCTCAGCTAACTCTGAGATTTTCTACCACTTGGATTTTCCCCGGTTGGAGATACATTCATTTTAATGGGATACATATCCTATCCTGTCCATCCAACCAAACAAATAAAACCAGGACTTCTAAAAGCTGGATGACAATCTCCCATCCAGCTTCATCCAAGCAACCAAATGCAACTTAAAGATACAGTAGTCGTCCTGTGAACTTGCATTAAAAGTGAAGGTTCACCGAGAAATTCTCTGTTGGTTTACCTGAAAGGGCATGTACCATGGCCTCAGTCGCATATGAATAGAAACAAAGCCAAGGTTAGTTGGTGGCACTAATTCAACTTGAATTTTTGTTGCTCAATTTCAATAATATAGTCTGAAATAGCAGAGGGGAATACATAGAAGAATGTTTACCTCTTGTCTCATGTCCTTGCGACGCCTTTGCCATCTCTAAAATCTTCCTTCAGCCTTACATTCGTCTGAAATCATGTTGCTGCAAAACGAAACACACCAAGTATGTGATCATTATAAATACATCTCAAATTTGATTTGCTCACCAAATTGTAAAGAAAAGAAGAGAAGATAAGCATCATTCAACCAATTAATCCATGAGGTACACACGTGGTCGACACAATCCATGCATATACCTGCACAGATAAGTTATAAAAACTATCTTGTTAATTTAATGAAACTACAAAGAAACATTGTTGGATGAGGAAATAAAGAATAGCTAAATGATGCAATAATGGGTGCAATACTGTTTGCTTATATGAATTTGTAGTAGTGGCGCAACAGATATGATACCGCAACAACAAATATGATACCACAACGGCCGATGAGGGATACCTATAAAAAATTAATCATTTTAGTTCACACCTTTAAGCTGTACCCTTGTTAGAATCACATACTGCACCTCCACAGACACCATGTCCTCCTAGGAGCATCCATGGTGGATGGGAATTGCGACTATCATGAATTTGTAGTAGTGGCGCAACAAATAGGATACTGCTGTGGCCTGGCCTGTGAGGGATACCTATAAAAAAATCAATCATTTTGGTTTACAACAGAAAAAAATCTAAAGGAGAACATGCTCACCTTATCCAATGGATGCAGAATGATGAACTGTGTACGATTATAAGTAATGTAAATGGCACTAAAAAAAGGAAAATTAGTTTAACATGCCATAACCTAGGTACTCATGTGGTCATTTTAGTCGCAAACATTTACCAAAAATATGAATAAGAATGTTAGGTTATTAATAATTCTAAAATATGAAAGATTATAGTAGCGCTTGTAGCCAAAATTCAGTACAGACTGCACACATCACAACTGAACAAACACAAACGACACACAACAGTACTCAAAACCTGGACAAGTGGACATGCTCGGATTTCTCGTCCGTCTCACACACTACAACCACTACGAGAAATATGTCAACTTGTGACCTTCTGTCAGTGACCCTAGAAGAATTGGTCATAGATCTATGACCATTTCAAACCAATTGGTCAAAAGCTGTTCAGGGGGCTCCAAACCCTAAACCATTGTGATCATTTTGGTCAAAAAGGTCGTAATTTCCTTACACGAAATGGTCAAAAAGCAAACAGTGCTAGTCTGCTGCCTTATTTCTAGTTGTTAATGACCAATATAGATGGTCATAGCCTTGTAGATTGTGGTGGGTTGTGATGACTAGGCGCCATCTCATCAGTTTTGCCTATGTGTCATGTCCATGTGGCAGTTTTTGCCCTAGGTTGTGAAGCAACCTATATTTCTGTTATTCCAAAAATTCCCAAAAAATTCTCATAAATGTTTTGGATCATATCTTTATCAAATATGTCAAAAACATTCCTTGCCTAGTTCAAAAATAATTCGAAAATAATCATTTTCATATTTTGTTTAGAGCAGCACTTTGTGAAGGAAGTACCACTTTGGCATGTCCAAATGGTATCCATTTTCTACAGTGCTTTCCTATGCCCAAATAACCATCCTCCACCAAATGCCAGCTCAATCCATTCATTATTTTGAGCCCAGCTTCAACATTCGTATTTATGTCCAGTGTGGTATTTTATAAAGCAAGTACCACCTAGGCTCCTCCTTTTGAGGTGAAAATTTATGAAGACGGTCTTCTTAGTAACTGATCATCCTCAGCCAAAACTCACGCCGATTAGCCATGTGCATTTCCCGTACCGCAAATCAAACACTTGGCTGTTTATTCATGTTTGAGCATCGATCGGTCTCCTCGTGAGAATCTTATGTTGTGATTTTCTTCCTAGAACCTACCTGGGGAGTGCCCAACCCACTAGACATGCCTAGGCCGCCTAGAACACATGGCAACGCCACGGTCACGTGGTGACCATGGGGCGGGCATGCGAGCTTATGCGCTCTAGAGTTGGGGCCCTCGGCCACCGTCCAAACCTCGATGTCTCGCCATCAAACCATGTATTTCTGATTAAATAGATACTTATGTACCTAGAAATGATTTTTTGGAAAAAATAAAGAGCAAACTATGAGGCAGCTACAGTTCAAATTTGACCCGTTTCCAACTGAATTGACGGCAATTTGTCTTTTTCACCAGAGGTGGATCAAAACTTTTGACACCCAACCATTTTGTCAATTGTGCATTATATATGGCCTAGTATTTTATAAAATTGATTTGGTCCATTTTTGCAACAATTATTTGGTAGTTCCTTCACAAAAAAACCTCCTTTTGGGCACTCGGAAAATGAAAAATGAATTTTCTGTGCAAAGAAAATGAAAACTTCCTTAGGAAACATTGTTTGGAATTCCAATATGTACCCTTGTGCACAATATGAGATCATCTGAACAAACTATGCCATAAATGTGGCCATAAGATTGATCATTTGGCTTGAAAGCCATGAATCTTCACGCATGATAGCTCATTTCTGAGAACACTTTTTTAAAATAATTACCATATTACAAGTTTATTATTTTTCCTGGAAACTTGGTCACATATAATGACACAATGCGAAGGTTTCCCAATTTTTTGATTTTTTTTGAATTTTTATGCCCTTTTCAAAATGCGGTCAAAACGGCGGGAATGACCGTTCCTAGCTAGTGGTTGAATCTTGGAATTTTTTTGGTGTTTCTCTGATTAAATAGGTACTTATGTACCTAGAAATGATTTTTGGAAAAAATAAATAGCAAACTATGAGGCAGCTACAGTTCAAATTTGACCCGTTTCCAACTGAATCGACGACAATTTGTCTTTTTCACCAGAGGTGGATCAAAACTTTTGACACCCAACCATTTTGTCAATTGTGCATTATATATGGCCTAGTATTTTAGAAAAATGATTTGGTCCATTTTTGCAACAATTATGTGGTAGTTCCTTCACAAAAAAAACCTCCTTTTGGGAACTCGAAAAATGAAAAATGAATTTTCTGTGCAAAGAAAATGAAAACTTCCTTAGGCAACATTTTTTGGAATTCCAAGATGTACCCTTGTGCACAATATGAGATCATTTGAACAAACTATGCCATAAATGTGGCCATAAGATTGATCATTTGGCTTGAAAGCCATGAATCTTCACGCATGATAGCTCATTTCTGAGAACACTTTTTAAAATAATTACGGTATTACAAGTTTATTATTTTTCCTGAAAAGTTGGTCACATATAATGACACAATGCGAAGGTTTCCCAATTTTTGAATTTTTTTTGAATTTTTTATGCCCTTTTCAAAATGTGGTCAAAACGGCGGGAATGACCGTTCCTAGCTAGTGGTTGAATCTTGGAATTTTTTTGGTGTTTCTCTGATTAAATAGGTACTTATGTACCTAGAAATGATTTTTGGAAAAAATAAATAGCAAACTATGAGGCAGCTACAGTTCAAATTTGACCCGTTTCCAACTAAATCGACGGCAATTTGTCTTTTTCACCAGAGGTGGATCAAAACTTTTGACACCCAACCATTTTGTAAATTGTGCATTATATATGGCCTAGTATTTTAGAAAAATGATTTGGTCCATTTTTGCAACAATTATGTGGTAGTTCCTTCACAAAAAAACCTCCTTTTGGGCACTCGAAAAATGAAAAATGAATTTTTTGTGCAAAGAAAATGAAAACTTCCTTAGGCAACATTGTTTGGAATTCCAAGATGTACCCTTGTGCACAATATGAGATCATTTGAACAAACTATGCCATAAATGTGGCCATAAGATTGATCATTTGGCTTGAAAGCCATGAATCTTCACGCATGATAGCTCATTTCTGAGAACACTTTTTTAAAATAATTACCGTATTACAAGTTTATTATTTTTCCTGGAAACTTGGTCACATATAATGACACAATGCGACGGTTTCCCAATTTTTTGTTTTTTTTTGAATTTTTTATGCCCTTTTCAAAATGCGGTCAAAACGGCGGGAATGACCGTTCCCAGCTAGTGGTTGAATCTTGGAATTTTTTTTGGTGTTTCTCTAATTATATAGGTACTTATGTACCTAGAAATGATTTTCGGAAAAAAATAAATAGCAAACTATGAGGCACCTGCAGTTCAAATTTGACCCGCTTCCAACTGAATCTGCGGGAATTTGTCTTTTTCACCAGAGGTGGATCAAAACTTTTGACACCCAACCATTTTGTCAATTGTGCATTAAATATGGCCTAGTATTTTAGAAAAATGATTTGGTCCAATTTTGCAACAAATATTTGGGAGGTCCTTCACAAAAAAACCTCCTTTTGGGCACTCGAAAAATGGAAAATGGTTTTTTCGTTCAAAGAAAATGAAAAATTTCTTAGGCAACATTGTTTGCCATTCCAAGATGCATCCTTGTAGATGTATAATCACACAATGCAAAGTTTTTTCATTTTTTTTGAATTTCCTATGCCGATTTCAAAATGTGATCAAATTTGCCCGCATGACCCTTCTTAGTTAGGTGGTTAATAATGCAAAACTATTGGTTTGTCTATGATGAAATAGCTACTTTTGTATCTAAAAATGATTTTTTTTAGAAAATAAATAGCAAACTATAAGATATCTCTAGTTCAAATTTGACTCGTTTCTTGCCGAATTGGCTGTTTCGCAAAATACCTAGAAAGATCGGAAATGCAATCAAATTGATGATCATCGATGAAAGGTGGTCTAACTTAAGTGAAAATTTTAGTGATGCCATTTTGCAAAATATTTTTGGTAGCTGCCTCACAAACCTTCCTTGTTTTTAACACTAAGAAGAGTAATTTTTAATAGCTCATTCTCGAACCAATCAGGACGCAGCACACGGATCACCCCACTTTATTCGATCTGAGCCGTCCGACTCCTACTGATCCAGCGTCTCTCCCTTACTTCCTCGACCCCCTCCTTCTCGAGAAACCCTAGGTCAAGCGCTATCGTCTCCCTCTCCCCGATCCAGACCCCTCCCGCGCCGCCCCTCTCCCTGATCCAGATCCGTCCTCCTCCGATGCCCTCCCCTCCGCTCCATCCTCCCCTTGGACAAGATTCGGCGCGCACGTCCCACACATCGACCGCGCCCTCCCACCCACACATTGCTGCCGCTACCCACCGTCCCGTATGACCTCGCCACCGCCACCCGCCGCCCCCTCCCTCTCCACCGCCCATCAGAAGAGAAGAGGGATCTCGCACCCATCCATGGCCACCCCCGCGCCGGCGGGGACAGGGTACTCGCAGGCGAGCTTCTACAGCTCGCTGGGGTCTTCGTGTTGTCCGTGCCGGGGCTCTGGTTGCTCATCAAGCCCCCTGCTCCGCCGCGTCCTCGCCTACCCGGCCCTCCGCACCGCCATGATCTCCGGCCCGGCCGCGCCCCCCGACGTGCCCGCGGCCGCGGGCCCCCAGCCACTGACGCCGTTGTTGTCCAGGTAGGCCCTTCCCCTCCTTCCTCGCCCAGATCCACCCGCTCCTCCTCACCTTCTCCTCCTATCCGTTCCTTTGCTGCAGGTCATCATGGCGCGGAGATGGCGATGACGGCAGGAGGGCGCCGACCTTGCGCTGCTCGAGATGGATGAGGGCTGCGCCTAGCTTCGGCCCTGCTCTACTCAAGGAGGAGGGGTAGGAGGAGAGGTTTCGTTCCATCGAGGTAGGCGACGTCCGTTCCCTGTTCCCACATCCCTCGCCCGGTTCTTGTTCTTCTGTACTCGTTGATGTGATGAGTCCCGTTCGGCGACTGCTCTTGATTTGTGCAATAGGAGGCTTTGTGCAGTTCTGTTGGCAGGTTTTCCTAATTCTAGTTCTAGTTTTCGCATGGTAAACTAACCGTGATTGGAACTGGGATGCAGTAAAATACTTTGTGTCCAAACGCACAAGATTCAACAAGATTTAACTTACTTTTCCAGTTAATTAAATGGACATCTTGGATTAGTTAGAAAATCATGAATTATTTGCAGAAATCCATAGAAGTATTGTACTCCAGTGTGCATTACTTACATAAACTTGCTTGCAAGCTTATTTTCTGACTTGTATATTCTGAAACTGAAAAAGCTTAGTTAACTTCTATTAAGTTTCAGTAATATTCAGTGGAGTATTTACTGTAAATTTTGCACATCACAGTAATTTCACTTGCTGTTAACTGCTGTAGCATTAGGAGTAGTTTTACTACAATACTGCTTGAACAGGGTGAACGGAGGGTGAGGAAGTTTTACTACAGAGTAGGATTGCACAGGAAGTAGTTAGGAGTAGTAGATGTTGATGATCATAGTCAGGAGTAGTTTTGCCTTTGGTGATCATCCAAAAATGTGATGCACTATTGTACTTTGAGTGAAAATGGAATGGTGCGATCCTGCACAACATACTTTGAGTGAATGTTGAGTACTGTATGCACTTGTGTAGTAGAATGTTGAGTAATGTATGCACTTGTGTAGTAGATATTTTATTCTGCGGAGGAATGAACGGTCGCTTCATTTTTGGCGTCGGGCCAGTTTCCATTTGAGTTGACAAGGATGTTGATGTAATCTGGTAGGAAGGTTGTCATTTTCATGTCCTGTGGAGGGCCATGTGGCGCTGATGTGATACATATACATGCTGACATTTCTTTCTTTGGTTGTTTCTATGAATAAAAATAGCCCGGCATTCATTCTTTCTGCCCCATTTGTGCTCTGCTCACTCATGCTGCGGTCTGTGTCTTTTTTTGTCTCCCATTTTTGTGACCTTGAAGATCAGCTTGTTGCTATACCTGGCAGAGTGCTGGTGTGTGCTGATTTTGTTTTCTTGACATAAGTGCCAGCATTGTTTCCTTGGGAACAAAAGGCGCCATTTTCTCCAATGTTACAGATACAATTGCTACTTACTGAACTGCTTTGCTGATTATGAGATTGAAGTATTCGTTCTGATTTCTGGTTTGCTGATTGTTGTAGACAGATGTATGAAACCTCTTAACTCTGGACGACAACAACTTGAGAAGGACCATCATCACCCATCAAGTACGCCATTGAGGTAATTCACCAGCCCCTCCAGCACCAACTATCTATTTTCTCTAGTATGCTTAGGTTTTTCATGCTGTTGTGGTAGCCCCTTGCTGTTGCGTTGAATCTCATGCCAGCGCTGGTGCTCCTGTGGCTTGATGTGCTGTGATCTTTATCTGTGTAGGTTTTGTTTGATGATATGCTTAGATTATGATCATAAGCATGATGTTTTGATGATGCTGAGTCCAGCTGTTAAACCATGATATAGTTGCTGGAACTGAGCTTAATATTCATGTGTGTATGTGTGTGTGTCGAGTAAAGTTGTGGTTTGTGCTGCTCCTTTGTAACGTGATGAAACAAAGAATGTCATTTACTCCTTTTTTGAATGGAATGTTCATAATATATTGGCTCCAGTTTTTCTAATTTTTATCAGCTGATTCATGTAACAGGGCGTCCGTGGAAGGACCAGTCCTGACTCTCCAGTGAGTCCGGCATTTGATCGCTATTGACGGAGCTACATGTAGAAGAAGAAAACACTTGTAGAGCTTGTAACTGATTCCCATAGTTGTAGAGCTTGTATCAACTAAGCTTGTATTACGTGTAACTTGTAGAACTTGTAAATGCTACAGGTTGTAGGACGTGTCATTTGTGGAGGTTGTAAATAAGCTTGTATATGCTACAACTTGTAGGACGTGTCATTTGTAGAGCTTGTATTGAATCTGGCTATTGTTATTTAAAGTATTATGTGTGTTTTTTGCTTGCCAATTTAACTACTGGTTATTTCCTTATTGTCAAATTTAAATACGAAGAATCTGGGCCTAATAGCTAGGACCCACTTATCAAAACCTGACAAGTGGGACCTGTTTGACTAGTGGACCCATTTTATAAAAAAACTAAAACTGTTGGTACAAAAAGGCCATGACCCATGAAATAAAAAGGCCGAATTGTTGGGCTTGGCCCATGAAATATGACCAAAAATTGACAGGAAAAAACATATATAAAAGGCTGAATTAATGGGCTAGGCCCATGTAAAACACTCAATTGGACCGGGCTGAATCTTGTGCCACATCAGCTTGCCACGCTGGATGCCTACATGGCCTGGGGAGGTTGCTAGTGACCAAAACGCCACAGTGGACATATTTTGGTCATAAACGTCTTCGACCATTCCAGAAGAAAGGTCGCTATAGTCAGTTTACGACGCCCAGCTTTTGACCTTATGTTTTTGGTCACAAAAAGGTCATAAATGGAAATTTATGACCTTTCAGTGACCAATAGTGGTGGTCACAAGTTGACATATTTCTTGTAGTGAACCTAGAGACTGAACATTGTGACAGGGCGGTGGTCAATGCCAAAGAATGTATCGTCAATGGATGTTCTCATCATTCAGATTTTGGACTAATTGTTTGTCTCATTTGCAAATACTACCTCTGCATACAAGCCAATTTTTTTTACCTGAGTCGATGCCTATTGCACGTTGAAAAGAAGACAACAAAACCATACAAAATGCTCCGGAATGCACTCAAAATCTAAAACAAGAGCCAATGTAAGTTGCATAATATACTAACTAAAAAAATTAGTAGGCATGCAAACAAATTTAAGTTACCTGGTAGATCTTTCCAGAGTGATCCCCAAATGGTAGTTTCAGATGTAAGCGCAAGTGCTCCGGATGCAGAACCACCTTGATACAACGAACTCCCTATTGACCAGGTCTTCCTTAAAAGATCAACAATATCATCAAAGAAGTCTCTACTACAAAACTTGCTAGTGCAACTGACAAGTCGGAAAGGTGCAGCTAGTCTCTCTCGGACGAACCAAATTACAGGGTACGAGATTGAATTGGCTGCAGGAAATAAAATGTAAATAAAATATTAGTAAGTCATCAGAATAAAAAAAACAAAAGGAAAAAAGAAACAGATCATTTGGGAGATTACAGTAACCATACCGATATTAAACATCATACTGAAGATAAAACAAAATGGCCACATGATCATCTGCACTGTACTGATAACCGCTGCATGATGTCTCCATCGCTACCATTGCAGCTGAACTGATATATTCAACTGTTTCAGCACACACGTTCCATAGTGGCAGGGTATTTCTTCACTTCGGCATGTAAATCCACATAGCAACAATTCATTTCTAACAATAAGTACACCCTCAATCCTCATGCCATATCTAAGTAGCGACACAACCAGTTTATAATAAGAAAATCACCGATTGGAACCAAAATTTCACAAAAGCTTATTATCTGCCCTTACGGTATATTCTTCCACTGAAAAAAGCAAATGCGTCTAAGCTATGTAAATTAACACCAAGGATACTTGATGAATCAAGCAGAAAATTGTGCATCCCATTGAACAACACTATGCTATTCTCCGCCATGGCGAGGCAGGCTTCACGACATTTTGCTGTAGTGCCAGTTGCGCAACCCCATCAGATTTGCTTCTGACAGACACAATACCCAATCTACATACACACAAACTAAAATTTTCATTTCTCATAAGAGATTCCTAATCCTTAGTATGAAATAGGTAAATTTACAAAAAAATATGGAAGATGATCAGAACTACAACACATGATTGGAGATAATTTCCATGCATATAGCCAACAATTCCATGGAGGCCTTGCAACTTACAAGAGAAAGATGCATGAGTGACATGTTGAGGTGCATCGGCAGATCGTGCAGCTTCCTTGGCCTGGTCCATCTTGGCGACTCCACGCAGGCTTCCATTCTGTAGAAGAGCCAGATACCGGGGGAAGTGCGGGAGAGGTCGTGCGGGCGGTTTGTCCTTCTTTTCTGAACGGCGGGGGCTGGGTTAGCGATGGATCGACTGTTAGTGGCTTGTTGCGTGGTTGGCAGCGTTAAACACAGAATCATTAAGGGCCATTAGATTTTGATGATGGATGGATGTGATTGTTTGGATTTGTCCATCTCTTCTTTTTATAGTGGTAGTAGATGTAAATGGCAAATAAACAGCTGCCACCCCATTTAGTTGGTTTTAGCTAGCTCGATAGTTTATTTTTCAGGAAATTTTTGAACCGTTAGATCATAATGACATCTTCAACGCTCGATGCTAACGCAAGGCGCCAGGATTTCTTTCCCAGCCGATCGGCAGTTGATCCCCAAATCCTGATGTCATATGTGCCATCGGTGCCAAAAGATGCATCAAGCACTTGGTTGTTTGCCCCCGTACAAATAGACTATCGGAAGTTGTTTTCAATTTTTTTTGTTTTATTTTTGAGAATAAATTTGTTTCCAATCTGTGATTAGCGCTTACGCTTAGCATCTACCGTTGAAAGGGAGAACGCTTAGATGCTTTCTAATTTTAAGATGTTTATTTCCTCTACTTGTGTCTATATAGGTGCCCCACATTGCAGATGTCCTAAATGGACTTAAACGGTTTGGTTTACCGCGATAGCTATGTCTCACTTATAGCAAGATGATAGCTTCTCTTGCGTATAGCGCTGCAGTAATTCGGTTTTCTCTGTTTTTTTCTTTTCTTTTCTTGTCTCTTGTTTCCTTTTTTCTTCTCCGATTTTTTTATTTTCGTTTTCCTTTCTTTCTTTCATTATTTGTATCAGCTTTCTTTTTTTTGGTTTTTCTTCATTTCTTTTGGTTTCCATTTTCACAATTTTCGTATATGTCAAAAACATTTTTCTAATACATGTTTACATTTTTCAATACAAATTTAACATTTTTTAATACATCATAAAAAAATTATACATATTTTAGACATTTTTTCAAATGTTTAATTAATATTCTTTAAATACAAGGTTAACATATTTTGAATGCGTAGTAAATATTTTTTTTTCTACACACACTTTTAAGTATTTTTAAATGCTTGATTAAACAATTTCAAATATAAGATTAACATTTTTAATACATGGTCAATATTTTTATTATGCACACTTTTAAGCATTTTCAAATGCTTGATTAACATTTGTGATATACAAGATAAACATGTTCAACACATGGTCAACATTTTTTCTATACGCATTATAACATTTTTCAGATGCTTGATTAACATTTTTTTAATGTAAATATTTTTTATATAAATGTAAAATTTCTAATGCTTGATTAAAATTTTACAAATAAAATTTTAACATTTTCTTGATGCATGATCAATATTTTTTCTACACACATTTAACATTTTAAAAATACTCCCTACATCACAAAATATAAGACGGCCACTACACTAGTTTCAAAATAGCTGTTATATTATGAGACAGACGAAGTACTTGTTTAACATTTTTTCAGATACTCGATTAATAATTTTTAAATACATGATCAAATTTTTTCACACACAGTGTATATTTTTCCTATACATTTTTCGTACACATTCAACATTTTTCAAATGCCCGGTTTACATTTTTTTTCAAATGTTTTATGTAAAGTGTATTTTTAAATATATTTATTTAGAATATTTGAAAGTATAGACGAAAGTAAAAACCGAAAAGAAAGAAAAAACAAAATCAATAAACATGAAAAAACAAAGAAACGAGACCGTGGCCTCCCGCGCGGTTGGGCCAGCCCATCCGGCGCGTCCCTGACACGAGGCTTCGCTCTGTCTTTCTATAAGCGAGACATAAGGGCGCCTCTGGTTTACATCCCTAATCATCAGGCTACACAATCTCACATAAGTTAGAAGCCTCGATCTTCAGAGAGCAACTAGTTGCGAGCGCTCCTTTGGGAGGCTCGCAACGATCACTTGCGGGTGGGCTGAGAGCGCGCCATTTGGCGCGCACTAAGCCGCCGCCACGTGTCGCGCTCTGGGCACTTTTTCCGGATTTTTGTTATTTATTTATTTTTTCATGCGCGTGTTTGGCTTTTCAAACGTTTTTTTTTTACTTTTTGGTTTTTCACCGATCTTTCTTAGCTTTTGGACCAACAAAATTTCGAAAAAAATTTGTTCTTGCAAATAAACACTTTTTTGCTCGTGCCTCTCGGAAACGGCAAAAAAGGTGTTAACTGTTTTTTTTTTTACTTTCGCGGGAGGCACGATTTTGCTTTCGCGACAGACATGGTTGTGCTTTCGCGTGCCTCTTTCAAAAATGGCAAAAGAACCGTGCTCACGGTTCGATTTCTTCGTCCGGTTTTTTCGTAAAAAATCGTCAAAACCTATCAACATGGGATCTAGTTTTGAAGATCTCGACGTGGGGAGAAATGATTGTCATCACCGGACGGATCTGTAATTTTTGTCTGCCGCCTTGCACGATCGACAGCTGCCTTGTGGGCCCTCTCACGTCTCCAAGTCCTGAAACAACGCCCAACCATGATTTCCTCTCTGTCGTTCGCATTATCTTTTTCCGCTGCTACAGATTAGGGCGAGGCGCTGGCGGCCGGCCACCGCCGCTGCACACAACTGACGGGCCAGCATCGCTGCTGCCGGCGAATAGGCTGGAGGTCAGGTCACCGTGGATCCCTTGCCGAGATCCGCCCGCCGCGTGCACTGGTGTGAGAGGGGCCAACTTCCGCAGCCCGACCACCGCTCGTTGTGGAGCCCTTGCCGAGATCCTTCCACCATCCCCACGCGCAAGGCGTCGTTGCCGAGTGTCGCTGCTTGTAGGTCGTCGTCGCCGAGCGTCGCCATAGGTCATCGTCATGAGCGCATCCATGCCGGATCTCCGCCGCCAAATGCCTCCCGGCAACCAAATAAATGGATCCAGCGAGATCCGCCACGCCGGCGTGGAGCAGCATCAACCTCACCGCCATTTTGGCACCACCGGAGTTAATAGCAGCCACATCATGACGCTGTACGCCCACGTTCATTTCAAGTTTCTGCAGCAACAACATTGTCGCGGAACATCGATGGCGTGTTAGTACACGGTGTGGCTGCAGTGTTGTTGTTGTTGCAATTTTTGTAACAAATATGTGTTTGCAATTTTTGCAACAAGAGTTTTGTTGTAGAAAATTAGAAAAGAATGAGTTTTGCAATAAAGGACTTGCTGCAGGAAATTAGAAAAAAAAGGTTTCTCAATAAAGGCCTTGTTGCAGCAAATTAGAGAAGGATTAGTTTTGCAAGAAAAGCATTATTTCAGAAAATTAGAGAAGAGGGGCCGAGGGCTCATGTCACTTAGTCGGACGGCTCGTGAGACGGCGGATCTTGCCGACGCGTAGCACACCCCCTTTGAATAAATGGATTTACAAAAAAAGAAGGAAAACTTTCAAGTTGCAACAAGAGGTGAAAGTGATCTTGAGAAAAAGGGTTTCCCCCCGCTTTATATTATAAAGCATACCACCAAGCATCCAACGTAACGATGTCAAGTACAATAAGTCACAGAATCATGCTGGGGGCACAGCAAGACAAGCCCCAAATAAAGCTAAAAGGAGAAGCTAATCCGGCTCGGGGGGAGGAGGTGGTGGCGGTGGAGGAGGAGCAAAAGACGCTGCCAAGGCACGAAGACCCGCCATGATGTTTTCGATGACGCCTCGGTCGTTCTGCTTACTAAGCGGTCTCCAGAGCTGCAAGAAGCCACACATTTTATAGATCACATCAGTCACTCAAGACGGAATCACTCGTTCGATGACTAATTTATTGCGGTACACCAAAGGGACCAGGCAAGGGTACCTAGCGTGACCCAAATAGGGGCGCGCCTAGACCCGGGGAGCCTGACCTCCCCGAACAAATCCGGGAGGTTGTCATGGCACCATGAGCCCCCAACCACCTCCCGGAAGCAACTCCATAAGAACTGAGCTGCCGGGCACCGAAAGAAGATGTGGTTACAATCTTCCGGTACCAGCCAAATGGGGCAGAGACCATCCCTAGGTCCATTACGCTTATGGACCTCAGTGCCTGAGGGGAGGCGACCTCTAACCCATTGCCATAGAAATATACGGATCTTCAGGGGGAGTTTGATCTCCCAAAGCCCCGCTAGCTCCACTGGACCAGGGGTAGGAACAATTGCCTGGTACAGAGATCTAGTCGAAAATCTACCGCTTGGCTCGAGGTGCCAAGAAAGCCTATCCAATTCCAGAGAGGGGTAGTGAAGGGAAATACACTCAAGTAACTCCTCCCATTGCGCGAGTTCAACCGCCCCGAAGGTGCGGCGGAAGGCAATCACGCCTAGGTTCTCTAGGGCCGCAGCCACGGAGATCTGTGGGTGTACACAGATAGAAAATAGCGCAAAAAACGATCTGCAAAGGGGCGGGAACCCGCCCATCTATCCATCCAAAATAGGGTGGCAACACTGGAGCTTATCTGGATGGAAGTCCCAATGCGCAGGACCGGTAACAGAGGGATCACCGATTGCTAGAATTGGGAACCTCCAGACCTAGATGCAAACACTAGCGGTTGCCCGCGAAGGTACTTCCCACGAATAATCTGAAGACACATGCCATCCTCCTCAGTCTGGATCCGCCAAAGCCATTTGGACAAGAGGGCGATATTCATTCGCTTGGAAGAAATAACCCCCAAGCCTCCCTGGTCCTTAGGTTTATAGATCTCAGACCATTTGACCATATGGTACTTTTGTTTATTGTTCTCGCCCGCCCAAAAGAATCGAGAGAGTAGTTTGGTAACTTCATGATGGAGGGATTCGTGTAGACTATAGAATCCCATGATATACATCAATAAGCTAATAAGGGAGGAGTTCATTAGAATCACTCGAGCAGCTTTGGAAAGTCATCTCCCTTGCCAAGGCTCCATTCTAGGTTGGAGCTTGGCGATTATTGGACAGAAGTCCTTCTCCAGGAGCCGGGCGTCACTGATGACCCACAAGTGTAGGGGATCTATCTTAGTCCTTTCGATAAGTAAGAGTGTCAAACCCAACGAGGAGCAGAAGGAAATGATAAGCGGTTTTCAGTAAGGTTTTCTCTGCAAGCACTGAAATTGTAGGTAACAAATAGTTTTGTGATAAGATAAATAATAACGAGCAACAAGTAAATAAACTAAATAAAATGCAGCAAGGTGGCCCAATCCTTTATGTAGCAAAGGATAAGCCTGGACAATTTATTATAATGAGAAAAGAGCTCCCGAGGACACATGGGATTTATCGTCAAGCTAGTTTTCATCACGTTCATATGATTCGCGTTCGGTACTTTGATAATTTGATATGTGGGTGGACCGGTGCTTGGGTACTGCCCTTACTTGGACAAGCATCCCACTTATGATTAACACCTATTGCAAGCGTTCGCAACTACAAAAGAAGTATTAAGGTAAACCTAACCACAACATTAAACATATGGATCCAAATCAGCCCCTAACGAAGCAACGCATAAACTAGGGTTTAAGCTTCTGTCACTCTAACAACCCATCATCTACTTATTACTTCCCAATGCCTTCCTCTAGGCCAAATAATGGTGAAGTGTCATGTAGTCGACGTTCACATAACACCACTAGAGGAAAAGACAACATACATCTTATCAAAATATCGAACGAATACCAAATTCACATGACTACTAATAGCAAGACTTCACCCATGTCCTCAGGAACAAACGTAACTACTCACAAAGCATATTCATGTTCATAATCAGAGGAGTAATAATATGCATTAAGGATCTGAACATATGATCTTCCACCAAGTAAACCAACTAGCATCAACTACAAGGAGTAATCAACACTACTAGCAACCCACAGGTACCAATTTGTGGTTTTGATACAAGATTGGATACAAGAGATGTACGAGGGTTTTGAGAGGAGATGGTGTTGGTGAAGATGTTGATGGATATTGACCCCCTCCCGATGAGAGGATCGTTGGTGATGACGATGGTGATGATTTCCCTCTCTCGGAGGGAAGTGTCCCCGGCAGAACAGCTCCACCGGAGCCCTAGATTGGTTTCGCCAAGGTTCCGCCTCGTGGCGGCGGAGTTTCGTCCCGTAAGCTTGCCCACGATTTTTTTCAGGGTAAAAGCCTTCATATAGCAGAAGATGGACACTGGAGGGCCACCAGGGGGCCCAGGAGACAGGGGGCACGCCCAGTAGGGGTGGGCACGCCCCCACCCTCCTGGCCAGGGTGTGGGCCCCCTGAGGTGTTTCTTCCGCTCAATAATTCTTATTAATTCTAAAAATAAGTTTCATGGAGTTTCAGGATTTTTGGAGCAGTGCAGAATAGGTTTCCAATGTTTGCTCCGTTTCCAGCCAGAATTCCAACTGCCGGCATTCCCCCTCTTCATGGTAAACCTTGTAAAATAAGAGAGAATAGCCATAAGTATTGATATGTAATGTGTAATAACAGCCCATAATGCAATAAATATTGATATAGAAGCATGATGCAAAATGGACGTATCAACTCCCCGAAGCTTAGACCTCGCTTGTCCTCAAGCGGAAGCCGAAATCGAAAAATATGTCCACATGTTTAGAGATAGAGGTGTCGATAAAAATAAAATACGGACATGAGGGCATCATGATCATTATTATAACAGCAACATATATAGATTTTATCATATGATTTCTTATACTCAAGTAACAATCAATTCACAATGTCAAGTATGGTTCAAAAACTTCATTGAGAACTAGCAAACTATAATCTAAGTCATTGAAGCAAATGCAATTTATCATAAAATCAGAAAGAGTCAAGAATAGAGCTTTCCAGCAAGTCCACACACTCAACTATCATGCAGTCTTCTACAATTGCTAACACTCACGCAATACTTGTGGTTATGGAGTTTCAACCGGACACTGAGAAAGATAGGGGCTTATTGTGTTGCCTCCCAACATATTCACCTTTAGGTGATGTCAACAATAATAATCTATGCTAACTTACATCCAATTGGATATATGTATCATGATCTTTCAAACACGAAGAGCTTGCCAAAGGATAAAATGAAAAAGGGAAAGGTGAAGATCACCTTGACTAAAACAAAAAGTAAATCATAAAGTAAAAGATAGGCCCTTCGCAGAGGGAAGGAGAGGTTGTCATGTGCGTTTAGGGTTGGATGCACAAAATCTTAATGCAAAAGAACGTCACTTTATATTGCCCCTTGTATGTGGACCTTTACTATGCAGTCCGTCGCTTTTATTGCTTCCACAACAAGATCGTATAAAGCTTATTTTCTCTGCACTAATAAGTCATACATATTTAGATAGCAATTTTTATTGCCTGCAACATGATAACTTACTTGAAGGATCTTACTCAATCCATAGGTAGGTATGGTGTACTCTCATGGCAAAACTGGGTTTAAGGATATTTGGAAGCACAAGTAGTATCTCTACTTGGTGCAAGGAATTTGGCTAGCATGAGGGGGAATGGCAAGCTCAACATGTTTGGAAGGTCAATGACAATATACTTTAACTGAGATGTGAGAAAACATAAACCATTACGTTGTCTTCCTTGTCCAACGTCAACTCTTTTTAGCATGTCATACTTAATGAGTGCTCTCAATCATAAAAGATGTCCAAGATAATATATTTATATGAGAACCTCTCTTTCCTTATTACTTCCTATTAATTGCAACGATGACCAAAACTACGTTTGCCAACTCTCAACAACTTTTATGCCTAATACTTTCTATGTGTGAAGTCATCACTAACCACAAGATCAATATGAATGTTGGGGAACGTAGTAATTTCAAAAAAATTCCTACGCACACGCAAGATCATGGTGATGATATAGCAACGAGAGAGGAGAGTGTTCGTCCATGTACCCTTGTAGACCATAAGCGGAAGCGTTAGCACAACGCGGTTGATGTAGTCGTACGTCTTCACGATCCGACCGATCCAAGCACCGAACGTACGGGGCCTCCGAGTTCAGCACACGTTCAGCTCGATGACGATCTCCGGCCCTCCGATCCAGCAAAGGCTTCGGAGATGAGTTCCGTCAGCACGACGGTGTGGTGACAATGATGATATTCTACCGGCGCAGGGCTTCGCCTAAACTCCGCGACGATATGACCGAGGTGGAATATGGTGGAAGGGGGCACCGCACACGGCTAAGGAACGATCCGTAGATCAACTTGTGTGTCTATGGGGTGCCCCCCGCCCCCGTATATAAAGGAGCCAGGGGGGAGGAGGCGGCCGGCCTAGAGGGCGCGCCAAGGGGGGGAGTCCTACTCTCACCAGGAGTAGGACTCCCTCTTTCCAAGTAGGAGTAGGAGAAGGGGGAAAAGAGGAGGAAGAGGGGAAGGAAAGGGGGGGCGCCGCCCCCCTTCCCTTGTCCTATTCGGACTAGGAGGGGGAGGGACGCGCGGCCCCCTCCTGGCTCCTTCCCTCTTCTCCCTCGTGGCCCATGTAGGCCCATTAACCCCCCGGGGGGTTCCGGTAACCTCCCGGTACTCCGGTAAAATGCCGATTTCACCCGGAACTATTCCGATGTCCAAACATAGGCTTCCAATATATCAATCTTTATGTCTCGACCATTCCGAGACTCCTCGTCATGTCCATGATCACATCCGGGACTCCGAACAAACTTCGGTACATCAAAACTTATAAACTCATAATAAAACTGTCATCGAAACGTTAAGCGTGCGGACCCTACGGGTTCGAGAACTATGTAGACATGACCTAAAACCATTCTCGGTCAATAACCAATAGCGGACCTAGATGCCCATATTGGTTCCTACATATTCTACGAAGATCTTTATCGGTCAAACCGCATAACAACATATGTTGTTCCCTTTGTCATCGGTATGTTACTTGCCCGAGATTTGATCGTCGGTATCCAATACCTAGTTCAATCTCGTTACCGGCAAGTCTCTTTACTCGTTCTATAATACGTCATCTCATAACTAACTCATTAGTTATAATGCTTGCAAGGCTTAAGTGATGAGTATTACCGAGAGGGCCCAGAGATACCTCTCCGACAATCGGAGTGACAAAACCTAATCTCGAAATACGCCAACTCAACATGTACCTTCGGAGACACCTGTAGTACTCCTTTATAATCACCCAGTTACGTTGTGACGTTTGGTAGTACCCAAAGTGTTCCTCTGGTAAACGGGAGTTGCATAATTCTCATAGTTACAGGAACATGTATAAGTCATGAAGAAAGCAATAGCAGAATACTAAACGATCATGTGCTAAGCTAACGGGATGGGTCATGTCAATCACATTATTCTCCTAATGATGTGATCCCATTAATCAAATGACAACACATGTCTATGGTTAGGAAACATAAACATCTTTGATTAATGAGCTAGTCAACTAGAGGCATACTAGTGACTATATGTTTGTCTATGTATTCACACATGTATCATGTTTCCGGTTAATACAATTCTAGCATGAATAATAAACATTTATCATGATATGAGGAAATAAATAATAACTTTATTATTGCCTCTAGGGAATATTTCCTTCAGTCTCCCACTTGCACTAGAGTCAATAATCTAGATTACATAGTAATGATTCTAACACCCATGGAGTCTTGGTGCTGATCATGTTTTGCTCGTGAGAGAGGCTTAGTCAACGGGTCTGCAACATTCAGATCCGTATGTAACTTGCAAATCTCTATGTCTCCCACTTGGACTTGGTCCCAAATGGAATTGAAGCGTCTCTTGATGTGCTTGGTCCTCTTGTGAAATCTGGATTCCTTTGCCAAGGCAATTGCACCAGTATTGTCACAGAAGATCTTCATTGGTCCCGATGCACTAGGTATGACACCAAGATAGGAAATGAACTCCTTCATCCAGACTCCTTCATTCGCTGCTTCAGAAGCAGCTATGTACTCCGCTTCACATGTAGATCCCGCCATGATGCTTTGTTTAGAACCGCACCAACTTACAGCTCCACCGTTTAATATAAACACGTATCCGGTTTGCGATTTAGAATCGTCCGGATTAGTGTCAAAGCTTGCATCGACGTAACCTTTTACGACTAGCTCTTTGTCACCTCCATATACGAGAAACATATCCTTAGTCCTTTTCAGGTATTTCAGGATGTTCTTGACCGCTGTCCAGTGATCCACTCCTGGATTACTTTGGTACCTTCCTGCCAAGATTATTGCTAAGCATACGTCAGGTCTGGTACACAGCATTACATACATGATAGAGCCTATGGCTGAAGCATAGGGAACATCTTTCATTTTCTCTCTATCTTCTGCTGTGGTTGGGCATTGAGTTTGACTCAACTTCACACCTTGTAGCACATGCAAGAATCCTTTCTTTGCCTGATCCATTTTGAACTTTTTCAAAATTTTGTCAAGGTAAGTGCTTTGTGAAAGTCCTATTAAGCGTCTTGATCTATCTCTATAGATCTTGATGCCCAATATATAAGCAGCTTCACCGAGGTCTTTCATTGAAAAACTTTTATTCAAGTATACCTTTATGCTATCCAGAAATTCTATATCATTTCCAATTAACAATATGTCATCTACATATAAAACTAGAAATGCTACAGAGCTCCCACTCACTTTCTTGTAAATACAGGCTTCTCCAAAAGTCTGTATAAAACCATATGCTTTGATCACACTATCAAAGCGTTTATTCCAACTCCGAGATGCTTGCACCAGTCCATAAATGGAACCCTGGAGCTTGCACACTTTGTTAGCACCTTTTGGATCAACAAAACCTTCCAGCTGCATCATATACAACTCTTCTTCCAGAAATCCATTCAAGAATGCAGTCTTGACATCCATTTGCCAAATTTCATAATCATGAAATGCAGCAATGGCTAACATGATTCGGACAGACTTAAGCATCGCTATGGGTGAGAAAGTCTCATCGTAGTCAACCCCTTGAACTTGTCGAAAACCTTTCGCAACAAGTCGAGCTTTATAGACAGTTATATTACCATCAGCGTCAGTCTTCTTCTTAAAAATCCATTTATTCTCAATAGCTTGCCGATCATCGGGCAAGTCAACCAAAGTCCATACTTTGTTTTCATACATGGATCCCATCTCAGATTTCATGGCCTCTAGCCATTTTGCGGAATCTGGGCTCATCATCGCTTCCTCATAGTTCGTAGGTTCATCATGGTCAAGTAACATGACTTCCAGAATAGGATTATCGTACCACTCTGGTGCGGATCTTACCCTGGTAGACCTACGAGGTTCTGTAGAAACTTGATCTGAAGTTTCATGATCAATATCATTAGCTTCCTCACTGATTGGTGTAGTTGTCACAGGAACCGGTTCTTGTGATGAACTACTTTCCAATAAGGGAGTAGATACAGTTATCTCATCAAGTTCTACTTTCCTCCAATTCACTTCTTTCGAGAGAAACTCCTTCTCTAGAAAGGATCCAAATTTAGCAACGAAAATCTTGCCCTCAGATCTGTGATAGAAGGTGTACCCAATAGTCTCCTTTGGGTATCCTATGAAGACACATTTATCCGATTTGGGTTCGAGCTTATCTGGTTGAAGTTTCTTCACATAAGCACCGCAGCCCCAAACTTTAAGAAACGACAACTTCGGTTTCTTGCCAAACCATAGTTCATAAGGTGTCGTCTCAACGGATTTTGATGGTGCCCTATTTAACGTGAATGCGGCCGTCTCTAAAGCATAAACCTAGCGGTAAATCAGTAAGAGACATCATAGATCGTACCATATCAAGTAAAGTACGATTACGACGTTCGGACACACCATTTCATTGTGGTGTTCCAGGTGGCGTGAGTTGCGAGACTATCCCGCATTGTTTCAAGTGTAAACCAACCTCGTAACTCAAATATTCTCCTCCACGATCAGATCGTAGAAACTTTATTTTCTTGTTATGATGATTTTCCACTTCACTCTGAAATTCTTTGAACTTTTCAAATGTTTCAGACTTGTGTTTCATTAAGTAGATATACCCATATCTGCTTAGATCATCTGTGAAGGTGAGAAAATAACGATATCCGCCACGAGCCTCAACATTCATTGGACCACATACATTTGTATGTATGATTTCCAACAAATCTGTTGCTTTCTCCATAGTACCGGAGAACGGCGTTTTAGTCATCTTGCCCATAAGGCACGGTTCGCAAGTACCAAGTGATTCATAATCAAGTGATTCCAAAAGCCCATCAGTATGGAGTTTCTTCATGCGCTTTACACCGATATGACCTAAATGGCAGTGCCACAAATAAGTTGCACTATCATTATCAACTCTGCATCTTTTGGTTTCAACACTATGAATATGTGTATCACTACTATCGAGATTCAATAAAAATAGACCACTCTTCAAGGGTGCATGACCATAAAAGATATTACTCATATGAATAGAACAACCATTATTCTCTGATTCAAATGAATAACCGTCTCGCATCAAACAAGATCCAGATATAATGTTCATGCTCAACGCTGGCACCAAATAACAATTATTTAGGTCTAATACTAATCCCAATGGTAGATGTAGAGGTAGCGTGCCGACCGCGATCACATCGACTTTGGAACCATTTCCCACGCGCATCGTCACCTCGTCCTTAGCTAATCTTCGCTTAATCCGTAGTCCCTGTTTCGAGTTGCAAATATTAGCAACAGAACCAGTATCAAATACCCAGGTGCTACTGCGAGCATTAGTAAGGTACACATCAATAACATGTATATCACATATACCTTTGTTCACTTTGTCATCCTTCTTATCCGCCAAATACTTGGGGCAGTTCCGCTTCCAGTGTCCAGTCTGCTTGCAGTAGAAGCACTCAGTTTCAGGCTTAGGTCTAGACTTGGGTTTCTTCTCTTGAGCAGCAACTTGCTTGCCGTTCTTTTTGAAGTTCCCCTTCTTATTCCCTTTGCCCTTCTTCTTGAAACTAGTGGTCTTGTTAACCATCAACACTTGATGCTCCTTCTTGATTTCTACCTTCGCGGCTTTCAGCATCGCGAAGAGCTCGGGAATAGTCTTGTTCATCCCTTGCATATTATAGTTCATCACGAAGCTCTTGTAGCTTGGTGGCAGTGATTGGAGAATTCTGTCAATGACACTATCATCAGGAAGATTAACTCCCAGTTGAATCAAGTGATTATTATACCCAGACATTTTGAGTATGTGTTCACTGACAGAACTATTCTCCTCCATCTTGCAGCTATAGAACTTATTGGAGACTTCATATCTCTCAATCCGGGCATTTGCTTGAAATATTAACTTCAACTCCTGGAACATCTCATATGCTCCATGACGTTCAAAACGTCGTTGAAAGCCTGGTTCTAAGCCGTAAAGCAGGGCACACTAAACTATAGAGTAGTCATCAGCTTTGCTCTGCCAGACGTTCTTAACGTCGTCAGTTGCATCAGCAGCAGGCCTGGCACCCAGCGGTGCTTCCAGGGCGTAACTTTTCTGTGCAGCAATGAGGATAATCCTCGGGTTACGGACCCAGTCCGTGTAATTGCTACCATGATCTTTCAACTTTGCTTTCTCAAGGAACGCATTAAAATTCAACGGAACAACAGCACAAGCCATCTATCTACAAACAAACATAGACAAGCAAGATACTATCAGGTACTAAGTTCATGATAAATTTAAGTTCAATTAATCATATTACTTAAGAACTCCCACTTAGACAGACATCTCTCTAGTCATCTAAGTGATCACGTGATCCAAATCAACCAAACCATGTCCGATCATCACGTGAGATGGAGTAGTTTAAATGGTGAACATCGCTATGTTGATCATATCTACTATATGATTCACGCTCGACCTTTTGGTCTCCGTGTTCCGAGGCCATATCTGTATATGCTAGGCTCGTCAAGTATAACCTGAGTATTCCGCGTGTGCAACTGTTTTGCACCCGTTGTATTTGAACGTAGAGCCTATCACACCCGATCATCACGTGGTGTCTCAGCACGAAGAACTTTCGCAACGGTGCATACTCAGGGAGAACACTTCTTGATAATTAGTGAGAGATCATCTTAAAATGCTACCGTCAATCAAAGCAAGATAAGATGCATAAAGGATAAACATCACATGCAATCAATATAAGTGATATGATATGGCCATCATCTTGTGCTTGTGATCTCCATCTTCGAAGCACCGTCATGATCACCATCGTCACCGCCGCGACAACTTGATCTCCATCGTAGCATCATTGTCATTACGCCATCTATTGCTTCTACGACTATCGCTACCGCTTAGTGATAAAGTAAAGCAATTACAGGGCGTTTGCATTTCATACAATAAAGCGACAACCATATGGCTCCTGCCAGTTGTCGATAACTTCGGTTACAAAACATGATCATCTCATACAATAAATATAGCATCACGTCTTGACCATATCACATCACAACATGCCCTGCAAAAACAAGTTAGACGTCCTCTACTTTGTTGTTGCAAATTTTACGTGGTTGCTACGGGCTTAGCAATAACCGTTCTTACCTACGCGTCAAAAAAAACCACAACGATAGTTCGTCAAGTTGGTGCTGTTTTAACCTTCGCAAGGACCAGGCGTAGCCACACTCGATTCAGCTAAAGTGAGAGAGACAGACACCCGCCAGTCACCTTTAAGCACGAGTGCTCGTAACGGTGAAACCAGTCTCGCGTAAGCGTACGCGTAATGTCGGTCCGGGCCGCTTCATCTCACAATACCGCCGAACCAAAGTATGACATGCTGGTAAGCAGTATGACTTGTATCGCCCACAAGTCACTTGTGTTCTACTCGTGCATATAACATCAACGCATAAAACATAGGCTCGGATGCCACTGTTGGGGAACGTAGTAATTTCAAAAAAAATTCCTACACACACGCAAGATCATGGTGATGATATAGCAACGAGAGGGGAGAGTGTTTGTCCACGTACCCTCGTAGACCGTAAGCGGAAGCGTTAGCACAACGCGGTTGATGTAGTCATACGTCTTCACGATCCGACCGATCCAAGCACCGAACGTACGGGGCCTCCGAGTTCAGCACACGTTCAGCTCGATGACGATCTTCGGCCCTCCGATCCAGCAAAGGCTTCGGAGATGAGTTCCGTCAGCACGACAGCATGGTGACGATGATGATATTCTACCGGCGTAGGGCTTCGCCTAAACTCCGCGACGATATGACCGAGGTGGAATATGGTGGAAGGGGGCACCGCACACGGCTAAGGAAAGATCCGTAGATCAACTTGTGTGTTTATGGGGTGCCCCCGCCCCCGTATATAAAGGAGCCAGGGGGGAGGAGGTGGCCGGCCTAGAGGGCGCGCCAAGGGGGGAGTCCTACTCCCACCGGGAGTAGGACTCCCTCTTTCCAAGTAGGAGTAGGAGAAGGGGGGAAAGAGGAGGAAGAGGGGAAGGAAAGGGGGGCGCCGCCCCCTTCCCTTGTCCTATTCGGACTAGGAGGGGGAGGGGCGCGCGGCCCCCTCCTGGCTCCTTCCCTCTTCTCCCTCGTGGCCCATGTAGGCCCATTAACCCCCCAGGGGGTTCCGGTAACCTCCCGGTACTCCGGTAAAATGCTGATTTCACCCGGAACTATTCCGATGTCCAAACATAGGCTTCCAATATATCAATCTTTATGTCTCGACCATTCCGAGACTCCTCGTCATGTCCATGATCACATCCGGGACTCCGAACAAACTTCGTTACATCAAAACTTATAAACTCATAATAAAACTGTCATCGAAACGTTAAGCGTGCGGACCCTACGGGTTCGAGAACTATGTAGACATGACCTAAAACCATTCTCGGTCAATAACCAATAGCGGGACCTGGATGCCCATATTGGTTCCTACATATTCTACGAAGATCTTTATCGGTCAAACCGCATAACAACATATGTTGGTCCCTTTGTCATCGGTATGTTACTTGCCCGAGATTTGATCGTCGGTATCCAATACCTAGTTCAATCTCGTTACCGGCAAGTCTCTTTACTCGTTCTGTAATACGTCATCTCATAACTATCTCATTAGTTATAATGCTTGCAAGGCTTAAGTGATGAGTATTACCGAGAGGGCCCAGAGATACCTCTCCGACAATCGGAGTGACAAAACCTAATCTCGAAATACGCCAACTCAACATGTACCTTCGGAGACACCTGTAGTACTCCTTTATAATCACCCAGTTACGTTGTGACGCTTGGTAGTACCCAAAGTGTTCCTCTGGTAAACGGGAGTTGCATAATTCTCATAGTTACAGGAACATGTATAAGTCATGAAGAAAGCAATAGCAGAATACTAAACGATCATGTGCTAAGCTAACGGGATGGGTCATGTCAATCACATCATTCTCCTAATGATGTGATCCCATTAATCAAATGACAACACATGTCTATTGTTAGGAAACATAACCATCTTTGATTAATGAGCTAGTCAAGTAGAGGCATACTAGTGACTATATGTTTGTCTATGTATTCACACATGTATCATGTTTCCGGTTAATACAATTCTAGCATGAATAATAAACATTTATCATGATATGAGGAAATAAATAATAACTTTATTATTGCCTCTAGGGCATATTTCCTTCAATGAACTCTTTTATTCTCTACTTCCTCAAGATCATAGCAACATAGCAAAGCCCTTGACTCAACACTAATCTTTATTATAGATAGCTCACGGACTCGATTACAAAAAGAGATCACAAAGCAAAACTCAAAACTACTTGATATCAAAACCTCAATCTACTAGATCAAAATATTACTAAAGTGATCGAATTAAATAAAACGATAAAGATAGGAGTGTGATGGTGATATGATACCGGGGAACCTCCCCCAAGCTTATCAGTTGCCAAGGGGAGTGCCCATACCCATGTGATTATGTCCTCGGAGGTGATGGAGGTGGTGATGATGATGGTGGATAATCGCACATCGAGCGTAAAAGCTCCTCCACCTTGCGGATAATGCTCTTGAGTCCGGTGATATGATCCTTCAACAAAATATTCTCCTGTGTGAGATACTTATTCTGAATGTGAGCCAATTCAATCATCTTGAAAGCTTCAATCTCTGTTGGAGTAAAGAGGTTAGGTAAGGGTTAAGGGATGTCTTCTTCTTCCACCGCCGGAGCTTGGACCTCCGTGACCTTCTTGATCCCTTCCTCCTTGTTGATCTCCTCCGGTTCTTCTCTTTTCAGCTCTATCTTCAATAGCCAAGCATCCTTGTCTTCATTGTTGAAGGAGGGCGACATCATGGTGCTCTAGATCTGCAACGGAAACAGCTCGAAACGAACAAAAGGATATTTGCGTGATACGATGGTAAAAACCTTTGGGAGTTTATATAATGAATTTTTACCGACCAAAATACGTAATGTGCAAGAAAACGGAGTCCGGGAGGCACACGAGGTGTCCACGAGACACGGGGGCGCGCCCAGTAAGGGTGGGCGCGACCTCCACTCTGGTGGGGGCCTCGTGTCCCTTCCGGATTACTTATTTCTTCCTAAAATTCTTAAATATTCCAAAACTGATAAAAATTGTCAGTGGAGTTGTTTTGGAGTCGGTTTACTTACCGTACCATATACCTATTCCTTTTCGGAGTGTGGAACGTTCTGGAAAGTGTCCCTTATGTATTCCTCCGCGGTTACGGTTTCAATAATATTAGGTTCAACATTGATAGGATTACCTGAGATATAATGTTTAATTCTTTGACCGTTCACCACCCTCGGACTTGTGCCTTTGAAGTTGTTGATTTTTATGGCACCAGAACGATAGACCTCCTTGATAACGTAGGGACCTTCCCATTTAGAGAGAAGTTTTCCTGCAAAAAATCTTAAACGAGAGTTGAATAATAACACATAATCACCTACATTAAACTCACGCTTTTGTATCCTTTTGTCATGCCAGCGTTTGACTTTTTCTTTGAATAGCTTGGCATTCTCATAGGCTTGGGTTCTCCATTCATCAAGTGAGCTAATATCAAAGAACCTCTTCTCACCGGCAAGTTTGAAGTCATAGTTGAGCTCTTTAATAGCCCAATATGCTTTATGTTCAAGTTCAAGAGGTAAATAATAAGCTTTTCCATAAACCATCTTATATGAAGACTTACCCATAGGATTTTTGTATGCAGTTCTATAGGCCCATAATGCATCGTCAAGTTTTTTGGACCAATTCTTTCTAGATCTATTGACAGTTTTTTGCAAAATTAATTTGAGCTCTCTATTGCTCAACTCTACTTGACCACTAGACTGTGGATGATAAGGAGATGCGATTCTATGATTAACATCATACTTAGCAAGCATCTTACGGAAAGCACCATGAATAAAATGTGAACCACCATCAGTCATAAGATATCTAGGGACTCCAAACCTCGGAAAAATAACTTCTTTAAGCATTTTAATAGAAGTGTTATGATCAGCACTACTAGTTGGAATATCTTCTACCCACTTAGTAACGTAATCAATAGCAACTAAAATATGTGTATAACCATTAGAGGCAGGAAAAGGTCCCATATAATCAAAGCCCCAAACATCAAACTGTTCAATAACAAGAGAATAATTCATAGGCATTTCTTGACGTCTACTAATATTACCAATTCTTTGACATTCATCACAAGATAAGACAAACTTACAAGCATCTTTGAAGAGAGTAGGCCAATAAAAACCAGATTGGAGTACCTTGTGTGCAGTTCTATCTCCAGCGTTCTATCTCCAGCGTGGTGTCCTCCATATGATTCAGAGTGACACTTGCGTAGGATCTGTTCCTGTTCATGCTCAGGTACACAACATCTAATAACACCATCTACTCCTTCTTTATAAAGGTGTGGGTCACCCCAGAAGTAATGTCTTAAATCATAAAATAACTTTTTCTTTTGCTGGTATGTGAAACTAGGAGGTATAAATTTAGCAACCATATAATTAGCATAATCAGCATACCAAGGAGCAGTACGAGAAGCATTAACGACCGTTAATTGTTCATCAGGAAAGCTATCATCAATAGGCAGTGGATCATCAAGAACATTCTCTAACCTAGACAAGTTGTCTGCAACAGGGTTCTCAGCTCCCTTTCTGTCAATAATATGCAAATCAAATTCTTGGAGCAGGAGAACCCATCTAATGAGTCTAGGCTTAGCATCTTTCTTTTCCATAAGATATTTTATAGCAGCATGATCAGTGTGAATAGTAACTTTGGAATCAACAATATAAGGTCTAAACTTATCACATGCAAACACAACTGCTAAGAATTCTTTTTCAGTAGTAGCATAATTTCTCTGGGCAGTATCAAGAGTCTTACTAGCATACTGGATAACATTCAATTTCTTATCAACTCTTTTCCCTAGAACAACACCTACAGCATAATCACTAGCATCACACATAATTTCAAAAGGTAAATTCCAATCAGGTGGCTGAACAATAGGTGCAGTGATCAAAGCTTTCTTAAGTATTTCAAATGCTTCTACACAATCATCATCAAAGACAAAAAGAATATCTTTTTGCAATAAATTAGTCAGAGGCGTAGAGATTTTAGAAAAGTCCTTAATGAACCTCCTATAAAAACCGGCATGACCAAGGAAACTTCTTATACCTTTTATGTCCTTGGGACATGGCATCTTTTCAATAGCATCAACTTTGGCTTTATCAACTTCAATACCTCTCTCGGAGATCTTGTGCCCCAAAACAATGCCTTCATTAACCATAAAGTGACACTTTTCCCAATTCAGGACGAGACTAATGTCTTCGCATCTCTGCAAAACTCGATCAAGGTTTCTCAAGCAATCATCAAAAGAGGATCCATAAACGGACAAGTCATCCATGAATACCTCACAAATCTTTTCACAGAAGTCAGAGAATATAGCCATCATGCATGTTTGAAAGGTAGCAGGTGCATTACATAAACCAAAAGGCATACGTCTATAAGCAAAAATACCAAAAGGGCAAGTAAAAGTAGTTTTTGATTGATCCCCCGCTGACACAGGTATTTGAGAGAAACCAGAATAACCATCTAGAAAGAAGAAATGTGTGTGTTTGGATAGTCTTTCTAGCATTTGATCGATAAAAGGTAAAGGGTAATGATCTTTCTTAGTAGCCTTATTTAACTTATGGAAATCAATTACCATCCTATAACCTGTAATAATTCTTTGCGGGATCAATTCATCTTTATCATTAGGAACAACGGTAATACCTCCCTGTTTTGGAACACAATGGATAGGGCTTACCCATTCACTATCAGCAACGGGATAAATTATACCTGCCTCAAGGAGCTTTAGTATCTCCTTTCTTACCACTTCTTTCATCTTAGGATTCAATCGTCGTTGAGGATCTCTAACTGGTTTAGCATCGGCTTCCACATTAATTTTGTGTTGGCATAATGTGGGACTAATGCCCTTAAGATCATCCAGAGTATATCCAATAGCAGCGCGGTGCTTCTTCAGAGTTTTCAATAATCTTTCTTCTTCTTGCTCTGAAAGGTTAGCACTAATAATAATAGGATATATTTTCTTTTCATCAAGATAAGCATACTTAAGATTATCAGGTAATGGTTTGAGTTCAAACATGGGATCACCCTTGGGTGGAGGGGGATCCCCAAGAATTTCAGTGGGAAGGTTGTGTTTAAGCATGGGTTCCTGTTTAAGGAACACTTCATCTATTTCCCTTCTTTCCTTCATAAACATATCATTTTCATGGTCAAGCAAATATTGTTCTAACGGGTCAGTAGGAGGCACAGCAATAGAAGCAAGACCAATAATCTCATCTTTACTAGGTAATTCTCTATCACGAGGTTGTCTACGAAACTTAGCAAAATTAAACTCATGAAACATACCCTCTAAGCCAAACGTAACAATATCCTTTTCACAATCAATCCTAGAACTAGCTGTATTCAAGAAGGGTCTACCAAAAATAATGGGACAAAAATCATCTTGTGGGGAGCCAAAAATAAGAAAATCAGCAGGGTATTTAACCTTCCCACACAAGACTTCAACATCTCTAACTATCCCAATTGGTTTAATGGTATCCCTATTAGCAAGCTTAATTAATGGTAACATCAATGTATTCTAATTCAATGGGTGCAATGTCGTGCATAATTTCTTTATATAAGTCATAGGGTATTGCACTAGCACTAGCACCCATATCACATAAGCCATGATAACAATGATCTCCTATTTTAACAGAAATAACAGGCATGCCTACCACAGGTCTATGTATCTTAGTATCTGGTCTAGCAATATTAGCAGTCTCACCACAGAAATAAATAACATGCCCATCTAAATCATCATCCAAGAGATCTTTAACCATAGCAATACTAGATTCAACTTTGATTTGCTCAGGAGGTGTATAAGTCCTAGTATTACTCTTACGAACAACAATCGAAGTTTTAGCATGATCCTTTATCCTAACAGGAAAAGGAGGTTTCTCAACATAAGTAGTAGGAACAACAGGATCACTATAAGTGATAGTCTTTTCTTCAATTGTAATAGGTGCAACTACTTTTACTTCAATGGGAGGATTATATTTAAACCACTTTTCTTTAGGGAGATCAACGTGAGTAGCAAAAGATTCATAGAAAGAAGCTACTATCTCAGAGTCAAGTCCATACTTAGTGCTAAATGCACGAAAAGCATCGGTATCCATAAGAACCAGCACAGGAAGTATCGAGTAGGTTGCGATCATTGAGAGAAAGCCGAGCATAAAAATTTTGAATAATCATTTCCCGGGAGAGCTCATGATTGGGGCATGAATATAACATTGATTTGAGCCTCCCCCAAGCTTGAGCGATGCTTTCTCCTTCGCGAGGCCAGAAATTATATATGTAATTACGATCACGATGAACAAGATGCATAGGATAGAACTTCTGGTGGAATTTCAACTTCAATCGTTTATAATTCCAAGATCTCGTATCATCACATAGCCTATACCATGTCAATGCGTCTCCCTTCAAATATAAAGGGAAGACCTTCCTTTTGACAACATCATCGGGAATACCTGCAAGCTTAAATAATCCACAAACTTCATCCACAAAGATAAGGTGTAAATCGGGATGCAATGTTCCATCTCCTGCAAATGGATTAGCTACCAGTCTCTCTATCATACCCAAATGAATCTCAAAGTAAATATTTTCAAAAAGTTCAGTAGGTTGAGGAGAAACTCTTTGCTCTTCTGGTCGGGGTGAAGATACCCCGAACAAGCCCCTCAAAGGATTAGTTTCCATAGTGACAAGTAACAGAAAATTTCAGCACACTATATAAATGTTTCCTTACCAAGTTTCACTCACCAAAAGTGCTACACTCCCCGACAACGACGCCAGAAAAGAGTCTTGATGACCCACAAGTGTAGGGGATCTATCATAGTCCTTTCGATAAGAGTGTCGAACCCAACGAGGAGCAGAAGGAAATGATAAGCGGTTTTCAGTAAGGTTTTCTCTGCAAGCACTGAAATTGTAGGTAACAGATAATTTTGTGATAAGATAAATAGTAATGAGCAACAAGTAAATAAAGTAAATAAAGTGCAGCAAGGTGTCCCAATCCTTTATGTAGCAAAGGATAAGCCTGGACAATTTCTTATAATGAGAAAAGAGCTCCCGAGGACACAGGGGAATTATCGTCAAGCTAGTTTTCATCACGTTCATATGATTCATGTTCGGTACTTTGATAATTTGATATGTGGGTGGCCCGGTGCTTGGGTACTGCCCTTACTTGGACAAGCATCCCACTTATGATTAACCCCTATTGCAAGCATCCGCAACTACAAAAGAAGTATTAAGGTAAACCTAACCACAACATTAAACATATGGATCCAAATCAGTCCCTAACGAAACAATGCATAAACTAGGGTTTAAGCTTCTGTCACTCTAACAACCCATCATCTACTTATTACTTCCCTATGCCTTCCTCTAGGCCAAATAATGGTGAAGTGTCATGTAGTCGACGTTCACATAACACCACTAGAGGAAAAGACAACATACATCTTATCAAAATATCGAACGAATACCAAATTCACATGACTACTAATAGCAAGACTTCACCCATGTCCTCAGGAACAAACGTAACTACTCACAAAGCATATTCATGTTCATAATCAGAGGAGTAATAATATGCATTAAGGATCTGAACATATGATCTTCCACCAAGTAAACCAATTAGCGTCAACTACAAGGAGTAATCAACACTACTAGCAACCCATAGGTACCAATTTGTGGTTTTGATACAAGATTGGATACAAGAGATGAACTAGGTGTTGGGGAACGTTGCAGAAAATTAAAAATTTTCCTACGGTTTCACCAAGATCCATCTATGAGTTCATCTAAGCAACGAGTCAAGGGAGTGAGTTTGCATCTACATACCACTTGTAGATCGCGTGCGGAAGCTTGCAAGGGGATGGTGATGATGGAGTCGTACTCGACGTGATTCAGATCACCGATGTCCAAGTGCTGAACGGACAGCACCTCCGCGTTCAACACACGTACGGTGTGGGAGACGTATCCTCCTTCTTGATCCAGCAAAGGGGGGAGGAGAGGTTGAGGAAGATCGCTCCAACGGCAGCACGACGGCGTGATGATGGTGGAGTGACAGTTCTCCGGCAGGGCTTCGCCAAGCATACGCGGAGGAGGAGAGGTGTTGGGGAGGGGAGGGGCTGCGCCTTCAATTGTGTGTTGCAGCCCTCCCCTTCGCCCCTCTATTTATAGGGGGAAGGGGCAAGGGGGCCGGCCCCTCTAGATGGGAAGCTAGAGGGGGGGCGGCGGGCAAGGGGAGGGGGGCTTGCCCCCCAAGCAAGGGGGCGCCCCCTCTAGGGTTCCCCCCCCCCAAACCCTAGGCGCAAGGGCCCAAGGAGGGGGGGCGCACCCAGCCCACTTGGGGCTGGATTCTGCCCCACGCAGCCCATGTGGTCCCCCGGGAGGGTTGGCCCCTCCCGGTGGACCTCCGGAACCCTTTCGGTGGCCCCGGTACAATACCGGTATGCCCCCGAAACTTTCCGGTGTCCGTTTGACAACTTCCCATATATAAAACTTCACCTCCGGACCATTCCGGAACTCCTCGTGATGTCCGGGATCTCATCCGGGACTCCGAACAACATTCGGTAGTCACATACTAGTCTTCCTAATAACCCTAGCGTCACCGAACCTTAAGTGTGTAGACCCTACGGGTTCGGGAGACATGCAGACATGACCGAGACCACTCTCTGGTCAATAACCAACAACGGGATCTAGATACCCATGTTGGCTCCCACATGCTCCTCGATGATTTCATCGGTTGAACCACGATGTCGAGGATTCGATCAAACCCTGTATACAATTCCCTTTGTCAATCGGTACGTTACTTGCCCGAGACTCGATCGTCGGTATCCCAATACCTTGTTCAGTCTCGTTACCGGCAAGTCACTTTACTCGTACCGTAATGCATGATCCCGTGGCCAACACCTTGGTCACCTTGAGCTCATTATGATGATGCATTACCGAGTGGGCCCAGAGATACCTCTCCGTCATACGGAGTGACAAATCCCAGTCTCGATCCGTGTCAACCCAACAGATACTTTCGGAGATACCTGTAATGCACCTTTATAGTCACCCAGTTACGTTGTGACGTTTGATACACCCAAGGCACTCCTACGGTATCCGGGAGTTACACGATCTCATGGTCGAAGGAAGAGATACTTGACATTGGCAAAGCTCTAGCAAATGAACTACACGATCTTTGTGCTATGCTTAGGATTGGGTCTTGTCCATCACATCATTCTCCTAATGATGTGATCCCGTTATCAAAGACATCCAATGTCCATAGTCAGGAAACCATGACTATCTGTTGATCACAACGAGCTAGTCAACTAGAGGCTCACTAGGGACATATTGTGGTCTATGTGTTCACACGTGTATTACGATTTCCGGATAATATAGTTATAGCATGAACAAAAGACAATTATCATGAACAATGAAATATAATAATACTTTTATTATTGCCTCTAGGGCATATTTCCAGCAGTCTCCCACTTGCACTAGAGTCAGCAATCTAGTTACATTGTGATGAATCGAACACCCATAGAGTTCTGGTGTTGATCATGTTTTGCTCGCGAGAGAGGTTTAGTCAATGGATCTGCGACATTTAGATCCGTGTGTACTTTGCAAATCTCTATGTCTCCATCTTGAACATTTTCACGGATGGAGTTGAAACGACGCTTGATGTGCATGGTCTTCTTGTGAAACCTAGGCTCCTTGGCAAGGGCAATAGCTCCAGTGTTGTCACAGAAGAGTTTGATCGGCCCCGACGCATTGGGTATGACTCCTAGGTCGGTGATGAACTCCTTCACCCAAATCGCTTCATGCGCTGCCTCCGAGGCTGCCATGTACTCCGCTTCACACGTAGATCCCGCCACGACGCTCTGCTTGCAGCTGCACCAGCTTACTGCTCCACCATTCAACATATACACGTATCCGGTTTGTGACTTAGAGTCATCCAGATCTGAGTCGAAGCTAGCGTCGACGTAACCCTTTACGACGAGCTCTTCGTCTCCTCCATAAACGAGAAACATGTCCTTTGTCCTTTTCAGGTACTTCACGATATTCTTGACCGCTGTCCAGTGTTCCTTGCCGGGATTACTTTGGTATCTTGCTACCAAACTTACGGCAAGGTTTACATCGGGTCTGGTACACAGCATGGCATACATAATAGATCCTATGGCTGAAGCATAGGGGATGACACTCATCTCTTCTTTATCTTTTGCCGTGGTCGGTGACTGAGCCGAGCTCAATCTCACACCTTGTAACATAGGCAAGAACCCCTTCTTGGACTGATCCATTTTGAACCTCTTCAAAATCTTGTCAAGGTATGTGCTTTGTGAAAGACCTATGAGGCGTCTCGATCTATCTCTATAGACCTTGATGCCTAATATATAAGCAGCTTCTCCAAGGTCCTTCATTGAAAAACACTTATTCAAGTAGGCCTTAATGCTGTCCAGAAGTTCTATATTATTTCCCATCAAGAGTATGTCATCTACATATAATATGAGAAATGCTACAGAGCTCCCACTCACTTTCTTGTAAACGCAGGCTTCTCCATAAGTTTGCATAAACCCAAACGCTTTGATCATCTCATCAAAACGAATATTCCAACTCCGAGATGCTTGCACCAGTCCATAAATGGATCGCTGGAGCTTGCATACTTTGTTAGCGTTCTTAGGATCGACAAAACCTTCCGGCTGCATCATATACAACTCTTCCTTAAGATGTCCGTTAAGGAATGCCGTTTTGACGTCCATCTGCCATATCTCATAATCATAGTATGCGGCAACTGCTAACATGATTCGGACAGACTTCAGCTTCACTACGGAAGAGAATGTCTCGTCGAAGTCAATCTCTTGAACTTGTCGATAACCCTTAGCGACAAGCCGAGCTTTATAGATGGTAACATTACCATCCGCGTCTGTCTTCTTCTTGAAAATCCATTTGTTTTCTATCGCTCGCCGATCATCGGGCAAGTCTGTCAAAGTCCATACTTTGTTTTCATACATGGATTCTATCTCGGATTTCATGGCTTCAAGCCATTTGTTGGAATCTGGGCCCGCCATCGCTTCTTCATAGTTCGAAGGTTCATCTTTGTCTAACAACATGATTTCCAGGACAGGGTTGCCGTACCACTCTGGTGCGGAACGTGTCCTTGTGGACCTACGAAGTTCAGTAGCAACTTGATCCGAAGTACCTTGATCATCATCATTGTTTTCCTCTTCAGTTGGTGTGGGCATCACATGAACATTTTCCTGCGCTGCACCACTTTCCCGTTCGAGAGGTAGTACTTCATCGAGTTCTACTTTCCTCCCACTTACTTCTTTCGAGAGAAACTCTTTTTCCAGAAAGCATCCGTTCTTGGCAACAAAGATCTTGCCCTCGGATCCTAAGTAGAAGGTATACCCGACAGTTTCCTTAGGGTATCCTATGAAGACACATTTTTCCGACTTGGGTTCGAGCTTTTCAGGTTGAAGTTTCTTGACATAAGCATCGCATCCCCAAACTTTTAGAAACGACAGCTTAGGTTTCTTCCGAAACCATAATTCATATGGTGTCGTCTCAACGGATTTAGACGGTGCCCTATTTAAAGTGAATGTAGCTGTCTCTAGAGCGTATCCCCAAAATGATAGCGGTAAATCGGTAAGAGACATCATAGACTGCACCATATCTAATAGAGTGCGAGTGCGACGTTCGAACACACCGTTACGCTGAGGTGCTCCAGGCGGCGTGAGTTGTGAAACGATTCCACATTTCCTTAAGTGTGTACCAAATTCGTGACTTAAGTATTCTCCTCCACGATCTGATCGTAGGAACTTTATCTTTCGGTCATGTTGATTCTCCACCTCATTCTGAAATTCCTTGAACTTTTCAAAGGTTTCAGACTTGTGTTTCATTAAGTAAACATACCCATATCTACTCAAGTCATCAGTGAGAGTGAGAACATAACGATATCCTCCGCGAGCCTCAACGCTCATTGGACCGCATACATCGGTATGTATGATCTCCAACAAGTTGGTTGCTCGCTCCATTGTTCCGTAGAACGGAGTCTTGGTCATTTTGCCCATGAGGCATGGTTCGCATGTGTCAAACGATTCATAATCAAGAGACTCTAAAAGTCCATCAGCATGGAGCTTCTTCATGCGCTTGACACCAATGTGACCAAGGCGGCAGTGCCACAAGTATGTGGGACTACCGTTATCAACTTTACATCTTTTGGCATCCACACTATGAACATGTGTAATATTACGCTCGAGATTCATCAAGAATAAACCATTGACCATCGGAGCATGACCATAAAACATATCTCTCATATAAATCGAACAACCATTATTCTCAGACTTAAATGAGTAGCCATCTCGTATTAAACGAGATCCAGATACAATGTTCATGCTCAAACTTGGCACTAAATAACAATTATTAAGGTTCAAAACTAATCCCGTAGGTAAATGTAGAGGCAGCGTGCCGACGGCGATCACATCGACTCTGGAACCATTCCCGACGCGCATCGTCACCTCGTCCTTCGCCAGTCTCCGTTTATTCCGCAGCTCCTGCTGTGAGTTACAAATATGAGCAACGGCACCGGTATCAAATACCCAGGAGTTACTACGAGTACTGCTAAGGTACACATCAATTACATGTATATCAAATATACCTTTGGTGTTGCCGGCCTTCTTATCCGCTAAGTATTTGGGGCAGTTCTGCTTCCAGTGACCCTTTCCCTTGCAATAAAAACACTCAGTCTCAGGCTTGGGTCCATTCTTTGACTTCTTCCCGGTAACTGGCTTACCGGGCGCGGCAACATCCTTGCCGTCCTTCTTGAAGTTCTTCTTGCCCTTGCCCTTCTTGAACTTAGTGGTCTTATTGACCATCAACACTTGATGTTCTTTCTTGATTTCAGCCTCTGCTGACTTTAGCATAGAGAACAATTCAGGAATGGTCTTTTCCATCCCCTGCATGTTGTAGTTCATCACAAAGCTCTTGTAGCTTGGTGGGAGCGACTGGAGGATTCTGTCAATGACCGCCTCATCTGGGAGGTTAATGTTCCGCTGGGTCATACGGTTGTGCAACCCAGACATCTTCAGGATGTGCTCACTGACAGAACTGTTTTCCTCCATCTTACAACTATAGAACTTGTCGGAGACATCATATCTCTCGACCCGGGCATGAGCTTGGAAAACTAGTTTCAGCTCTTCGAACATCTCATATGCTCCGTGATGCTCAAAAGGCTTTTGGAGCCCCGGTTCTAAGCTGTAAAGCATGCCGCACTGAACGAGGGAGTAATCATCAGCACGAGTTTGCCAAGCATTCATAATGTCTTGGTTCTCTGGGACGGGAGCGTCACCTAGCGGTCCTTCCAGGACATATTGCTTCCTGGCAGCTATGAGGATGATCCTCAGGTTCCGGACCCAGTCCGTATAGTTGCTGCCATCATCTTTCAGCTTGGTTTTCTCTAGGAACGCGTTGAAGTTCATGTTGACATGAGCGTTGGCCATTTGATCTACAAGACATATTTGCAAAGGTTTTTAGACTAAGTTCATGATAATTAAGTTCTAATCAAATTATGAACTCCCACTCAGATTAGACATCCCTCTAGTCATCTAAGTGTTACACGATCCGAGTCGACTAGCCCGTGTCCGATCATCACGTGAGACGGACTAGTCATCATCGGTGAACATCTCCATGTTGATCGTATCTTCCATACGACTCGTGTTCGACCTTTCGGTCTCCGTGTTCCGAGGCCATGTCTGTACATGCTAGGCTCGTCAAGTTAACCCTAAGTGTTTTTGCTGTGTAAAACTGTCTTACACTCGTTGTATGTGAACGTAAGAATCCATCACACCCGATCATCACGTGGTGCTTAGAAGCGACGAACTGTAGCAACGGTGCACAGTTAGGGGAGAACACTTCTTGAAATTTTTTGTAAGGGATCATCTTATTTACTACCGTCGTCCTAAGTAAACAAGATGCATAAACATAATAAACATCACATGCAATTATATAGTTGTGACATGATATGGCCAATATCATATAGCTCCATTGATCTCCATCTTCGGAGCTCCATGATCATCTTATCACCGGCTTGACACCATGATCTCCATCATCGTGCCTTCATGAAGTTGTCACGCCAACGACTACTTCTACTTCTATGGCTAACGCGTTTAGCAATAAAGTAAAGTAGTTTACATGGCGTTCTTCAATGACACGCAGGTCATACAAAAAATAAAGACAACTCCTATGGCTCCTGCCGGTTGTCATACTCATCGACATGCAAGTCGTAAATCCTATTACAAGAACATGATTTCATACATCACAATTCATCATTCATCACAACTTCTGGCCATATCACATCACATGATCAATCGCTGCAAAAACAAGTTAGACGTCCTCTAATTGTTGTTGCATCTTTTACGTGGCTGCAATTGGGTTCTAGCAAGAACGTTTTCTTACCTACGAATAACCACAATGTGATTTTGTCAACTTCTATTTACCCTTCATAAGGGCCCTTTTCATCGAATCCGCTCCAACTAAAGTGGGAGAGACAGACACCCGCCAGCCACCTTATGCAACTAGTGCATGTCAATCGGTGGAACCGGTCTCACGTAAGCGTACGTGTAAGGTTGGTCCGGGCCGCTTCATCCCACAATACCGCTGAAGCAAGAAAAGACTAGTAGAGGCAAGCAAGTTGACAAGATCCACGCCCACAACAAAATTGTGTTCTACTCGTGCATTAGAGAACTACGCATAGACCTAGCTCATGATGCCACTGTTGGGGAACGTTGCAGAAAATTAAAATTTTTCCTACGGTTTCACCAAGATCCATCTATGAGTTCATCTAAGCAACGAGTCAAGGGAGTGAGTTTGCATCTACATACCACTTGTAGATCGCGTGCGGAAGCTTGCAAGGGGATGGTGATGATGGAGTCGTACTCGACGTGATTCAGATCACCGATGTCCAAGTGCTGAATGGACAGCACCTCCGCGTTCAACACACGTACGGTGCGGGAGACGTCTCCTCCTTCTTGATCCAGCAAAGGGGGGGAGGAGAGGTTGAGGAAGATCGCTCCAACGGCAGCACGACGGCGTGATGATGGTGGAGTGACAGTTCTCCGGCAGGGCTTCGCCAAGCATACGCGGAGGAGGAGAGGTGTTGGGGAGGGGAGGGGCTGCGCCTTCAATTGTGTGTTGCAGCCCTCCCCTCGCCCCTCTATTTATAGGGGGAAGGGGCAAGGGGGCCGGCCCCTCTAGATGGGAATCTAGAGGGGGGGCGGCGGCCAAGGGGAGGGGGCTTGCCCCCCAAGCAAGGGGGCGCCCCCTCTAGGGTTCCCCCCCAAACCCTAGGCGCAAGGGCCTAAGGAGGGGGGGCGCACCCAGCCCACTTGGGGCTGGCTCCTGCCCCACGCAGCCCATGTGGTCCCCCGGGAGGGGTGGCCCCTCCCGGTGGACCTCCGGAACCCTTCCGGTGGCCCCGGTACAATACTGGTATGCCCCCGAAACTTTCCGGTGTCCGTTTGACAACTTCCCATATATAAAACTTCACCTCCGGACCATTCCGGAACTCCTCGTGACGTCCGGGATCTCATCCGGGACTCCTAACAACATTCGGTAGTCACATACTAGTCTTCCTAATAACCCTAGCGTCACCGAACCTTAAGTGTGTAGACCCTACGGGTTCGGGAGACATGCAGACATGACCGAGACCACTCTCCGGTCAATAACCAACAGCGGGATCTGGATACCCATGTTGGCTCCCACATGCTCCTCGATGATTTCATCGGTTGAACCACGATGTCGAGGATTCGATCAAACCCTGTATACAATTCCCTTTGTCAATCGGTACGTTACTTGCCCGAGACTCGATCGTCGGTATCCCAATACCTTGTTCAGTCTCGTTACCGGCAAGTCACTTTACTCGTACCGTAATGCATGATCCCGTGGCCAACACCTTGGTCACCTTGAGCTCATTATGATGATGCATTACCGAGTGGGCCCAGAGATACCTCTCCGTCATACGGAGTGACAAATCCCAGTCTCGATCCGTGTCAACCCAACAGATACTTTCGGAGATACCTGTAATGCACCTTTATAGTCACCCAGTTACGTTGTGACGTTTGATACACCCAAGGCACTCCTACGGTATCCGGGAGTTACACGATCTCATGGTCGAAGGAAGAGATACTTGACATTGGCAAAGCTCTAGCAAACGAACTACACGATCTTTGTGCTATGCTTAGGATTGGGTCTTGTCCATCACATCATTCTCCTAATGATGTGATCCCGTTATCAAAGACATCCAATGTCCATAGTCAGGAAACCATGACTATCTGTTGATCACAACGAGCTAGTCAACTAGAGGCTCACTAGGGACATATTGTGGTCTATGTGTTCACACGTGTATTACGATTTCCGGATAATACAATTATAGCATGAACAAAAGACAATTATCATGAACAATGAAATATAATAATACTTTTATTATTGCCTCTAGGGCATATTTCCAACACTAGGGTTTTGAGAGGAGATGGTGCTGGTGAAGATGTTGATGGGGATTGACCCCCTTCCGATGAGAGGATCGTTGATGATGACGATGGTGATGATTTCCCCCTCCCGAAGGGAAGTGTCCCAGGCAGAACAGCTCTGCCGGAGCTCTAGATTGGTTCCGCCAAGGTTCCGCCTCGTGGCGGCGGAGTTTCGTCCCGTAAACTTGCCCATGATTTTTTCCAGGGTAAAAGCCTTCATATAGCAGAAGATGGACACCGGAGGGCCACCAGGGGGCCCAGGAGACAGGGGGGCGCGCCCAGTAGGGGTGGGCGCGCCCCCACCCTCCTGGCCAGGGTGTGGCCCCCTGAGGTGTTTCTTCCGCTCAATAATTCTTATTAATTCTAAAAATAAGTTTCGTGGAGTTTCAAGATTTTTGGAGTAGTGCAGAATAGGTTTCCAATGTTTGCTCCGTTTCCAACCAGAATTCCAGCTGCAGGCATTCCCCCTCTTCATGGTAAACCTTGTAAAATAAGAGAGAATAACCATAAGTATTGAGATATAATGTGTAATAACAGCCCATAATACAATAAATATTGATATAAAAGCATGATGCAAAATGGACGTATCACATGTCGGCCCAGCCCACCACACGGGGACTCGTGGGGGAGGGAAGGGTTTCCATCCGCGGACGCAACGCCGCCGCCGCCGACGGAGGGCATGGCGCGGCCTCGAACGGCCAGAAAGCGCGGAATTTTGGACCCCCACGCACCGCGGCGGCCGGAGCCGAGCAAGAGGGGGCCAATCCCGGCCGCGGTGAAAGTGATAATACAAGGAGTACTCCTCGTTTCATAAAAAAGAAACAAAAAAAGAAAAAGAAGAAAGAAACAAGTGATGATCCCACGGCCCGAGATCCTAGCCTTTCGTTCCCCGACCCCCGCACCCACGATCAGGCTACATTTAAATTTCGAATCCCGCCCCTTCTCCCACACACCGCAATCTCCGGCACCCAAATCCCTAGCGGCACACAACACAACCTCGGTGTGCCGCCATGGCCGCCGCCCCCACAAATCCCCCGCTGAAGTCCATCTCCTCCCACAACTCCGCCGCGGGGGTCCGCGCAGAGAAGGCCATCGAGGAGTTCTACCAGAGGAAGACACAGTTGGAGCACATGGTGCTGCGCCCAGACACGTACATCGGCTCGGTCGAGAAGCAGACGCTGACGCTCTGGGTCTACGAGGACGGTGCCATGGTGAACCGTCCTGTCACCTACGTCGCCGGCATCTACCAGATCTTCGACGAGATCCTCGTCAACGCCGCCGACAACAAGCAGCGCGACCCCTCCATGGACTCCCTCCAGGTCGACATCGACGTCGAGGGGTGCTGTATCTCTGTGTACAACAACGGACAGGGCATACCCGTTGTGGTCGACCAGCAGGAGGGCATCTACCTGCCGGAGGTGATATTCGGCCACCTCCTCACTAGCAGCAACTACCATGACAACGAGTGGAAGACCTTCGGCAGCACGAACGGATACGGCGCCATACTCGCCAACATCTTCTCCAGGGAATTCGTCATCGAGATCGCTGATGGGCGCCGGCAGAAGAAGTACAAGCAGGTGAGACTGACTATTTTGTGGGTGGATTATAGTTAGATATAAACGGGAAATCTAACAAATTGGTATGCTAGAGTTCATAATCTGGTGATTTTGGAGTGCTAGACCATACTTTTCTTTTTCGTGAATGAGATCTTGATAGTAGGGCATGTACAATGGTGCTAATTGTTAGTTTTTTACTAATAAAAATCTTGTTTCCTTTGATAATATGCAGCATTGATCAGTAAGTTTTACCCTGAAGACACATATCTAATTTATACAGTCTATTAGGTTTGTACTTTGTAGAGGGTCGCTCAATATTACTCTACGTTTGGTACACTCAGTAGGAGTATGAACTATAATGTCCCTTGTATGTTCTTTAGGCATAGCCTCCCAATTCACAAACTGCTTGCAATATCATTACATTCCATCTTGAATGCTTTGTGCAGGTTTTCTCTGAAAACATGGGGAAGAAGTCAGAGCCCGAGGTTAAAATGTGCAAGCAGTCAGAGAACTGGACCAGAGTTACCTTCAAGCCTGACCTTGCCAAGTTCGACTTGACCGAGCTCGACCATGATATCGTGGCACTCATGAGGAGGAGAGTAGTTGATATGGCAGGCATCCTTGGCAAATCCGTGAATGTTGAGTTGAATGGTCAGAAGGTAGCAGCAAAAAGCTTCTCCGAGTACGTGCAACTGTATATTGACTCTGTTTCCAAGGAAGGAGTCGAGTTACCAAGGTTTGGCATTTTTTACGAGTTTGGGTGTGTGCATGACAAGTACTGTTTCCGATCACCAGCATTTGTCTTTCTTTCAGAATTTACCAGAAGGTAAATGATCGTTGGGAGGTGTGTGTGAGTCTAAGTCAAGGCCAGTTTCAGCAGGTTGGTGTGGGCTTGAATCCTGTACAGCTCCATTTTAGCGTGTTCTTACACAAACAATTTGCTTGGATTACAGGTCAGCTTTGTAAATGGAATTGCGACCATAAGAGGTGGAGCTCATGTTGACTACGTCGCAAACCAAATCGCCAGCCATTTGATGGGCATTGTGAACAAGATAAACAAGCAAGCTAGCATGAAGTTGCATACTGTGAAGGGCTACCTATGGGTATTTGTTAATGCGCTCATTGAAAACCCTCTCTTTGATTCACAGACCAAAGAGACCTTGACCATTCGTCAGTCATGCTTCGGGTCCACGTGTTTTCTCTCCGAAGATTTCCTTAAGAGGGGTATGTGATGAGTTAACTTTGGTACCCTGGATTTGTCTATTGTGGCTGCATCACTAATGCTAATTTTCACTTCTTACAATTGCGGTCTCTAACTCGGGTGTTGTCAGCAATCTCCTTTCGTGGGCCGAGTCTGAACTAAAGAAGACTGATGGAAGCAAGAGGACAAGTGTTCGTCTCCAACAGAGACAGGTATGCCCCTAGCCATCTCCTCATTCATCCCTCTACTCTACATAACAGCAGAGTTTCTTTAAATAGAGTGCGAATTTTGTAGCTATTAATAAGTTGGTACAAAATCACATCTTTGGCTGTTACTCTGTTGGTTTTGGGAGTGGCCGGTGGCAATCTGGATTTATATGCTCAATCTTTGCAGCAGTCCATATCCCGAGTCCCAGAGTTTTGATTTTCAGCCGAAAATTTCCAATTTCAGCCGAATTTCGGCCATCTCGGCATGGGGCGAAAAAGTCCCTTTCGGCCAAATAATTTCGGCCCAGTTAAAACCTTGGTCAAATTTCATTCAATTTTGGTATTGCAATTTCCTCTGAGATTTTGCCATTTTTTTTAAATGACCGAAATTCGGCCTGTGCCGGAAAAAACCCCGAAACTGAAAACCAAAACTCTGGTCCCACCTCAAAACAACCACAACGATGCTAACTTGCATATAATCCACTACCCTCCTTTCAAAAAATATAGAGCTTAAGAAGTTGCCTAATTTTCAGTTTACAATGTTAAAGAAACACTATATTTTTAGAAAAAACTAAATTAGCTACCAACCTTGAAATTCCATCATGTCTTAGTTGCAGTACACAAATAAATCCAGTTGAAAATGATTTTAGCGCCTCAGTGGTGAAAGTTTGAATTTTGTCACAGCCCAACAACGATTAATTGGCTGCACAGAATAGTAAGTTGCATGTCTGTAAATATTTAAGTACTAAGTTGTGATTGTTCCAGTTGATTGTTTGATATACTATTCACTGAAGTTATTGTGCATCTCTGCTTATGTACTTCTACGTTTTCCGGTGCATCACTGGTAAGTGAGGTTCTTCCATGCTTCCTGAGATTCTATATGCAATTTCTTTTTAATTTCTAGTGGATGTATGATCTGTTCTTTTACCTGTAAAGAAACGTATCACCTGCTTTGTTTAAGAATATCATGCTTAAAAGAGGCTAGTTCCCATGTGCAAAAATAAATTGAGCTTCTCACAGCATGCTCTCAATACTGAGAAGCGGTATGTACATAGGATGATCGGAAGTACCCTGTTGACTGTTTGTGGTTCCCAAAGGCATAGCATATGTATAGGCAGATCCTCCACTATATTACAGTAACATCGTGCTCATCGATTGTATTTTGACAAAGAAAAATAATTTAACCTAGTTGATGTTTGCTTGACATCTCAGAAATAATTGGAAAAAATTGATGTGCGGCTCCACATCCTAATTGATTTTTGTCCAGTCTGGAAAAAAAATGGAAGTACATACAGAAATAATTTTGTGTATAACCTAGTTGATGCTCGACATCTCTGAATCCTCGCTGTTATTTTATTACTGAAAGCTGCAGTGCTGCACCGATATAATATTTGATAACCTCTTTTTTTTGGTGTAGCCGCATTAGAGCTTATTGACTGTGTTATATTTGGTCTTTGTTGCGGATTCTTGTATTTGTTCTATGTTTGAAGCAATCATGCATCACAATTTTCATTGGAATGCTTTTTGTCTACAAACTCTGAGATATTTTGAGACCAAAAAATTATGAGAACTTTGATTCAGTTATTCCCTCTACTACAGATGGCTGATCAACCATTGATGGGGCGGGTTCATCCTTCTCAACCAAGACCCACACAAATGTCCTCAGAGAAATATGGGGCAGGGCATGGAAAAACCAAGAAACGTGACCGTGACGATGGGTTTGCTGCAATTGAGGAGAAGATGATGGAGGATCCATCCAGCATTACGAAGTGTATCAGAACAATCGAAAAGTTACAAGATCTGCAAGTAGATGATATTTTAGTGGCAGCAGATATCTTCAAAACTAAGGAGAACAGGGAAGTTTTCTTATCCTTCTCTAGAGATGATCTTCGCTTGGCTTGGATTAGAAGGGAGATTGCGCGCAGCCAGCCATACAATCGGAATTAGGTATGATTATATATTTTGTACCAAGAATTGTGGTGACACATTAGTGAAGCTTTTATTCAGTAGGTAGCATGTTATGGCGCTGCTAGAAGGAGGGCGCGAGAAGGCCGGCCGGGGGGCCTTTTTGCCCACGATCGGGCAAGAGGGAAGGGATTTCCTTCTTAATTCTTGCTTGATTAGATTGATACATCTCCTCTCTTTTTATAGAGAGGTTTACTTGACTCCCAAGCAAGGCTTATTTGACCACTAAGCAAGCGACCCTTATCTCTAATTAACCCTAAAACTAACAGGCCCATTAGGCCCATTACGTACTCTAACATAGCAATACTTTTGGCTATTTTAATCAGTCGTATTACTAGCTTAGATGTCAAATATCTATTTTGAAAGTAACTAGGTGTCAGAACTTACATTTCGTTACCTTCATATCTAAGGCTCATATCATATCAAGGTGTGAGAACATTATATACATCAACGCATTATGTTTCGAGTACAAGAATGATAATGGAACTAGTGTCTCATATTACATTTCTGCCTGCATCTAACTTGCACCTGCCACATAGTGTTGCCAATGTGTTAACTAATTGATTGTGTGGCGCCGACCGCAGCTTAGAGTCCTCATCTGGGTTGGAGCAGCAGCATTGCTTTGTTCACTATGGCTAGGTAGAAATACTTTGTTTTTTAATAATGAAAACTCATCTGTACTGCAGGTCATCTGTTCACATTGCTCAATTCGTGACCTATTTTTCAGTGACTGGAATACCAACATCTGCTTATGATGGTGAGTGTGCGCTTGGAGCAGGTGCTAAGAAAGTGTATGCATTGGCTCAGCATGTCGGTGTAGTTTCCGGATTGGTTCCTCCACCCTCGGTAGGCATTGTATTAGTTGTGTGCGCTATGTACTTAGCCTACTTTTCTGTGCATGTGTGTCTGTTGGCTGTGTGGACCTTAACTATGCAGAGGCCATGTGTGGACTCGTTATGCTTGTATCTCCTGGATGCAACGTTATGAGTCTCTCAATAAAAGAAGTATTTATCCAAAAATAGTCTTCTCAATATGGTTTCGAGGTTTTGTATGACGAAAGTTAAATAGCTCCTTCTTATCTCTGGGTCTCTGACGAGCCATTCCCTGTTCTTGTAAATGCTATCTAGTAACCCAATATTTGTGATGTATTTGTATAGCCGACAGCTACAAGATAAAATTTACCAGGAGGTACATAAAAATCACAAAGTGCATCTTCCAGAGTCCTTGCATGTGAAGCTGACGTACAAACTTCAAATGGAAGTCGCAAATAAGAATTTTTTTGTCTTTTGTGAGTGTTTGCTTTCTATTTATATATGGTTCTTGCTGATCTGATGGTAATTTCAATGGAGTGTGTGTAAGATATATGCATACTTGTGTGAAGTAAGCCCTTATGGTTGCATAAAGATCACAACCTCGGGACACAGCGCTACCAGTTTATCTCCATGTCACCCCTAAATGTGGCATCTTAGATGTGTCATATATGCCAACAACAATGACATGGCCAAAAGTAACATTCTTTCTATGGCAACAAAAATGTAGGGGCGGTGATTGCATTGCAATCAGGAAAATTTACCCTTGTCATATAATCTGTTATGATTACATTTAGTTTTTTTTGTTAATTATCATACAAATTAACAACCGTCATTAGAAGTTGTGTCCATACACCGAACTGGTGCTTCTTCAAAGAAACACGTCTCTTTGTATAGACGGATCCTCCTCTCTCCTTGTCTGATTGTAACTGTCGTCCCTTAGAGAAGCCTCCTCGGGTTGTATTATATATCAAGATCATCAATGAGAATCCTTACAGAGTTCATTACTATCCATTTACCATTTTCTCTTGTTTCTATCGACTTCAACACGTTATCAGCATACTCCCGAGAGTTAAATCTTGGACATTTAACCATTATCCTTCTAAGGTTTAACACAGGTTCAATGGTGTGGTCGACTTCGTACAAGTGCAGGGATTTGTTGGAGACCTCAGGCCCACGGTGTTCCTGGTTAAGACCGGTCGACTTGTGGGTTCATTGGCTAGTCCTACTGCCCAAATCGCCGAACGTCCCGACATGGCTCACGGATAGAGCGTAAGTATCTTGCTGAATCACCACCGTCTTCAAGCGCTCCATGCCCCTTTCAAATCGCTTCTTACCAGTGTGGAAGGAGTTAGGGCCGTGGTCTGTGGCATTTTTCGTAACTTCTTCCATCCCTCTGCTCTTCATGGCCAGGGTGGCCTTAGTTGCAGGCTGTACGTTCTTGACAATAGAGCGGGTAGTCCGGTACAACTCTTTGACCGTGTCAAGCTCTTCTGCCCTTTGCTCCAGGCATCTGTTCTCCCTGTACACTTTGCCTAGGACTGATAGGAACTTCAGCCGGGTTGCGTTATGTACGTGATCCTTGACCTCTTGGTCAAGTGCGCCGATTTCTGCATCGCTGAGCACCACTTCACTGCTTTCGTCACTAGTCATGGAACTCGGCGTATCAACCATGTAGCACTCTTGGACCAAGGTCGCCTACCACACGCGTAAAGGCGTCATAGATGTGGTAGACTATCCACAGAGTCGCCCATTGGACTTTCTGCTCCTCGGTTGCGCCATCGAGGATGGTGCTGAGATCTTCAATGTTGGTGATCAGATGAGTGGTGGGCGGGTCAAAATTTTTGACCTACTGCTCTTAGGCTCGTCGTCACGCCAAGCCCTGAAGAACTAGCTCGCCACGGGAATCTGGGACGTACTCAAATCTGACGATTTGGTCGAGAGCGTAGTTTTTGATGTGGCTGATGTGGTCGGTCGAATCGGCGACATGCGTGATGTCGACGAACACGAAGAGTTGACCCAACGCGTAGATACCGCCGTTGCCCATCGGAGATCCCATCCGACTACTGTGTTCACCACGCGGAACCTCATGGGCCACCACTTTTGGAGCTAATTCTGGCAGATCCCTTGGTTGGGTATCCTCACATGGCGATTAGATCAAAGGGGAAGCATGAGACTGTTTTATCAAAGTTCAGGCCCTCTGTAAGAGGTAAAACCCTACTCCTACTCGTGTATATTGCAATTGGGGTGTATAAAGTACAGGATAACCAAATGCTTGTATGATGATCTATCGGCTAGCCACACCACCCTGGCTTATATACATACTAGCCCCCTAGGGTTACACAACCTAGTCAGCTACGTCGATGGAGGGGAGTCATCCACGCCTCCGACTTTTTTTGTCATGAATTGCAAGACTTCCAGGGTTGTCGGAGTAATGGGCCACGGGTAGGCTCACCCGAGTCCCAGAATTCATCAAGACCTTGGGCCGGCTCCGTCTTGCTGCGCCCCAGGACGAAGCTCCGCCCTCTGGGAGCCGGCAAGCCCAACGGCCGGCTGCCAGAGGACGGCTAGCCACCAACAGACGGAATCACGAGCGGCCGGCCCCCGCCGGCCGGCCTCTATGGAAGACGGCATCCGGCAGACGGCCGCCACGCACCCACAGAGTTTGTGCCCCCATCAGGAGGACAAGACGGGGAGTGGCAACAGTGAAGCCCTCACCCCCGAATCCTGGGGTCAGCGTGGCCACAGTATACCGTACGGGCGGAGATCTCCGCACGGCATGGCACTGTTGCCACTCTCCCCTGACATCACTCTGGGCAGGTGGAGCCCCACTCCCCACAACGGTCTGTCAGTACGACCCGCAGGCTGCGGGCCCTGCCGGGCAGGGACGTCCCAGAAGACGGCGCACGCCAAACCAGACGGACCAGAGGTGGGCCGGCCTCTAGCAGGCGGCCGCCCCCTCCCTCGAAGCCCATGCGCCATTAACCTGAAGAGACCAGGTGTGGCTACAGTGATCTCCCACCAGGCGGCAGGGACTATAGCCACACTGAGATGACCAAGCCAGCGTCATTAGCAGCGCGGCTACAGTGACCAGCCGCCAACCAGACCCGCCAGCGGCGGGGACGGCCTGTCGGCTCCGTACCAGACCGGTCGGCGGGGCCCACCAAGCGGCGGGCCCCAGTAGTCGGCGGAGAGGCCGGAGGCCGGGGGCGCTGACGGCCGGGCCCGGCAGCCGGCCAGATTACCATTGTACCCCTGGGGGGTAGGCCTATATAAACCCCCAGGGCACCCATGCAAAGGGTTCCCACCCCATTAGACCTAGCCACATACCTCGGGTAGGAGAGAGCTAGCCTTGCCTTCTCCTTCCTCTAGCACACAGCTCGAGGAGCAACGTGTTTCACTTGTGCCTTTAGTGATCATGCGGAGACCCCGCAGAGTAGGACTAGGGGTGTTATCTCCTAGGAGAGCCTCGAACCTGGGTAAAGTCCACCGGCGTTCGTGTCTATGCCTCATCCCGCTTCCGGGCACCGGGGACGTTCTACTCGCACCCACCATGATAAGCCATCCCTTGGCATATGTCGCACCCAACCCCCAACATTTGGCGCCCACTGTGGGGCGAGGTGCACCGTCTCTCGGAGACCTGCTCTGGACGGGAACCTTGTTCCTTCCTGGCGAGCGAAGCCAGCCCAGCACGCCCGACGGCGACAGCCTCGACGCCCTGCATGGCGCGGAGATCGCCTGCGCGGCGAGCTGCCTCGCCGACCTCGTTGGCGAGATTCACCTCTCCGACGAGCCGGCCTCCGACGCGGGCACTGGCTGCCCCGAGAGCCGCCTCGTTAGCCTCCTCGACCAGCTTCACGTCACCAGCGAGCCTGCTGTGGACCTGTAGTCTGTTGGCTCCACTAACCCGATGATCGTCGACTCTGACACGATGTCGCTTGACGCGTTCCCCACTAATGTGGTGATCTACGACGAGCCGCCTCCTCGCGAGCACAGCGGCGGGAGCACCGTCACGGAGGTGCTCATCATTAACAGTGGCGAGCGCTCGAATGGAGATACTCGAGACCCACTAGATGCGGCGTTGCGGGACTTGATGGCGCCCATCCCAGAAGACGCAGATGCCGAGATGCTAGACGCACGCCGCGTCCAGCTTCTCGAGAGCGCTGGCCGGCTGGCCAGCATGCGACGCCTCTCGGACGCCTATCGGCGCGAGATGGACTGGGCCATCGGCGACATGCCGGCTCCTGGGGGGGGGGGGGGCTAGCCGCATTGGCCCCGTCCGGCAGCGTGGCGGGACCATCGCCAGCATGTTCCGGGCAGAACGCCCCGTCTACGCCACGCCTGCAGAGAACATCCGGGCCGCCCAGGTGGTGATGGAGGACCTGGACAAATACTGTTGGGGAACATAGTAATTTCAAAATTTTCTTACGCACACGCAAGATCATGGTGATGCATAGCAACGAGAGGGGAGAGTGTTGTCCACATACCCTCGTAGACCGAAAGCGGAAGCGTTAGAACAACGCGGTTGATGTAGTCGTACGTCTTCACGGCCCGACCGATCAAGCACCGAAACTACGGCACCTCCGAGTTCTAGCACACGTTTAGCTCGATGACGATCCCCGGACTCCGATCCAGCAGAATGTCGGGGAAGAGTACCGTCAGCATGACGGTGTGGTGAAAATCTTGATGTTCTACCATCGCAAGGCTTCGCCTAAGCACCGCTACAATATTATCGAGGACTATGGTGGAGGAGGGCACCGCACACGGCTAAGAGATCTTGGAGATCAATTGTTGTGTCTTAGAGGTGCCCCCCTGCCCCCGTATATAAAGGAGCCAAGGGGGAGGGGGCGGCCGGCCAAGGAGGGCGCGCCAATGGGGAGTCCTACTCCCACCGGGAGTAGGACTCCCTTCTTTCCTAGTTGGAGAAGGAGAAGGGGGGAAGGAGGAGGAAGAGGGGAAGGAAAGGGGGGGGGGGGGCGCCGCCCCCTCTCCTTGTCCTATTCGGACAAGGGGGGAGGGGGCGCGGCCAGCCCCTTTCCTCCTCTCTTCCTCTCCACTAGGGCCCATGTAGGCCCATTAAGCCCCCGGGGGGTTCCGGTAACCTCCCGGTACTCCGGTAAAATCCCGATTTCACCCGGAACACTTCTGATATCCAAATATAGGCTTCCAATATATCAATCTTCATGTCTCGACCATTTCGCGACTCCTCGTCATGTCCGTACTCTCATTCAGGACTCCGAACAAACTTCGGTACATCAAAACTCATAAACTCATAATATAACTGTCATCGAAACCTTAAGCATGCGGACCCTATGGGTTCGAGAACTATGTAGACATGATCTAGAACTGTTTCTGGTCAATAACCAATAGCGGAACCTGGATGCTCATATTGGCTCCTACATATTCTACGAAGATCTTTATCGGTCAAATCGCATAACAACATACGTTGTTCCCTTTGTCATCGGTATGTTACTTGCCCGAGATTCGATCGTCGGTATCCAATACCTAGTTCAATCTCGTTACCGGCAAGTCTCTTTACTCGTTACGTAATGCATCATTTTGTAACTAACTCTACATTGCTTGCAAGGCTTATAGTGATGTGCATTACCGAGAGGGCCCAGAGATACCTCTCCGACAATCGGAGTGACAAAACCTAATCTCGAAATACGCCAACTCAACATGTACCTTTGGAGAAACCTGTAGATCTCCTTTATAATCACCCAGTTACATTGTGACGTTTGGTAGCGCACAAAGTGTTCCTCCGGTAAACGGGAGTTGCATAATCTCATAGTTGTAGGAATTTTGTATAAGTCATGAAGAAAGCAATAGCAACATACTAAACGATCAAGTGCTAAGCTAACGGAATGGGTCAAGTCAATCACATCATTCTTCTAATGATGTGATCCCGTTAATCAAATGACAACACATGTCTATGGTTAGGAAACACAACTATCTTTGATTAATGAGCTAGTCAAGTAGAGGCATACTAGTGACGTTAAGTTTGTCTATGTATTCACACATGTATTATGTTTCCGGTTAATACAATTCTAGCATGAATAATAAACATTTATAATGATATGAGGAAATAAATAATAACTTTATTATTGCCTCTAGGGCATGTTTCCTTCAGTCTCCCACTTGCACTAGAGTCAATAATCTAGATTACACAGTAATGATTCTAACACCCATGGAGTCTTGGTGATGATCATGTTTTGCTCGTGGAAGAGGCTTAGTCAACGGGTCTGCTACATTCAGATCTGTATGTATCTTCCAAATCTCTATGTCTCCCAGCTGGACTTGGTCCCGGATGGAATTGAAGCGTCTCTTGATGTGCTTGGTCCTCTTGTGAAATCTGGATTCCTTTGCCAAGGCAATTGCACCAGTATTGTCACAGAAGATCTTCATTGGTCCCGATGCACTAGGTATGACACCTAGATCGGAAATGAACTCCTTCATCCAGACTCCTTCATTTGCTACTTCTGAAGCAGCTATGTACTCCGCTTCGCATGTAGATCCCGCCACGACGCTTTGTTTAGAACTGCACCAACTTCCAGCTCCACCGTTTAATAAAAACACATATCCGGTTTGCGATTTAGAATCGTCCGGATCAGTGTCAAAGCTTGCATCGACGTAACCATTTACGACTAGCTCTTTGTCACCTCCATAAACGAGAAACATATCCATAGTCCTTTTCAGGTATTTCAGGATATTCTTGACCGCTGTCCAGTGATCCACTCCTGGATTACTTTGGTACCTACCTGCCAAGCTTATTGATAATCATATGTCAGGTCTGGTACACAACATTGCATTCATGACACTACTAGGAAAAGGGCTATAGATGGGATGGACACTAATAGCGCACTGTACATGTGGTGCGCCATTACTAAATACTAATGGCGCACCATGTGTTGGTGCGCCATTAGTGTGCAAATACTAATGGCGCACCACATCCCACGGTGCGCCATTAGTAATTTTTTTTAATTTTTTCAAAACTACTAATGGCGCACCGTGGGAGTGGTGCGCCATTACTAGTTGACATAGTAATGGCGCACCACACCCACCGTGCGCCATTAGAAGTTTTGAAAAAAAAAGTAAAAAAAATAAAAAAAATTTAAATTTTTTTTGTTAGCAATGGCGCACCAGTGGACAGTGCGCCATTAGTAGTTTTAACTAGTAATGGCGCACTCTCCACTTGTGCGCCATTACTAAGTTTTTTTCAAAAAAAAATTCAAATTTTTTATTTTTTTAAAAACTAGTAGTGGCGCACCGTGGGTGTGGTGTGCCATTACTAGTTTAACTACTAATGGCGCACCACCCCACGGTGCGCCATTACTAGTTTGCCCGGCTTCCACCGAATGCACCCCCCTGTGGACCGCCTTTTCAGTTTTTTAAAAAATAAAAAAAATGATAAAAATGTCAAAAAATAAAAGAAAATAAGTTTCCCATGTGATATGTGGTCTAGTTGTTGGGAAAATTTACAAATATGAATTTCGACTTTATTTGCAAAATCTCTCTGGAAATTTGTAAAATGGGCATAACTTTTGCATACGAACTCGGATTAAAAAGTTTTATATATGAAAAATCATCTACTCAAAAAGTTACATCCGAATATAATCGGGGGAATCCCGTTAAACATTTTCAAAATCCCCAAAAAGCTAACCGAAAAAACTTATGGGGCTTTCAAGATCTAGAGGCAAAAAAATTAAAAAAAAATTGGTTTTGAAAATTTCTTTTTTATTTTTTTTTTCAAAAAATGATACGTAATATGACCGAGAAGTTTGAAATATTTTTCAAAATTTCATCATAGTCATGAACATGAACAAACTCCTAGACAACAACAAGGTATAATAGGATTGATATGCTAGATATATCAACAGGTGTTTGTGAAGTGAGCTATTGCTGGGGTTGGATAGAACTCTGAAGTTAAGCGTGCTTGGGCTGGAGTAGTGTGAGGATGGGTGACCTTTTGGGAAATTTGACCACGGAGTGCGATTTGACCTGAGATTAAGCATATTGACCCGAGTGCTTGGGCTGGAGTAGTGTGAGGATGGGTGACCTTTCGGGAAATTTGACCACGGAGTGCGATTTGACCTGAGATTAAGCATATTGACCCGAGTGCTTGGGCTGGAGTAGTGTGAGAATGGGTGACTTTTCGGAAAGTTTGACCACGGAGTGCGATTTGACCTGAGATTAAGCATATTGACCCGAGATTAAGCCATATAGTGACCTGAGATTAAGAAAAAAACGAAAAAAAATTGAAAAAAAAATTCTTAAAAAAAAATTTGAAAAAAAATGTTACTAATGACGCACTTCTAATGGCGCACCAGCGGGCTATTCTAATGGCGCACCATGGGCTATTCTAATGGCGCACCAGCGATGCGCCATTAGAATACCAGATTCTAATGGCGCACCATAGGTGCGCCATTAGAAAAAAAATTCTAACGGCGTGATGCTAGTGGCGCACCGGTAGTGCGCCATTAGAAAGCAAAACTGGTGCCACTAGCATGCCTTTTCCTAGTAGTGTGATAGAGCCTATGGCTGAAGCATAGGGAACATCTTTCATTTTCTCTCTATCTTCTGCTGTGGTCGGGCATTGAGTCTGACTCAACTTCACACCTTGTAATATAGGCAAGAACCCTTTCTTTGCCTGATCCATTTTGAACTTCTTCAAAACTTTATCAAGGTATGTGCTTTGTGGAAGTCCAATTAAGCGTCTTGATCTATCTCTATAGATCTTGATGCCCAATATGTAGGCAGCTTCACCGAGGTCTTTCATTGAAAAACTTTTATTCAAGTATCCCTTTATGCTATCCAGAAATTCTATATCATTTCCAATTAACAATATGTCATCTACATATAATATCAGAAATGCTACAGAGCTCCCACTCACTTTCTTGTAAATAGAGGCTTCTCCAAAAGTCTGAATAAAACCATATTCTTTGATCACACTATCAAAGCGTTTATTCCAACTCCGAGATACTTGCACTAGTCCATAAATGGAACGCTGGAGCTTGCACACTTTGTTAGCACCTTTTGGATCGATAAAACCTTCCGGTTGCATCATATACAACTCTTCTTCCAGAAATCCATTCAGGAATGCAGTTTTGACATCCATTTGCCAAATTTCATAATCATAAAATGTGGTAATTGCTAACATGATTCGGACAGACTTAAGCATCGCTACGGGTGAGAAAGTCTCATCGTAGTCAACTCCTTGAACTTGTCGAAAACCTTTTGCATCAAGTCGAGCTTTGTAGACAGTTACATTACCATCAGCGTCAGTCTTCTTTTTGAAGATCCATTTATTTTTGATGGCTTGCCGATCATCGGGCAAGTCAACCAAAGTCCATACTTTGTTCTCATACATGGATCCCATCTCAGATTTCATGGCCTCAAGCCATTTTGCGGAATCTGGGCTCATCATCGCTTCCTCATAGTTCGTAGGTTCGCCATGGTCAAGTAACATGACTTCCAGAATAGGATTACCGTACCACTCTGGTGCGGATCTTACTCTGGTAGACCTACGAGGTTCGGTAGTAACTTGATATGAAGTTTCATGATCAATATCATTAGCTTCCTCACTGATTGGTGTAGTTGTCACAGGAACGGTTCTTGTGATGAACTACTTTCCAATAAGGGAGCAGGTACAGTTACCTCATCAAGTTCTACTTTCCTCCCACTCACTTCTTTCGAGAGAAACTCTTTCTCTAGAAAGGATCCGAATTTAGCAACAAAATTCTTGCCCTCAGATCTCTGATAGAAGGTGTACCCAATAGTCTCTTTTGGGTATCCTATGAAGACCCATTTCTCCGATTTGGGTTCGAGCTTATCTGGTTGAAGTTTCTTCACATAAGCATCGCAGCCCCAAACTTTAAGAAATGACAACTTTGGTTTCTTGCCAAACCATAGTTCATAAGGCGTCGTCTCAACGGATTTTGATGGTGCCCTATTTAACGTGAATGCGACCGTCTCTAAAGCATAACCCCAAAATGATAGCGGTAAATCAGTAAGAGACATCATAGATCGCACCATATCTAGTAAAGTACGATTACGACGTTCGGACACACCATTTCGTTGTGGTGTTCCGGGTGTCGTGCATTGTGAAACTATTCCGCATTGTTTCAAATGTAAACCAAACTCGTAACTCAAATATTCTCCTCCACGATCAGATGGCAGAAATTTTATTTTCTTGTTACAATGATTTTCCACTTCACTCTGAAATTCTTTGAACTTTTCAAATGTTTCAGACTTGTGTTTCATCAAGTAGATATACCCATATCTGCTCAAATCATCTCTGAAGGTGAGAAAATAACGATACCCACCGCGAGCCTCAATATTCATTGGATCACACACATCAGTATGTATGATTTCCAACAAATCAGTTGCTCGCTCCATAGTTCCGGAGAACGGCGTTTTAGTCATCTTGCCCATGAGGCACGGTTCGCAAGTACCAACTGATTCATAATCAAGTGATTCCAGAAGTCCATCAGTATGGAGTTTCTTCATGCGTTGTACACCAATATGACCCAAACGGCAGTGCCACAAATAAGTTGCACTATCATTATCAACTCTGCATCTTTTGGCTTCAACATTATGAATATGTGTGTCACTACTATCGAGATTCAATAAAAATAGACCACTCTTCAATGGTGCATGACCATAAAAGATATTACTCATATAAATAGAACAACCATTATTCTCTGATTTAAATGAATAACCGTCTCGGATCAAACAAGATCCAGATATAATGTTCATGCTCAACGCTGGCACCAAATAACAATTATTTAGGTCTAAAACTAATCCCGATGGTAGATGTAGAGGTAGCGTGCCGATCGCAATCACATCGACTTTGGAACCATTTCCCACGCGCATCGTCACCTCGTCCTTAGCCAATCTTCGCTTAATCCGTAATCCCTGTTTCGAATTGCAAATATTAGCAACAGAACCAGTATCAAATACCCAAGTGCTACTGCGAGCATTAGTAAGGTACACATCAATAACATGTATATCACATATACCTTTGTTTACTTTGCCATCCTTCTTATCCGCCAAATACTTGGGGCAGTTCCTCTTCCAGTGTCCAGTTTGCTTGCAATAGAAGCACTCAGTCTCAGGCTTAGGTCCAGACTTGGGTTTCTTCTCTTGAGCAGCAACTTGTTTGCTGTTCTTCTTGAAGTTCCCCTTCTTCTTCCCTTTGCCCTTTTTCTTGAAACTGGTGGTCTTATTGACCATCAACACTTGATGCTCCTTCTTGATTTCTACCTCCGCAGCCTTTAGCATTGCGAAGAGCTCGGGAATAGTCTTGTCCATCCCTTGCATATTATAGTTCATCACGAAGCTCTTATAGCTTGGTGGCAGTGATTGAAGAATTCTGTCAATGACACTATCATCAGGAAGATTAACTCCTAGTTGAATCAAGTGATTATTATACCCAGACATTTTGAGTATGTGTTCACTGACAAAACTATTCTCCTCCATCTTACAACTATAGAACTTATTGGAGACTTCATATCTCTCAATCCGGGCATTTGCTTGAAATATTAACTTCAACTCCTGGAACATCTCATATGCTCCATGACGTTCAAAACGTCGTTGAAGACCCGGTTCCAAGCTGTAAAGCATGGCGCACTGAACTATCGAGTAGTCATCAGCTTTGCCCTGCCAGACGTTCTTAACATCGTCAGTTGCATCTGCAGCAGGCCTGGCACCCAAAGGTGCTTCCAGGACGTAATTCTTCTATGCAGCAATGAGGATAATACTCAAGTTACGGACCCAGTCAGTGTAATTGCTACCATCATCTTTCAACTTAGCTTTCTCAAGAAACGCATTGAAAGTCAACGGAACAACAGCACGAGCCATCTATCTACAACAAACATAGACAAGCAAAATACTATCAGGTACTAAGTTCATGATAAATTTAAGTTCAATTAATCATATTACTTAAGAACTCCCACTTAGACAGACATCTCTCTAGTCATCTACGTGATCACGTGATCCAAATCAACTAAACCATGTCCGATCATCACGTGAGATGGAGTAGTTTTCAATGGTGAACATCACTATGTTGATCATATCTACTGTATGATTCACGTTCGAACTTTCGGTCTCCATGTTCCGAGGCCATATCTGTATATGCTAGGCTTGTCAAGTTTAACCCGAGTATTCTGCGTGTGCAACTGTTTTGTACCCGTTGTATTTGAACGTAGAGCCTATCACACCCGATCATCACGTGGTGTCTCAGCACGAAGAACTTTCTCAACGGTGCATACTCAGGGAGAACACTTCTTGATAATTAGTGAGAGATCATCTTAAAATGCTACAGTCAATCAAAGCAAGATAAGATGCATAAAGGATAAACATCACATGCAATCAATATAAGTGATATGATATGGCCATCATCATCTTGTGCTTGTGATCTCCATCTCCGAAGCACCGTAGTGATCACCATTGTCACCGGTGCGACACCTTGATCTCCATCGTAGCATCGTTGTCGTTTACGCCATCTATTGCTTCTACGACTATCGCTACCGCTTAGTGATAAAATAAAGCAATTACAGGACGTTTGCATTTCATACAATAAAGCGACAACCATATGGCTCCTGCCAGTTGCCGATAACTTCGGTTACAAAACATGATCATCTTATACAATAAAATATAGCATCACGTCTTGACCATATCACATCACAACATGCCCTGGAAAAACAAGTTAGACGTCCTCTACTTTGTTGTTGTAAATTTTACGTGGCTGCTACGGGCTGAGCAAGAACCGTTCTTACCTACGCATCAAAACCACAACGATAGTTCGTCAAGTTGGTGTTGTTTTAAGCTTCGCAAGGACCGGGCGTAGCCACACTCGGTTCAACTAAAGTTGGAGAAACTGACACCCGCCAGCCACCTATGTGCAAAGCACGTCGGTAGAACCAGTCTCGCGTAAGCGTACGCGTAATGTCGTTCCGGGCCGCTTCATCCAACAATACCGCCGAACCAAAGTATGACATGCTGGTAAGCAGTATGACTTGTATCGCCCACAACTCACTTGTGTTCTACTCGTGCATATAACATCTACGCATAAAACCTGGCTCGGATGCCACTGTTGGGGAACATAGTAATTTCAAAAATTTCCTACGCACATGCAAGATCATGGTGATGCATAGCAACCAGAGGGGAGAGTGTTGTCCACTACCCTCGTAGACCGAAAGCGGAAGCGTTAGAACAACGTAGTTGATGTAGTCGTACATCTTCACGGCCCGACCGATCAAGCACCGAAACTACGACAGCTCCGAGTTCTAGCACACGTTCAGCTCGATGACGATCCCCGGACTCCGATCCAGCAGAAAGTCGGGGAAGAGTTCCGTCAGCATGAAGGCGTGATGACGATCTTGATATTCTACCGTCACAGGGCTTCGCCTAAGCACCGCTACAATATTATCGAGGACTATGGTGTAGGAGGGCACCGCACACGGCTAAGAGATCTTGGAGATCAATTGTTGTGTCTTAGAGGTGCCCCCTGCCCCCGTATATAAAGGAGCCAGGGGGAGGGGGCGGCCGGCCTAGGAAGGCGTGCCAAGGGGGAGTCCTACTCCCACCGGGAGTAGGACTCCCTTCTTTCCTAGTTGGAGAAGGAGAAGGGGGAAGGAGGAGGAAGAGGGGAAAGAAAGGGGGGCGCCGCCCCCCTCTCCTAGTCCTATTCGGACTAGGGGGAGGGGGCGCGGCCAGCCCCTTGCCTCCTCTCTTCCTCTCCACTAGGGCCCATGTAGGCCCATTAAGCCCCCGGGGGGTCCGGTAACCTCCCGGTACTCCGGTAAAATCCTGATTTCACCCGAAACACTTCCGATATCCAAATATAGGCTTCCAATATATCAATCTTCATGTCTCGACCATCTCCAGACTCCTCGTCATGTCCGTACTCTCATTCGGGACTCCGAACAAACTTCGGTACATCAAAACTCATAAACTCATAATATAACTATCATCAAAACCTTAAGCGTGCGGACCCTACGGGTTCGAGAACTATGTAGACATGACCTAGAACTATTTCCGGTCAATAACCAATAGCGGAACCTGGATGCTCATATTGGCTCCTACATATTCTACGAAGATCTTTATCGGTCAAACTGCATAACAACATACGTTGTTCCCTTTGTCATCGGTATGTTACTTGCCCGAGATTCGATCGTCGGTATCCAATACCTAGTTCAATCTTGTTACCGGCAAGTCTCTTTACTCGTTACGTAATGCATCATTCTGTAACTAACTCATTAGCTACATTGCTTGCAAGGCTTATAGTGATGTGCATTACCGATAGGGCCTAGAGATACCTCTCCGACAATCGGAGTGACAAAACCTAATCTCGAAATACGCCAACTCAACATGTACCTTTGGAGACACCTGTAGAGCTCCTTTATAATCACCCAGTTACGTTGTGATGTTTGGTAGCACACAAAGTGTTCCTCCAGTAAACGGGAGTTGCATAATCTCATAGTTGTAGGAACTTTGTATAAGTCATGAAAAAAGCAATAGCAACATACTAAACGATCAAGTGTTAAGCTAACGGAATGGGTCAAGTCAATCACATCACTCTTCTAATGATGTGATCTCGTTAATCAAATGAGAACACATGTCTATGGTTAGGAAACACAACCATCTTTGATTAATGAGCTAGTCAAGTAGAGGCATACTAGTGACGTTAAGTTTGTCTATGTATTCACACATGTATTATGTTTCCGGTTAATACAATTCTAGCATGAATAATAAACATTTATCATGATATGAGGAAATAAATAATAACTTTATTATTGCCTCTAGGGCATATTTCCTTCAAATACGAGGGCAACGAGCGTCGCCACATGACGGAGCGAGTCCAGCAGCTCCTAGACCCGGCTGTCGCGTTGCACGAAGCCGGCTACGGCGCCGAAGAACCCGCACCGCGGAATGATGAGTCGCCCCTTCGCCAAGAGCACGACACAATATCCCGGACACCGACTGGCAGCGCTCGTGGCAAACGAGGTAACGAGCCGGCGGCCAGCCAAAGCCGGACTTGCCTTTCCATCGAGCGTGATGGAGACGGCTGCCCTCGAGAGGTGGAGCGCCGAGGCGATCCTCCGCCTCCTCCGCCTCGCGGAGCAAGATATCACACTCCGCCGCCTGTCACGCACCCGACACTCGGCGACCGCCTTGGCCGCCGAGAGGGAGTCGGAGAGAACGACGCCCGCCATCGGATCAACCGCCTCAACCGATCCCTGGCGCTAGAAGAAGAAGATGCGCTGGGCCCGCCTTGTTTCGGCTCACGAATCCGGGATGAGCCCTTTCCTAAGGGGTTCACCCTCCCTCGAGATACGCCCACGTACACCGGCTCCGTGAAGCCGGAGGACTGGCTGGTCGACTACTCGGCAGCCGTCAGCATAGCAAATGGCAACAAGCGTGTTGTCGTGAAGTACGTCCCACTCATGCTTCAGGGCACAGCCCGAACATGGCTCAACAGCCTGAAGCCCCGCAGCATCAACAGCTGGGTTGATTTCACCGAGGCCTTCATCCGCAACTTCACCAGCACCTACAAGCGGGCTCCCAAGCCCCGACAGCTCTCCTTGTGCGTCCAAGGGCCCACAGAGTCAACTCGCGACTACCTCGCGCGCTGGACCGAGCTGCGCAACTCCTGTGAAGGCGTGCACGAGGTGCAGGTGATCAAGTACTTCACCGCCGGGTGCCGAGAGGGCACCCTCCTCAAGCATCGACTCCTCTACGACGAGCCCGAGACGCTCGACGAGCTGCTGATCATCACCGACAAGCACGCCACAGCCGACTCCTCCATGAAGGCGGAAATCCTAGTTGATGCATCCGACAAGGTGGCATCCCAGGCCCCTTGGACTCCGGCTGGTGACACTAGTCGGCGACAGCAACCAGGTGACAACAAGCGGAAGGCCACCCAGCCGGCTTCCACTAGCCGGCAGGTGGCGACGATCGAGGATTAGCAGCCGGAAGGGCAGCCGGCACCCAAGCGGCAGTAGGGCGGCAAGTCCAATTGGTTGCCCGCTTTCTCTTACGAGAAAACTTTAGATGCACCCTGCAAGTTCCATAGAGGCGCAAAGCCATCCAACCACACCACTCGGAAGTGTCACTGGCTCACCTGAATCGCTAAGGGAGATGGACTCCTGCCTCCTCCGCCTGCTGGACCGCCGCCTCCTCAGCCCCAGCAGCCGGCGGTCTGACCAGTCAGTGCCATACAAGATGAGTACCCAGAGGAACACGGAGCCTATGTTGTGTTCACTAGCGTGGCCGATGACAGACGCAGCAGACGGCAACAACAACAAGAAGTGCAAGCAGTGGCCTCCAACACTCCAGAATTCATGCATTGGTCCGAGAAGCCTATCAGTTGGAGCAGGGCCGACCACCCGGAAGTGATGCCTTCCCCTGGTTCATACGCCCTGGTCCTAGATGCTACCTTTGCAACAGAGAGGCGGGCAACACGTTTCTCCAGAGTCTTGATAGATGGCGGCAGCAGCATCAATATCATGTACCGTGACACAATGGAGAAGTTGGGAATCAAGCAGAAGCAGCTCGTCCCCAGTCGGACCGTCTTCCATGGCATAGTCCCTGACCTTTCCTGCTCACCAATCGGCAAGACCCAGATTGATGTTCTCTTCGGAGACAAGAATCATTTCCGCCGTGTGCCAGTTTGATTTGAAGTGGTGGACCTCGAAAGCCCCTACCATGCACTGCTTGGCCGGCCAGCTCTAGCCAAGTTCATGGCAGTCCCCCACTATGCCTACCTCAAGATGAAGATGCCGAGTACCAAGGGGATCCTGACCGTAGTCGGAGACTACAAGAAGTCGGTCACTTGCGCCGCAGATAGTAGCCGGCTGGCCGAGTCCCTCATGATCATGGCTGAGAAGCGACTCCTTGACCGGGTGGTGGCGTTGGCAGGCAAGAAGCCGGAAATGTCACCCATCCCCTAGGAGTCGAAGGTTGAGGGCTCGTTCAAGCTGGCCAAGGAAACAAAGAAGATACCCCTGGACCCGGAGCACCCGGAGAGGCACGCTGTCATAGGTGCAAACCTTGACAGCAAATAGGAAAGCGAGCTCGTCGATTTCCTCCATGAGAATCGAGACATCTTCGCATGGTCTCCCAAAGACATGTCGGGTGTTCCGACGGATTTCGGCGAGCACAAGATACATGTCTGACCTGACACCAAGCGGTCAGGCAGCCCTTGCGCCGCCTGTCGGAAGAGAAGAGAAGAGTTGTCGGAGAAGAGATAGCTCGGCTTCTAGCAGCCGGATTCATCATGGAAGTGTTCTTTCCAGAATGGCTGGCCAACCCAGTCCTAGTGTTGAAGAAAAATAAGCAGTGGCGCATGTGCATTGACTACACCAGCCTCAACAAAGCCTGTCCCAAAGATCCCTTTCCTCTGCCAAGGATTGATCAAGTGATAGACTCCACAACCAGATGCGAGTTGTTGAGTTTTTTGGATGCATACTCGGGGTATCACCAGATAAAGCTAAACCCGGACGACAGGCTGAAGACCGCCTTCATCACGCCATTTGGAGCCTTCTATTACCTGACCATGATGTTCGGCTTGAGAAATGCCGGCACCATGTTTCAGCGTACATGCAGAAGTGTCTCCTCAAGCAACTCGGCAGAAATGCCCATGTCTATGTGGATGATGTGATGGTGAAGATGGATAAGCATGGCACGCTGCTAGAAGACCTCAAGGAAACTTTTGAGAATTTGCGCCGATTCCAGATCAAGCTCAATCCAGAGAAATGTGTCTTTGGAGTACCAACCAGCCAGCTCCTTGGCTTTCTGGTCTCAGAGCGTGGCATAGAGTGCAACCCGGTGAAGATCAAGGCATTGAGAGGAAGGAAGTACCCACCCGACTGCTGGACGTACAGAAGTTCACCGGCTGCCTGGCATCAATTAGCCGTTTCATCAGTCGGCTGGGCGAGAAGGCCCTCCCTCTGTACCAACTTATGAAGAAGACCATTTTTTTCGAGCGGAACGACAAGGCGGACGAACCCTTCTCCCAGCTCAAGAAGATATTGGCAACCCCGCCTGTCCTGGCAGCCCCGACCGAGAAGGATCCCATGCTCCTCTACATCGCTGCCACCAGTCGGGTTGTCAGCACAGTCATTGTGGTAGAGCGCAAGGAGGAGGGCAGAGCATTGCCTGTCCAGAGACCGGTGTATTACTTGAGTGAAGTATTGTCCGCCTCCAAGCAAAACTACCCGCATTATCAGAAGATGTGCTATGGCGTGCACTTTGCCGCCAAGAAGCTGAAGCCCTACTTTCAAGAGCACCCAATAACCGTCGTCTGCACGGCTCCGCTTGCTGAGGATCTGCTCATTAAGGGTCCGGGGGGCGTCAGCAGCAATCTGCGCGCCTTCCGCCCTCCGCTCCTAGCGCTGGGCCTCGATGGCTTGGCTTGTAACGACGGAGTGACCTGGGAAGAAATCTGTTTGGGCAGAAAGCAAGGAAAAAACAAAGTTAGAAACAAGCAGTCGGCTTAGAAAAGGCTGGCAGCTCAAGACAATGAACAAGAAGAACAGAACTCACCGTCGACCAGGTCCTCGATGCTGCTGAAGCAGGCTGTCGTCTGCGCCTCCTTGTCGGCCCAGGCGGCGCGCTCGATTTCGAACTCCGCAAGGAGATCGGCCTCCTTCGCCTTCGCATCCCGCTGGGCCGTCTTGAGAGCATCCATCTGCTCGGCGAGCTTGGCGACCAGCCGGCCCTGCTCATTGGTCAGCTTCCTTGCGGAGCGGTGTTGGCTTCGCCCAGCTGCTGCTGCAAGGCGGTGTTGGCCTCTGAAAAAAGGGGAAAGAAGAAAGAGCATCAGTCAAGAAGACAAGGCGGAATGTAGTTACTGAGGAGATTCGGCCCGACTGCTCAGCAGTCGGCCCGAACCTCGGGGACAACAGCCCGCGGATGCGCCATCGTGCCCCCGCAGAGAAGAAGTAATCAGCAACAAAAGAAACACTGAGGATATTCGGCCCGACTGCTCAGTAGTCGGCCCGAACCTCGGGGACTACAGCCCGTGGGTGCACCAGCGCGCCCCCGCAAAGAAAGGAAGTCGGAGCTTACTCCGGCTCTCAGCCAGATGGGTGGTCTGCGTCTCCAGTTCCCGAACCCTGGAGTTGAAGGAGACGGGGCGGAGATTATGGTAGTCCTGCAGAAGGGATATCAAACAAGTCAACATTCGATATATACAAGTTGAAGTTCCGGACCGCCTGCTCAGGAGCCGGCCCGAAACTTGGGGACTACACCCAGTGGGTGCACTGGCGCGCCCCCATGAAGAAAGCAAGAAGATCAAGGGAAAAAGGAAAAGGAAAGTAAGGGAAGCTTACGCGGATGGCTGCCCGCGACTCCAGGAAGGCCTCGTTGCAGCGCCTGAGGGCTTCGGCTTCGGCCCGGAGCTTGGCCTGGACGTCAAGGGACGCCTGGTTCAGGGTGCCCGTCCCGCCCCCGTGTATCCAGCCTGCGAGCACGGCACTGGTCGCCTCGGTGTCAGGGACCGAGGAGCTCGTGGAGCCGACCTCCTGTGGCTGCGGCGCTGAGGCCGCCTTCTCAAGGCGGCAGCGTGTGGGTGTGCGGACCTCAGGAATCAGGTCCGTCACCACCGTGTCTTCGGCCGGTGGCACCGGCGGTGCAGCCGGCTGCTCGTCCTGCATCCCGCTGGCTGGCGACGGTGGCGGTGGCGGTGGCACAATGACATCCGACATAGCCACGTCGGCGTCCTCCCGCTCCCGGATCGGGTGATCGTCTCCGGCTCCTCCGGCCGTCGCCACGAACTCAAGCGGAGGCGGCGTGGTGTTCAGGGGCATCACGAGCAACGGCTCTTGGCGGCGTGCGGCCTCCGCGAGCCGCTCCCTCTCCACGGCTTCGGCCTCCGCCTGCGCCAGCGCCCTCTCAGCAGATGCGGCGGCCTTGTCTGCCTGCTCCTTGGCCAGGTGGTCGGCCTTTTCCTCACGTGCCTCCCGCGCGTTCCGCTCTGTCGCCTCCCGGAGGTCGGCGGCCGGGTCAATTCGCCGGCTGGTGGAGGAGGTCGCCGACTAACTGATGAACGAGGCAGCGCTCGACTTCTCGAGGGTCAGTGGGGCCCTGAAATAGGAAGACAAGTCAGAAAGCTCTCAGGCCGGATTGGCTAGAAGACGGAAAACATGGAAATGATACTTACGCCGACACCATGATGGGCACCTTTGGCTGCCTCTGATACTTGGCCACCTTGGCCGTGGCTTCTTTCCGCCTGGTCGCCGCGGTCGGGTTCTTGGGCTTCTACGAGGCGCTGCCAAACAGGACGGCGCCCTGCTTCCGCTTGCGCTTGCTGCCACGGGCGGGCGCCAAGAGGAGGGGCCTGCGCCGATGTTGGTAGTGCTCCGGTGGGGCGCAGTTCGTCCTCGTCCTCGTCGTCGTCAGGCCAAGTCCCCACACCACCGCCTTCCTCGGAGCCGCTTGCTCCGCCGCCGCCGCCTGTTGCCTCGTCCGCCAGGGCGGCCGCCCCCAAGTCGGGGTCGTCCAAGTCACTCACTGCCCTGTCCAGCCGGTAGTCATCACCCGGCCCCAGGAGGGCGGCCGTCGCCTCGGACATATAATCTGCGATCAGAAGGGAGTCGCATCACGACAAGAACAAGACTGAAAAAACAGATCAGAAGGAAAAAAAAGAAGAGACTTACGATAGGCGACGGATCGTCACGCGAGTACGGCCGCTTCCCGTACCGCCACTCTGCCTCCGACACCTTGAGGTCGGAGATCTCATTCACCATTCGCGCGACCTCGGCAGTCGGCATCTGCTTCATGCACAACCGGCTGGGGTCGCGGTGCCCGCTCATCCAGAAGATTGGATGAGGGCAGCTTTGGAGTGGGAGAACTCGGCGCTCGACGAAGGCGATCAGGAGGTCGGAAGCCACGAGGCCCTCCGACTCCTGGAGCACCCGAAGTCGGCCGATGGCGGCCGCTGTGTCCGGCGTCACCGGCTTCAGCTTGTAGCCCCAGTTAGGCCGGAGTACGGTGGGAGGGCCGGCCTCATAGGCCGGCAGGTTGAGGAAGTCGGCAGCCGGATCTACGTTCTCGACGTAGAAGTAGGACTGCTGCCACATCTTCATGGACTGCGCCAACTTGATGACGGGGAAGGCGTTCCGCTTCACTGGCCGGCGCACGGCGACAAAACCGCCACACTCCGCCGCCGTGTCTTTGGCGGAGGTGCCGAGCTTCCCGTAAATGAACGCTCCCCACAGCTCAAGTGTGGGGAGGACACCGATGTAGCCCTCGCACGCCGTGACAAAGGCGGACAACAGGGTCACGGCGTTGGGCGTGAGATGATGGGGCTGGAGGTTGTTGAAGTCAAGGAAGGAGCGGAGGAAGCCGCTCACTGGAAGGCCGAAGCCGCTCACTGGAAGGCCGAAGCCGCGGAGGAAGTGCGAACGGAACACGACCCACTCGTTCCCCTTTGGTGCCGGCGAGATCTCCTCCTCCGGCGGCACCCGCGCCTTGACGAATGCTGCACTGGGCATCTGGCGCGTGTCGCGGAGAAAGGAAATGTGATCTTAGATCATAGTCGACCCCTCCCAATCGCCGCCCTTCTCACGCACCATGGCTTCGGGTGGGCTGCGTGAGGAGGAAGGATGCGACGGCGGCAGCTCCACGGCAGCACTGGGCAGTAGCGGCTATGGAGGAGAGAGCAAGGAAGTAGAAAGAGTGGGAGGGGGCGCACAAGCTTTGCCGCACCCCTCCCTTCCCACTACTTATAGCCCTCGGGCTACGAAGCCGAGGGGACGGGGTGTGGGACGTGGGATTAACTGCGCCCACGACCCCATGTCCCCCATTTATCACATGCATTCACGACACTGCAAACGATCGTGGGCATGGCAACCGCCCCCCCTCGGCACAGCGGATCCGCCCGGGTGCCGAGGCGCGGTAGTGGCGGGCCCGGCCCGCTGTTACGTCCCATCAAGGGTGTGGGGTGGCAGGCTGGTCGGGCTGGCGCGCGCCGCGTGGCGTGTCTATGGCGGGCGGTGTTGGGGAATGTTGCATAAAATAAAAAAATTCCTACGTTCACCAAGATCAATCTATGAGTTCATCCAGCAACGAGAGAGAGGAGTGCATCTACATACCCTTGTAGATCGCGAGCGGAAGCATTCAAGAGAAGGGGGTTGAGGGAGTCGTACATGTCGTGATCCAAATCACCGAAGATCCTAGCGCCGAACAGACGGCACCTCCGCGTTCAACACACGTACGGTCAGAGTGACGTCTCCTCCTTCTTGATCCAGCAAGGGGGAAGGAAAGGTTGATGAAGATCCAGCAGCAGGATGGCGTGGTGGTGGATGCAGCAGGGATCCGGCAGGGCTTCGCCAAGCGTCTGCGGGAGGGAGAGGTGTAGCAAGGGGGAAGGGAGGCGCTAGGGGCAAGGGTGCGGCTGACCTCCCTCCCCCTCTTTATATAGGGTCCCCAAGGGGGCGCCGGCCCTGGAGATGGGATCTCCAAGGTGGGGCGGCGGCCAGGGGGGAGGCTTGCCCCCCAAGGCAAGTTGAGGCGCCCCCCACCCTAGGGTTTCCAATCCTAGGCGCACGGGGGGCCCAAGGGGGGCGCACCAGCCCACCAGGGGCTGGTTACCCCTCTCACTTCAGCCCACGGGGCCCTCCGGGATAGGTGGCCCCACCCGGTGCACCCCCGGGACCCTTCCGATGGTCTCGGTACAATATCGGTGACCCCCGAAACTCTCCCGATGGCCGAAACTGCACTTCCTACATATAATTCTTCACCTCCGGACCATTCCGGAAGTCCTCGTGACGTCCGGGATCTCATCCGGGACTCCAAACAACTTTCGGTTTGCTGCATACTAATATCTCTACAACCCTAGCGTCACCGAACCTTAAGTGTGTAGACCCTATGGGTTCGGGAGACATGCAGACATGACCGAGACGCCTCTCCGGTCAATAACCAACATCGGGATCTGGATACCCATGTTGGTTCCCACATACTCCTCGATGATCTCATCGGATGAACCACGATGTCGAGGATTCAATCAACCCCGTATTCAATTCCCTTTTGTCAATCGGTACGTTACTTGCCCGAGACTCGATCGTCGGTATCCCAGTACCTCGTTTAGTCTCGTTACCGGCAAGTCACTTTACTCGTACCGTAATGCATGATCCCGTGACCAGACACTTGGTCACATTGAGCTCATTATGATGATGCATTACCGAGTGGGCCTAGAGATACCTCTCCGTCATACGAAGTGACAAATCCCAGTCTCGATTCGTGCCAACCCAACAGACACTTTCGGAGATACCCGTAGTGCACCTTTATAGTCACCCAGTTATGTTGTGACATTTGGCACACCCTAAGAACTCCTACGGTATCCGGGAGTTGCACAATCTCATGGTCTAAGGAAATGATACTCGATAATTGGAAAAGCTCTAGCTAAACGAACTACACGATCTTTGAGCTATGCTTAGAATTGGGTCTTGTCCATCACATCATTCTCCTAATGAAGTGATCCCGTTATCAATGACATCCAATGCCCATAGTCAGGAAACCATGACTATCTGTTGATCAACGAGCTAGTCAACTAGAGGCTCACTAGGGACTTGTTGTGGTCTATGTATTCACACGTGTATTACGATTTCCGGATAACACAGTTATAGCATGAATAATAGACAATTATCATGAACAAAGAAATATAATAATAACCATTTTATTATTGCCTCTAGGGCATATTTCCAACAGGCGGCGGCCCGGGGAGCTTAGCAGGCCCCTCGACCACAATGCCTCACCAGCTTTGGGGACTACTGTCGGAGTAATGGGCCACGGGTAGGCTCACCCGAGTCCCAGAATTCATCAAGAACTTGGGCCGGCTCCGCCTTGCTGCGCCCCAGGACGAAGCTCCGCCCTCTGGGAGCCGGCAAGCCCAACGCCCGGCTGCCAGAGGACGGCTAGCCACCAACAGACGGAATCACGAGCGGCCGGCCCCCGCCGGCCGACCTCTATGGAAGACGGCATCCGGCACACGGCAGCATGCACCCTCAGAGTTTGTGCCCCCATCAGGAGGACGAGACGGGGCGTGGCAACAGTGAAGCTCTCACCCCCGAATCCTGGGGTCAGCATGGCTATAGTATCCCGTACGGGCGGAGATCTCCGCACGGCGTGGCACTGTTGCCACTCTTCCTTGACATCACTCTGGGCAGGTGGAGCCCCACTCCCCACGACGGCCTGTCGGTACGGCCGCAGGCTGTCGGCCCTGCCGGGCAGGGACATCCCAGAAGATGGTGCATGCCGAACCAGACGGACCAGGGGAGGGCCGGCCTCTAGCAGGCGGCCGCCCCCCTCCCTCGAAGCCCGTGCGCCATTAACCTGAAGAGACCAGGTGTGGCTACAGTGATCTCCCACCAGGCTGCAGGGACTATAGCCACACTGAGATCACCAAGCCAGCGTCATTAGCAACGCGGCTACAGTGACCAGCCGCCAACCAGACCCGCCAGCGGCGGTGACGGCCTGTCGGCTCCGTACCAGACTGGTCAGCGAGTCCCACCAGGCAGCAGGCCCCAGTAGTCGGCGGAGAGGCCGGAGGCTGGAGGCACTGACAGCCGGGCCCGGTAGCCGGCCAGATTACCATTGTACCCCTGGGGGGTAGGCCTATATAAACCCCCCAGGGCACCCATGCAAATGGTTCCCACCCCATTAGACCTAGCCACATACCTCGGGCAGGAGAGAGCTAGCCTTGCCTTCTCCTTCCTCTAGCACACGGCTCGAGGAGCAACTTGTATCACTTGTGCCATTAGTGATCATGCGGAGACCCCGCAGAGCAGGACTAGGGGTGTTATCTCCTAGGAGAGACCCGAACCTGGGTAAAGTCCGCTGGCGTTCGTGTCTACGCCTCATCCCGCTTCCGGGCACCGGGGACGTTCTACTCGCTCCCACCATGATAAGCCATCCCTTGGCATATGTCGCACCCGACCCCCGACAAGGGTCTTCTACTACAGGGCTTACTGCCCCACCATTCAAAATATACACGTATCCGGTTTGTGACTTAGAGTCATCCAGATCTGTGTCAAAGCTAGCGTCGACGTAACCCTTTACGACGAGCTCTTCGTCACCTCCATATACGAGAAATATGTCCTTAGTACTTTTCAGGTACCTAAGGATGTTCTTGACCGCTGTCCAGTGTTCCTTGCCGGGATTACTTTGGTACCTTCCTACCAAACTTACGGCAAGGTTTATATCAGGTCTGGTATAGGTCATGGCATACATGATAGACCCTATGGCTGAGGCATAGGGGATGACACTCATCTCTTCTTTATCTTCTGCCGTGGTCGGGCATTGAGCCGAGCTCAATCTCACACCTTGCAATACATGCAAGAACCCTTTCTTGGACTGATCCATATTGAACTTCTTCAATATCTTATCAAGGTATGTGCTTTGTGAAAGACCTATGAGGCGTCTTGATCTATCTCTATAGATTTTGATGCCTAATATGTAAGCAGCTTCTCCAAGGTCCTTCATTGAAAAACACTTATTCAAGTAGGCCTTTATGCTGTCCAAAAGTTCTATATCATTTCCCATCAAAAGTATGTCATCCACATATAATATGAGAAATGCTACAGAGCTCCCACTCACTTTCTTGTAAACGCAGGCTTCTCCATAAGTCTGCATAAACCGAAACGCTTTAATCATCTCATTAAAACGAATGTTCCAACTCCGAGATGCTTGCACCAGCCCATAAATGGATCGCTGGAGCTTGCATACCTTGTTAGCATTCTCAGGGTCGACAAAACCTTCCGGCTGCCTCATATACAGTTCTTCCTTAAGGTGACCGTTAAGTAAAGCCGTTTTGACGTCCATTTTCCATATCTCATAATCATAGTATGCGGCAATTGCTAACATGATTCGGACGGACTTCAGCTTTGCTATGGGAGAGAATGTCTCATTGTAGTCAATCCCTTGAACTTGTCGATAACCCTTAGCGACAAGTCGAGCTTTATATAAGGTAACATTACCATCCGCGTCCGTCTTCTTCTTAAAGATCCATTTGTTTTCTATCACTCGCCGATCATCGGGCAAGTCTGTCAAAGTCCACACTTTGTTTTCATACATGGATCCTATCTTGGATTGCATGGCTTCAAGCCATTTGTTGGAATCTGGGACCGCCATTGCTTCTTCATAGTTCGAAGGTTCACCGTTGTCCAACAACATGATTTCCAAGACAGGATTGCCGTACCACTCTGGTGCGGAACGTGTCCTTGTGGACCTTCGAAGTTCAGTAGGAGCTTGATCCGAAGTATCTTGATCATCATCATTAACTTCCTCTCTTGTCGGTGCTGGCACCACAAGAACATTTTCCTGAGTTGTGCTACTCACTTTTTCAAGAGGTAGTACTTCATCAAGCTCTACTTTCCTCCCACTAAATTCTTTCGAGAGAAACTCTTTCTCCACAAAGGACCCGTTCTTGGCAACAAAGATCTTGCCTTCGGATCTTAAGTAGAAAGTATACCCTATGGTTTCCTTAGGCTATCCTATGAATACACATTTTTCCGACTTGGGTTCGAGCTTCTCAGGTTGAAGTTTCTTGACATAAGCATCGCATCCCCAAACTTTTAGAAATGACAGCTTAGGTTTCTTCCCAAACCATAATTCATACAGTGTCGTCTCAACGGATTTAGACGGTGCCCTATTTAAAGTGAATGTAGCTGTCTCTAGAGTGTATCCCCAAAATGATAGCGGTAAATCAGTAAGTGACATCATAGATTGCACCATATCCAATAGAGTGCGATTACGACGTTTGGACACACCATTTCGCTGAGGTGTTCCAGGCGGCGTGAGTTGTGAAACGATTCCACATTTTATTAAGTGCGTACCTAATTCGTGACTTAAATATTCTCCCCCACGATCTGATCGTAGGAACTTTATCTTTCGGTCACGTTGATTCTCTACCTCATTTTGAAATTCCTTTAACTTTTCAAAGGTCTCAGACTTGTGTTTCATCAAGTGGACATACCCATATCTACTCAAGTCATCAGTGAGAGTGAGAACATAATGATATCCTCCGCGAGCCTCAACGCTCATTGGACCGCACACATCAGTATGTATGATTTCCAATAAGTTGGTTGCTCGCTCCATTTTTCCGGAGAATGGAGTCTTGGTCCTCTTGCCCATGAGGCATGGCTCGCATGTGTCAAACGATTCATAATCTAGAGACTCTAAAAGTCCATCAGCATGGAGCTTCTTCATGCGCTTGACACCAATGTGACCAAGGCGGTAGTGCCACAAGTATGTGGGACTATCGTTATCAACTTTACATCTTTTGGTATTCACACTATGAGTATGTGTAAAATTACGCTCGAGATTTATTAAGAATAAACCATTCACCAGCGGGGCATGACCATAAAACATATCTCTCATATAAATAGAACAACCATTATTCTCGGATTTAAATGAGTAGCCATCTCGAATTAAACGAGATCCTGATACAATGTTCATGCTCAAAGCTGGTACTAAATAACAATTATTGAGGTTTAAAACTATTCCCATAGGTAAATGTAGAGGTAGCGCGCCGATGGCGATCACATCGACCTTGGAACCATTCCCGACGCGCATCGTCACCTCGTCCTTCGCCAGTCTCCGCTTATTCCGCAGCTCCTGCTTTGAGTTACAAATATGAGCAACCGCACCGGTATCAAATACCCAAGAGCTACTACGAGTACTGGTAAGGTACACATCAATTACATGTATATCACATATACCTTTGGTTTTGCCGGCCTTCTTGTCCACTAAGTACTTGGGGCAGTTCCGCTTCCAGTGACCACTCCCCTTGCAATAAAAACACTCAGTCTCATGCTTGGGTCCATTGCTTGACTTCTTCCTGGCAACTGGCTTACCAGGCGCGGCAACTTCCTTGCCGTCCTTCTTGAAGTTCTTCTTACTCTTGCCTTTCTTGAACTTAGTGGTTTTATTCACCATCAACACTTGATGTTCCTTTTTGATCTCTACCTCTGTTGATTTCAGCATTGAATATACCTCAGGAATGGTCTTTTCCATCCCCTGCATATTGAAGTTCATCACAAAGCTCTTGTAGCTCGGTGGAAGCGACTGAAGGATTCTGTCAATGACCACGTCATCCGGGAGATTGACTCCCAGCTGAGTCAAGCGGTTGTGCAACCCAGACATCTTGAGTATGTGCTCACTGACAGAACTATTTTCCTCCATCTTACAGCTGAAGAATTTGTCGGAGACTTCATATCTCTCGACCCAGGCATGAGCTTGGAAAACCATTTTCAGCTCCTCGAACATCTCATATGCTCTGTGTTGCTCAAAACGCTTTTGGATCCCCGGTTCTAAGCTGTAAAGCATGCCGCACTGAACGAGGGAGTAATCATCAGCACGAGACTGCCAAGCGTTCATAACGTCTTGGTTCTCTGGGATTGGTGCTTCACCTAGCGGCGCTTCTAGGACATAATCTTTCTTGGCTGCTATGAGGATGATCCTCAGGTTCCGGACCCAGTCCGTATAGTTGTTGTCATCGTCTTTCAGCTTGGTTTTCTCTAGGAACGCGTTGAAGTTTAGGTGGACATGAGCGTTGGCCATTTGATCTACAAGACATATTGTAAAGATTTTAGACTAAGTTCATGATAATTAAGTTCATCTAATCAAATTATTTATGAACTCCCACTTAGACAGACATCCCTCTAGTCATCTAAGTAAAACATGATCCGAGTCAACTAGGCCGTGTCCAATCATCACGTGAGACGGACTAGTTAACATCGGTGAACATCTTCATGTTGATCGTATCTTCTATATGACTCATGCTCGACCTTTCGGTCTTCCGTGTTCCGAGGCCATGTCTGTACATGCTAGGCTCGTCAAGTCAACCTAAGTGTATTGCGTGTGTATCTGGCTTCAACCCGTTGTATTCGAACGTTAGGATCTATCACACCCGATCATCACGTGGTGCTTCGAAACAACGAACCTTCGCAACGGTGCACAGTTAGGGGGAACACTTTTCTTGAAATTATTATGAGGGATCATCTTACTTACTACCGTCATTCTAAGTAAACAAGATGAAAAACATGATAAACATCACATGCAATCATAATAGTGACATGATATGGCCAATATCATATAGCTCCTTTGATCTCCATCTTCGGGGCTCCATGATCATCTTCATCACGGCATGACACCATGATCTCCATCATCATGATCTCCATCATCGTGTCTCCATGAAGTTGCTCGCCAACCATTACTTCTACTACTATGGCTAACGCGTTTAGCAATAAAGTAAAGTAATTTACATGGCGTTTCTCAATGACACGCAGGTCATACAAAAATAAAGACAACTCCTATGGCTCCTGCCGGTTGTCATACTCATCGACATGCAAGTCGTGATTCCTATTACAAGAACATGATCTCATACATCACATATATATCATTCATCATTCATCACAACTTTGGCCATATCACATCACAAAACACTTGCTGCAAAAACAAGTTAGACGTCCTCTAATTGTTGTTGCAAGTTTTTACGTGGCTTCTATAGGTGATCTAGCAAGAATGTTTTCTTACCTACGTACAAGCCACAACCTGATTTGCCAACTTCTATTTACCCTTCATAAGGACCCTTTTCATCGAATCCGCTCCAACTAAAGTGGGAGAGACAGACACCCGCTAGCCACCTTATGCAACTAGTGCATGTCAGTCGGTGGAACTTGTCTCACGTAAGCGTACGTGTAAGGTCGGTCCGAGCCGCTTCATCCCACAATACCGCTGAAGCAAAATAAGACTAGTAGTGGCAAGAAATTTGACAACATCTACGCCCACAACAAATTGTGTTCTACTCGTGTAAAGAGAACTACGCATAGACCTAGCTCATGATGCCACTGTTGGGGAACGTTGCATAAAATAAAAAGATTCCTACATTCACCAAGATCAATCTATGAGTTCATCCAGCAATGAGAGAGAGGAGTGCATCTACATACCCTTGTAGATCGCGAGCGGAAGCGTTCAAGAGAACGGGGTTGAGGGAGTCGTACACGTCGTGATCCAAATCACCGGAGATCCTAGCACCAAACGGACGACACTCCGCGTTCAACACACGTACGGTCCGCGTGACGTCTCCTCCTTCTTGATCCAGCAAGGGGGAAGGAGAGGTTGATGAAGATCCAACAGCACGACGGCGTGGTGGTGGATGCAGCAGGGATCCGGCAGGGCTTCGCCAAGCGTCTGCGGGAGGGAGAGGTGTAGCAAGGGGGAAGGGAGGCGCCAGGGGCAAGGGTGCGGCTGCCCTCCCTCCCCACTCTTTATATAGGGTCCCCAAGGGGGGGTGCTGGCCCTGGAGATGGGATCTCCAAGGGGGGCGGCGGCCAGGGGGGAGGCTTGCCCCCCAAGGCAAGTGGAGGCGCCCCCCACCCTAGGGTTTCCAACCCTAGGCGCAGGGGGGCCCAAGGGGGGCGCACCAGCCCACCAGGGGCTGGTTCCCCCTCCCACTACAGCCCATGGGGCCCTCCGGGATAGGTGGCCCCACCCGGTGGACCCCTGGGACCCTTCCGGTGGTCCCGGTACAATACCGGTGACCCCCGAAACTCTCCCGATGGCCGAAACTGCACTTCCTATATATAATTCTTCACCTCCGGACAATTTCGGAACTCCTCGTGACGTCCGGGATCTCATTTGGTACTCCGAACAACTTTCGGTTTGCTGCATACTAATATCTCTACAACCCTAGCGTCACTGAACCTTAAGTGTGTAGACCCTACGGGTTCGGGAGACATGCAGACATGACCGAGATGCCTCTCCAGTCAATAACCAACAGCGGGATCTGGATACCCATGTTGGTTCCCACATACTCATCGATGATCTCATCGGATGAACCACGATGTCGAGGATTCAATCAACCCCGTATTCAATTCCCTTTGTCAATCGGTACATTACTTGCCCGAGACTCGATCGTCGGTATCCCAATACCTCGTTTTGTCTCGTTACCGGCAAGTCACTTTACTCGTACCGTAATGCATGATCCCGTGACCAGACACTTGGTCACATTGAGCTCATTATGATGGTGCATTACTGAGTGGGCCAGAGATACCTCTCCGTCATACGGAGTGAAACATCCTAGTCTCGATTCGTGCCAACCCAACAGACACTTTCGGAGATACCCGTAGTGCACCTTTATAGTCACCCAGTTACGTTGTGACATTTGGCACACCCAAAGCACTCCTACGGTATCCGGGAGTTGCACAATCTCATGGTCCAAGGAAATGATACTCGATAATTGGAAAAGCTCTAGCTAAACGAACTACACGATCTTTGAGCTATGCTTAGAATTGGGTCTTGTCCATCACATCATTCTCCTAATGAAGTGATCCCATTATCAATGACATCCAATGCCCATAGTCAGGAAACCATGACTATCTGTTGATCAACGAGCTAGTCAACTAGAGGCTCACTAGGGACTTGTTGTGGTCTATGTATTCACACGTGTATTACATTTCCGGATAACACAGTTATAGCATGAATAATAGACAATTATCATGAACAAAGAAATATAATAATAACCATTTTATTATTGCCTCTAGGGCATATTTCCAACAGGCGGCGGCCTGGGGAGCTTAGCAGGCACGCCACCTGTTTTCCCGCCTGGAAGTACAAAATTGAACAAATAGTTCCGCCAGGGCGAGGCCGGCTTCGGCAGCCGGCTAATCACGAGACGGACCGACGCTCTCCCAGAGCTCGGTGAGAGGGGAAAGCCGTTGAGACTTTGCGGCCCCTCGACCACAATGTCTCACCGGCTTCGGGGACTACTGTCGGAGTAATGGGCCACGGGTAGGCTCACCCGAGTCCCAGAATTCATAAACACCTTGGGCCGGCTCCGCCTTGCTTCCCCCGAGGGCGAAGCTCCGCCCTCTGGGAGCCGGCAAGACCAACGGCCGGCTGCCAGAGGACGGCTAGCCACCAACAGACGGAATCACGAGCGGTCGGCCCCCGCCGGCCGGCCTCTATGGAAGACGACATCCGGCAAACGGCGGCACGCACCCTCAGAGTTTGTGCCCCCATCAGGAGGACGAGACGGGGCGTGGCAACAGTGAAGCTCTCACCCCCGAATCCTGGGGTCAGCGTGGCCACAGTATCCCGTATGGGCGGAGACCTCCGCACGGCGTGGCACTGTTGCCACTCTCCCCTGAGATCACTCTGGGAAGGCGGAGCCCCACTCCCCACGACGGCCTGTCGGTACGGCCCGCAGGCTGCCGGCTGATAACCCACAAGTATAGGGGATTGCAACAGTTTTCGATAAGTAAGAGTGTCGAACCCAACGAGGAGCTAAAGGTAGAATAAATATTCTCTCAAGTTCTATCGACCACCGATACAACTCTATGCACGCTTGACGTTCGCTTTACCTAGAACAAGTATGAAACTAGAAGTACTTTGTAGGTGTGATAGGATAGGCTTGCAAGAAAGTAATTAAAGAATGCGTAAATAAAAGCTAGGGGCTGTTAAGATAAAGACACAACTAAAGTAAATATAGCAAGTGTGGAAAAGTGGTGGTAGGAGTTGTGGAATTGTCCCTAGGCAACTGACTATGTTACTAGACCGATAATCGTTATTGCAATTATATTTGAGGGAGAGGCATAAGCTAACATACTTTCTCTACTTGGATCATATGCACTTATGATTGGAACTCTAGCAAGCATCCGCAACTACTAAAGATTCATTAAGGTAAAACCCAACCATAGCATTAAAGTATCAAGTCCCCTTTATCCCATACGTAAACAACCTACTTACTCGGGTTTGTGTTTCCGTCACTCACACAACCCACTATAAGCAAATCATAAACATATTGCAAACCCTACAGCGGGAATCCCTGAAGCTTGCGCGACACGGAGGGCACCATAGGACAACACCAATAATAAAACATGCAACTCAAACCAATCACGATCATCAAATAGCCATTAGGACAAAACAGATCTACTCAAACATCATAGGATAGCCATACATCATTGGGAAATAATATATAGCGTTGAGCACCATGTTTAAGTAGAGATTAGAGCGGGTAAGAGAGAGGTTACACCGCTGCATAGAGGGGGTAAGAGTTGGTGGAGATGTTGGTGAAGATGGCGGCGGTGTTGGTGAAGATGATGGTGATGATGATAGCCCCCGGCGGTGTTCCGGCGCCACCGGAAGCAAGGGGGAGAGAGCCCCCCTTCTTCTTCTTCTTCCTTGGCCTTCTCCTTAGATGGGAGAAGGGTTTCCCCTCTGGTCCTTGGCTCCCATGGCTTGGGAGGGGCGAGAGCCCCTCCGAGATTGGATCTATCTCTCTATTTCTGCGTTCTCTGCGTTGGCTTTTGGCTCTGTTTCACCGTTTCGCGTATATATGGAGATCCGTAACTCCGATTGGCCTGAAATCTTTTCCGTGATTTTTTTCCGAATATTATCTTTCTTGCGGCAAAAGAAGAGCATCAACCGCCTTACGGTGGGCTCGCGAGGGTAGGCCGCGCGCCCAAGGGGGAGGGCGCGCCCCTGCCTCGTGACCACCTCGGGCACCGTCTCGCGTGGATTTTTCTTCTGGAATTTTCCATATTTTCCAAAAATAAGCTCCGTCCGTTTTTATCCCGTTTGGATTCCGTTTGATATGGATATTCTGCGAAACATAAAACATGCAACAGACAGGAACTGGCACTGGGCATTGGATCAATATGTTAGTCCCAAAAATAATATAAAAAGTTGCCAAAAAGTATATGAAAGTGAATAATATTGGCATGGAACAATCAAAAATTATAGATACGACGGAGACATATCAGCATCCCCAAGCTTAATTCCTGCTCGTCCTCGAGTAGGTAAATGATACAAAAGAATAATTTTTGATGTGGAATGCTACCTAGCATAATCTTGATCATATATCTAATCATGGCATGAATATTAAGACACGAGTGATTCAAAGCAATAGTCTATCATTTGACATAAAAACAATAATACTTCGAGCGTACCAATAAAGCAATCATGTCTTTTCAAAACAACAAGGCCAAAGCAAGCTTATCCCTACAAAATCATATAGTTTGGCCATGCTTCATTTTCGTCACACAAAATGCCCCCATCATGCACAACCCCGATTACAAGCCGAGCAATTGGTTCATACTTTTTAACACGCTTCAGCTTTTTCAACCCTCACGCAATATATGAGCGCAAGCCATGGATATAGCACTATAGGTGGAATAGAATATAATGATGGAGGTTATGTGGAGAAGACAAAAAAGGAGAAAGTCTCACATCGACGTGGCTAATCAACGGGCTATGGAGATGCCCATCAATTGATGTCAATGCGAGGAGTAGGGATTGCCATGCAACGGATGCACTAAGAGCTATAAGTGTATGAAAGCTCAACAAAAGAAACTAAGTGGGTGTGCATCCAACTTGCTTGCTCATGAAGACCTAGGGCATTTGTGGAAGCCCATCGTTGGAATATACAAGCCAAGTTCTATAATGAAAATTCCCACTAGTATATGAAAGTGAGAACATAGGAGACAATCTATATGAAGAACATGGTGCTACTTTGAAGCACAAGATATGAGACTCACTACATGAAGAACATGGTACTACTTTGAAGCACAAGTGTGGAAAAAGAGATAGTAACATTGCCCCTTCTCTCTTTTTCTCTCATTTTTTTGTTTTTTGGGGCCTTCTCTTTTTTTGGCCTTTCTCCTTTTTTTATTTTTTTATTTTTTTATTTTTATTATTTTTTTTCGTCCGAAGTCTCATCCCGACTTGTGGGGGAATCATAGTCTCCATCATCCTTTCCTCACTGGGGCAATGCTCTAATAATGATGATCATCACACTTTTATTTACTTACAACTCAATATTACAACTCGATATATAGAACAAAGATATGACTCTATATGAATGCCTCCGGCGGTGTACCGGGATGTGCAATGATCTAGCGTATCAATGACATCAAAAAACGGACAAGCCATGAAAACATCATGCTAGCTATCTTACGATCATGCAAAGCAATATGACAATGAATGCTCAAGTCATGAATATGATGATGATGGAAGTTGCATGGCAATATATCTCGGAATGGCTATGGAAATGCCATGATAGGTAGGTATGGTGGCTGTTTTGAGGAAGATATAATGAGGCTTATGTGTGATAGAGCGTATCGTATCATGGGGTTTGGATGCACCGGCGAAGTTTGCACCAACTCTCGAGGTGAGAAAGGGCAATGCACGGTACCGAAGAGGCTAGCAAAGATGGAAGGGTAAAAGTGCGTATAATCCATGGACTCACATTAGTCATAAAGAACTCATATACTTATTGCAAAAGTTTATTAGCCCTCGAAGCAAAGTACTACTACGCATGCCCCTAGGGGGATAGATTGGTAGGAAAAGACCATCGCTCGTCCCCGATTGCCACTCATAAGGAAGACAATCAAAGAAACATCCCATGCTTCAAATTTGTCACACAACGGTTACCATACGTGCATGCTATGGGACTTGCAAACCTCAACACAAGTGTCTCTACAATCCACAAGCAACCACTAGCATAACTCTAATATCACCATCTTTATATCGCAAAACTATTGCAAGGAATCAAACATATCATATTCAGCGATCTACAAGTTTATGTAGGATTTTATGACTAACCATGTGAATGACCAATTCCTGTCATCTCTCTAAAAAGATATAAGTGAAGCAAAAGAGTTTAATTCTTCCTACAAAAGATATGCCCACGCTCTAACAAATATAAGTGAAGCAAAAGAGCATTCTACAAATGGCGGTTGTCTATATGAAGAGAAACAGGCAATCCAGACTTCAAATGATATAAGTGAAGCACATGAAGCATTCTATAAAGCCACACTCAAAAGATTTAAGTGAAGTGCAATGAGCATTCTATAAATAAACCAATGACTATCTCATACCAGCATGGTGCATAAAAGAAAAAAGAAAAACCTAATTGCAAAAGACGCTCCAAGACTTGCACATAATGCATAAACGAAACGAATACGAAAACATACTGATACTTGTTGAAAAAAGAGGGGATGCCTCCCCAGCATCCCCAAGCTTAGATGCTTGAGTCTTCTTGAATATTTACTTGGGGTGCCTCGGGCATCCCCAAGCTTGAGCTCTTGCCTCTCTTCCTTCTTCTCACATCGAAACATCCTCGATTAGACACTACATCCACACAAAACTTCAACAGAAAACTCGGTAAGATCCATTAGTATAATAAAGCAAATCACCACTCTAAATACTGTTGCAAACCAATTCATATTTTGTTTTTGCATTGTGTCTACTGTAATATAACTTTTTCATGGCTTAATCTACTGATATAAATTGATAGTTTCATCAAAACAAGCAAACTATGCATCAAAAACAGAATCTGTCTAAAACAGAACAGTCTGTAGAAATCTGAACATCCACCATACTTCTGGTACCCCAGAAATTCTACCAAAATTAGGAAAAATAAACAAGTTGTATAGCAAGACAGTGCAAAAAGAATCAGAACCAAATGACATTCCAGGTAAAAATGTAAAATCGTACACTTTAGCCAAAGTTTCTGTCCTGCACCGTACAAACCAACAAGCATTGTAAACATCCTAAAGGCAAACCTTGGCACATTATTTTTATAATACAATTGAATTGTACAAGGGGATAATTATTTTTGTTAAAAAGTTTCTATAATCAAGATTCACAAAGTTGTCGTGAGCATGAACAAAGTCCACGGCTAGCTCCCACTTCAACAATGCTTGTCTTTCTCACTTTCACTTTCCTTTTTGAAAAGTTTTTAGGTTCCCCTCTTTATTTTTGTTGTTTTTAAACTATATGAAAGCACTCAACAGAAATAAATGACTCTCTAAAACTTCCGGGTTGTCTCCCTGGCAGCGCTTTCTTTAAAGCCATTAAGCTAGGCATATAGTGCTCAAGTAATGAATCCACCCGGATCCCAAGGTATATCAAAGCCAATTTTAATTAACAATGATTTGTAATTTAGTAGTGAGCACAAAGTAACATAAATCATGTAATGACAAAGTCTAACTCTCTTCCTATGCATCGGCATGTCATAAAAGAACAATTCATGCACACATAGTAAAGGCCAATGCATAGTATAAACAGTTTCTTGCAATTCTATCGTATTGGAAACATAAAGAGGCGGAGATATAGTTCCTCTCTCATAATAATTGCAAGTAGGAGCAGCAAGCACATGCATATTACATTCATCAAAATCATCATGTGTAATAGTAAAAGGCAATCCATCAATATAATCCTTAATAAGCACAAACTTCTCCGATATAGTGTAGTCGGGAGAATTCAAAAAGATAATAGGACTATCATGCGTGGGTGCAATAGCAACAATTTCATGTTTAACATAAGGAACTATAGCAAGTTCATCTCCATAAGCATAATTCATATTGGCATCTTGGCCACAAGCATCATCAAAAAGGGATATTTCAAAAGAATCATAGGGATCATAACAGTCATCATAGCAATCATCCTTCGGTAAGCACGAAGGGGAATTAAACAATGTATGAGTTGAAGAGTTACTCTCATTGGAAGGTGGTCACGGGTGATCAATCCGCTCTTCCTCCTCTTGTTCTTCACTCTCCTCCTCATCTTTTTCATCCAATGAGCTCATAGTTTCATCAATTTCTTCTTCCATAACTTCCTGCAAAATATTAATCTCTTCTTGGACAGCGGAGACTTTCTCAATAAGTGCATCAATTGCATAATTGTATTTATAATTCTCATAGCAATATTTGAGGATAGCTAAATTTTCAGATCTATTAACAACATCATCATAATCCTCAAACTCTTTACACATAGCTTCAATTTCATAAGCACCCATAAAAGCAACAAATTCTTCTATTTGTTCCACATCATAGTAATCATATATACCATTAGCATAAGAAGCTAAGGTTTTATTATCATTAAATTTGCATGAAAAGGGAAGGTGCGGAGAATTCATCCTAGAGCAACAAGTATAATCATATTCCACGCATAATTTCCAAGCATACCACTTCAATAAATGAATTTGATCCCATAATAGTTTCCCTTTTTGTGTTAAGCGATAATCCCTAAAGTATTCACGTTGATCCAACGTTACTCCCATTATAAAGTTGAATGGGGTTTTCTCAGGATTATCAAAGTAGTATATAATATCTCTCGCATAATGAGAATCGAGGGTTTTAGGAGTTACCCCATCCTCATGAGTAGCCACTACACCTAATTTTTTTGGTATTTTGCGTTCCATATCCATAACTAAAGATAGAGAACAACTAAGAACACCAAATAAAAATTACTTAGTGACAAAGCAAACAAGCACACACGAGAATATTCACCCCACGCTATGACTCCCCGGCAACGGCGCCAAAAAAAGGTCTTGATAACCCACAAGTATAGGGGATCGCAACAGTTTTTGATAAGTAAGAGTGTCAAACCCAACGAGGATCTAAAGGTAGAATAAATATTCCCTCAAGTTCTATCGACCACCGATACAACTCTACGCACGCTTGACGTTCGCTTTACCTAGAACAAGTATGAAACTAGAAGTACTTTGTAGGTGTGATAGGATAGGCTTGCAAGAAAGTAAAGAACGCGTAAATAAAAGCTAGGGGTTGTTAAGATAAAGACACAACTAAAGTAAATATAGCGAGTGTGGAAAAGTGGTGCTAGGAGTTGTGGAATTGTCCCTACGCAACTGACTATGTTACTAGACCGATCATCGTTATTGCATTTCTATTTGAGGGAGAGGCATAAGCTAACATACTTTCTCTACTTGGATCATATGCACTTATGATTGGAACTCTAGCAAGCATCCACAACTACTAAAGATTCATTAAGGTAAAACCCAACCATATCATTAAAGTATCAAGTCCCCTTTATCCCATACGTAAACAACCTACTTACTCAGGTTTGTGTTTCCGTCACTCACACAACCCACTATAAGCAAATCATAAACATATTGCAAACCCTACAGCGGGAATCCCTGAAGCTTGCACGATACGGAGGGCACCATAGGACAACACCAATAATAAAACATGCAACTCAAACCAATCACGATCATCAAATAGCCATTAGGACAAAACAGATCTACTTAAACATCATAGCATAGCCATACATCATTGGGAAATAATATATAGCGTTGAGCACCATGTTTAAGTAGAGATTACAGCGGGTAAGAGAGAGGTTACACCGCTGCATAGAGGGGGGAAGAGTTGGTGGAGATGTTGGTGAAGATGGCGGCGGTGTTGGTGAAGATGATGGTGATGATGATAGCCCCCGGCGGCGTTCCGGCGCCACCGGAAGCAAGGGGGAGAGAGCCCCCCTTCTTCTTCTTCTTCCTTGGCCTTCTCCCTAGATGGGAGAAGGGTTTCTCCTCTGGTCCTTGGTTCCCATGGCTTGGGAGGGGCGAGAGCCCCTCCGAGATTGGATCTATCTCTCTGTTTCTGCGTTCTCTGCGTTGGCTTCTGGCTCTGTTTCACCGTTTCGCGTATATATGGAGATCCGTAACTCCGATTGCCTGAAACCTTTTCCGTAATTTTTTTCCGAATATTATCTTTCTTGCGGCAAAAGAAGAGCATCAACCGCCTTACGGTGGGCTCACGAGGGTAGGCCGCGCGCCCAGGGGGAGGGCGCGCCCCCTTGCCTCGTGACCACCTCGGGCACCGTCTCACGTGGATTTTTCTTCTGGAAGTTTCCATATTTTCCAAAAATAAGCTCCGTCCGTTTTTATCCCGTTTGGATTCCGTTTGATATGGATATTCTGCGAAACATAAAACATGCAACAGACAGGAACTGGTACTGGGCACTGGATCAATATGTTAGTCCTAAAAATAATATAAAAAGTTGCCAAAAAGTATATGAAAGTGAATAATATTGGCATGGAACAATAAAAAAATTATAGATACGACGGAGACGTATCACTGGCCCTGCCGGGCAGGGACGTCCCAGAAGACGGCGCACGCCGAACCAGACGGACCAGGGGAGGGCCGGCCTCTAGCAGGCGGCCGCCCCCCTCCCTCGAAGCCCGTGCGCCATTAACCTGAAGAGACCAGGTGTGGCTACAGTGATCTCCCACCAGGCTGCAGGGACTGTAGCCACACTGAGATCACCAAGCCAGCGTCATTAGCAGCGCGGCTACAGTGACCAGCCGCCAACCAGACCCGCCAGCAGCGGTGACGGCCTGTCGGTTCCGTACCAGACCGGTCGGCGGGGTCCACCAGGCGGCGGGCCCCAGTAGTCGGCGGAGAGGCCGGAGGCCGGAGGCGCTGACAGCCGGACCCGGCAGCCGGCCAGATTACCATTGTACCCCTGGGGGGTAGGCCTATATAAACCCCCCCAGGGCACCCATGCAAAGGGTTCCCACCCCATTAGACCTAGCCACACACCTCGGGCAGGAGAGAGCTAGCCTTGCCTTCTCCTTCCTCTAGCACACAGCTCGAGGAGCAACTTGTATCACTTGTGCCTTTAGTGATCATGCGGAGACCCCGCAGAGCAGGACTAGGGGTGTTATCTCCTAGGAGAGCCCCGAACCTGGGTAAAGTCCGCCGGCGTTCGTGTCTACGCCTCATCCCACTTCCGGGCACCGGGGACGTTCTACTCGTTCCCACCATGATAAGCCATCTCTTGGCATATGTCACACCCGACCCCCGACAAGGGTCTTCTACTACAGGGCCTATGGGCCGGACTGATGGCTAGTGCAGAACTGAGAGGCGCCGGGCCGGTTATCAGCAAGTTTAAGGTGAGGCACCTCTAGGTAACACAGTTGAGCTGCTCCTTATGTAGTCCATATTAAAATATCTAAGTATAATCAAATTTAGAATAAATTGGATTATTTTCCGTGTGTAAATGAAGTCCGGCCCCAGTACCGGCTCAGCTGCAACAACATCGCCTGCGAATCCAACTTGGCCCTCCACATCCAGAACTGGAATGTGGTGCCCGCGAGATTAGAACTGATCAGGGCATGTACAATGGTGCTATCTTAGGAGTGCCACGTAGGATAAATGATGAGGTGGAGGAGAGAGAACTCATAAGAAAAAGCTTGTCTTCTCTTATTTAAGATAAAACAAGAGATGATCTCTTAGCACAATTTGTCTCACCATGTTTTAAGGAGTTGCTAGTTATTAAAGATAAGGCTAAGATATAACCCATTGTAGACATACTTTTTTGTCATCTTTAAATTACATGCAAAACTTAAAATAAAACTGTCTTATCAACCATTGTACATGCCCTTAGTTTCCATCACGGGGAAATCGTTGATTGATATGTATCCATCTCAACCGTGCTAGCGCAAATCACGGGGCCGGCGATTTTTAAAACGAGCGCCGCGCGCGCTCGCCGCCACCGACGTCAGGCGCTCCACGGGGTTCCGGAGGCGCATCAAAACGGCGACGTACGGGATCACCTCCTCCGTAGAAGCCGCCGCCGGAGCGTCGTCCTGTCCGCTCCCGAGTCCCGAGCAACAAACAGGTTAAACATGGCATCTTTCTCCTGTTTATTAGAGGTTTCTTGTTGCATCGCAGCCTTGGAACTTTGCATGACCAACGCCAGACACGCGTCAAGTACAGATCGAGTAAGGTTTCTACCATGGCAAACCTTGAACACACACTGCCTTCAGTGGTCGACGGCCTTAAGCCGGCGCAGAGGAAGGTTTTGTTCTGCTCGTTCAAGAGGAATCTGGTGAAAGAAACCAAGGTGTGTGTATGCCAAGCACTTCTTGAATATCTGTTGATCTGGAATTAATCACCATCACATGGCACATTTCCTGAACTTGTTACCTTCATTGGCTGCATGCATACAGGTGTCACACTTGGCTGGTTATGTGGCAGAACACTCAGCGTATCACCATGGCGAGCAGAGTCTAGCCAACACAATCATAGGAATGGCTCAAGATTTTGTCGGCACCAATAATATTAGTCTTTTGGAGCCCCGCGGCCTGTTTGGTACCCGATATTCGGTGGGTTAGCTTTGTAATTAAAACCCAAGTACCTTATATGCTGTCAAAGAAAAAACGAGTTCTCATGCTTTCTTTGTGTGTTTACATTCATCCATTTCATTTCAGGGGGGCAAAGATGCTGCTAAAGCTCGGCACATCTACACCAGATTAGCACCGATCACCCGTTTAATTTTTCCAAAGGATGATGATCTTCTTCTCAACTATCTGAATGAAGACGGACAGTCCATTGAACCCAGTTGGTAGTATTCCATCATTCATCCTGGCAATTAAATGGATTGATTTTTGTGCACCTAAAACCTGCCACCTTTTCTTCAGGTACATGCCAATCATTCCCATGGTTTTGGTCAATGGAAGTGAAGGCATTGGGCCTGGATCAAAAAATTATATCCCAAGCTATAATCCTAGAGACGTTATTGCTAATCTGAAAAGGTTGCTAAACGAAGGCACTGTGATACAAATGGACCCTTGGTACAAGGGGTTCAAGGTCTGTGAAATGCTCTCACTAGCATAGTTCTGTTACATTATCGACAGTTTGACTCCTTAATTCGGCAATTACTTTTTGATTCAAAATTTCTGTCCATAACCTTATAGGGCTCTGTGAAGAATGCAAGAGCGAAGGCAGCTGGTGTCACGTATACCATCACCGGTGTTATAGAGGAAGTCGATGGCACCAAGCTTAAAATTACTGAGCTTCCCATCCGCAGTTGGACTGTCGATTACAAAGAATTTCTTGAATCCATGTGTCCTCAAAGTGAACAGGAAAATGGCAATGAGAAGAACAAAGGAAAGGGCAAGGTCAAGGTCAAAGAACCACCGTTTCTAGTGGTAGGTAGTTGTTCAAATAGTTCTCTCGGATTTCAGTTTTTTTTTAACTTTCTTCAAATTGCAATTTTTTTGCAGAAAATTAGATCACAATGTGATCATGCGAATGTGGAGTTTGAGGTGATCATGAGTGAGCAAAACATGAATATTGCTAAGAAAAAAGGCTTTGAGAGCAAATTCAAGCTGACAGCCACAATAAAAACAACAAACGTGAACTTGTTTGACTCAGATGGTAGAATTCGAACATATGGCACCCCAGAGGACAGTGAGTATCTCCAATATGGAACTGTATGATAACTACAAACCCCTTCTCTTGTGGTTTTGAATCTGAAATGCTGTTAACTTTTCAGTACTTAAAGAGTTCTTCCAACTGAGGCTCGAATTCTACGCCAGAAGAAAGGTACATGTTTAATTTTTCCCTCTGTAATGTACATGTGAGAACCGCCACAATAACTAATTAATGCTGTGCAGGCAATAATGTTGCAAAATATAGGGAACGAGATATTGAAGCTTAAGAACAAAGTGAGGTTTATCCTTGCTGTTATTTCCGAGGACATCATAGTCAATAACAGGAAGACGGCCGAGCTTTACCTGGAGCTTAAGCAGAAGGGGTATGAACCTTTCCCAGAGAATCTGTTTACGTCCGAGCCGGTTCCCGCAGGAAGTACAGAAGAAGTAGATGAAGAAAATGAAGAGAATCCTGTTGAAGGTGCAGCAGGAGTTACTGCGAGTGATTATGAGTATCTTCTCGCAGTCGCAATTTTTACCTTTACTGAGGAGAAGGCACAGGAGCTCATCACACAAATGAATAAATTAGAGGCCGAATCTGAAAGCCTGGGCAAAGCAACTGCAGAAATTCTTTGGCTGGGAGAACTTGATGCCCTTGAAAAGGAACTGGACGTAAGCTCTGTTTTTATCTCAACAATGTTCTGCTTGATGTTATGTGTTTCGCCTCTTCTCACTCGCTTATTTTGATACAGGTGCTTGATGGAAATTCTGAAGTTTTAGAGGAGGAAACAACCCGTAGGCCGGGAAAAAACTCCAAAGGCGAGAAGGCTTATAATCCTGACTTGTCTCGAGAACATAGTGGTAAGGCCCACATACAATGTTTTGTGTTTCTCCTTTTCGCAAAAGAAAAAATGTTTTTTGTTTCTCCAAATAAAATGTATACTCTTAAACAGGATGTCCTGCTGCCGAGAAGCCAAAGACTGCCATCAGGAAGAGGGCGCCTGCTCGGAGCAAAGATATATTCAAGCCTACCGGCGACAGCAATTCCAGTGCTCCTTCTCCTGAGAAGAAGGTGCGAAAGCTGAGGATCTCCCTCTTCAACAAAAAGAGCGGCTCGGTTTCGCAGAGAGTCGCGAGCACTTCAACAGGAGTAGAAGATGCCGAGGCTCCTCCCTCGGGCAGCCTTGCTCAGCCAGTTACACTGAGAAGGACGGCAAGGGAGGGGAAGGCGAAAGCAATCTGCATCGATTCCGAGAGTGACGATAGTGTCTAGTTTATGAGACGTTTTTTTTTGCCAATCTGATGCATTGGTGCTTGGCTGCTTGCTCAGGTTCATATCTTATGCGCGTTCTGTGTTATGTTAGGCTGCCCAGACATTCATCAGTGAGACAATCTTTCTGAGACCTGTCCTTTCAGAATCTGGTATCACCATTTCTGTCTCTCAAATCAATCCACTTGTGACATTTGACACGTTGGTTACCTTATTAAAACGTTGATCATCCATCAACCCGTACACACCTAGTGCTTTTTTCTTTCCTTTTGCTGAATGTTCTGTTGTGTGCGTGCGTGCGTGCAAAGCGGATTGGGATTTCAAGCACTCTTGTGCTCTTTTGGTTCAGACGTGCCGTCCTTGTCTAACTACTAGTGTACTCCTATGCTTCCAACTCTTTCTTTGAGAAGAATGGTGAGTGCCAAGCATGATTGTTTTCGGTCTTTCTGAAGAACAGACTGTTACTCCCTTCGTAAAGAAATATAAGAGTGTTTAGATCACTACTTTAGTGATCTGTACGCTTTTATATTAGTTTACAGAGGGGGTAACTTTTAGGGATTCCAGTCACATATTTTGTGTCTTTTCTGACTCGTGAGCCCCATTCTGAGGTATGTTCTCTTAGGCCTTAGCCTTTACGCAAGAGTTTTTCAATTTCTCCTTTTAGTCTGGTGCAAGCTGTTCCTATGGCTCTGCCACCGACGTAGGCTTCCATGCAGGTCTCTTCACCACACCACCATCACATCCTGTGTCGTCCACCTGCGTTTCTGCCCCGCCGGGGAAACTATCGAGCACCTGTTCTTCGCGTGCCCACACATGCATTATGAACATTTAGAAGATGGTCCTCCTTGGTGCTTCGCGGCAAGCCTCCTGTATTGACTCTTGGGCACCGACGTCATGCCTGCTCCTCCTGCCTAATCTCAAATGTCCTTGTCGCAGTCGTGGGGGCACCTGGAAGAGTCAGAATTAATGCCTCATCATCTAAACCAAATTTTTTGAAGATCGAATAGGGTATAAGATTTACTACGGCACCACAATGAACGGGCATCCTAGCAACCGGTGATCCATTAATATGATCTTTGAGGTACAATGGCTTTAGTTTTGTTTCACCAATTCTTTTGACTTCTCGAAGATGGTGTTCTTAGGGCAAAAATGCACCTGAGCCACCTCCCATTCTTCTCTAGTACGAAATTCGGTAGGTAAGTAATACACCATATTAATATCCGTACCTTCTCATGGCCTAAATTCATTATCCATCATCTCATCTTCATGTCCCAATGTGTGCACTGGACTTGAAGTTTCTTTGACTGGAGGGGGTGTGATATGTGGTGTGGACGATATAATAGGGCCTGCATCATCCTTTTTTGGTGATGTAGGTGGTGTTGTTGCAATTAATGTGGAAGCTACTACATTCTCTTTTTTGTTTAGACTTCCATACTTGTTTTGCGAGTGCCATGGCCTGGATTTCATTGAACAATTTGTCCCTTTGCTTCTCCGCTTTGTGCTCTACCTTATCGTGATTCCTAATGCGTTGCAATATCGTTTTATGGTCTTAGTTAAATCAGGAGGACACCACTTAGGTTGTGTATAATTGGGATTCCTAGATTTGGCCTTGCTTGTGCTAGCCTCATGACCATAGTCATGGGACCCTACTGGATCGAAATTATATCACCATTAGAATTAGTCGGATTATCCTCAACAATCGGCCCTTTGATCTTCTTTTGCCTTTTGGAATGTGAAATTTTAGCATTAGGTGACTTAGCGTACCACACATTGCCCCCAGTCCTGCTCTGATTGTATTATTGTATTGGGGGTGTAGAAAGTACAAGTTGTCTACCAGAAGATGTAATGTGTGTTCTACGAGCATGGCTCCCTCGGTTTATATAGATATCGGGGATCCTAGGGTTACAGGGTCCTAGTCGGTTATGTACGAGGAGACAAGATTCTCCATGAGTCTAGCATCTTAGAGTATACGTCTAGTCTTCTGGATATTCCTTGTAATCATTATGGGCCGCCCGAAGTGGCCCAGGACAGAACCAGCATGGGGGTCCTCAGCCCGGACCACCAATATATGAGTCTGTATGGTGAGAGACCCCTAGTCGGGACACCATCAGCCAGCGTGAGAGTTAGGTGAGCTGGCGGAGCAGCCCATTCGCCGGCGCGAGGAATTCCTCTGCTGCCTCGCTAGTGAGATTGCCACCACCGCGCCCTTCCTTCCTCCTTCCATATCTCATCTTAATCTATCTCATACTCTCTCAGGCTCTCTATATGTGTAGCAGCATGTTGTATCGGCAGCTACCAGCGAGCACTCCGTCGCGCCACTCCGACCGCTCCCGAGCGCTGCCATGGCCAGCCTCCTCTCCCAATTGCCGGGGCGCCTCCCCTTGGGATTCCCTGCGCCAATGCTGAACCTTCCATCTCAGTTTAGTCCACCCCTTTCTTTTTTGTGTAATTGGGCAATGCACATTTTTTGAAATTTTTGACATGGCATTTTCTGAATCTGTCCAAAGGCAATTTTAAGAGATAACATCCCAAAATGATGGCATTTTTGCAAGTAATCATGGCACAATTTCCCAAAAAATATGGTTCCTGAAATCCATGAAATACCAGGCACATCCCAAAAACCATGGCAAGTTTAGGTGGAAGTGATGACAAAGCATAATGGATCATGTCATTGTTTTGTCGGCGGAGACGATGGAAAAAGTATGTTGTCATGCTTTTGGTATTTTAGGTTCCCATGGTTGGAAATAGAAGAAAAAATCAATGACATTTTATAGATAACCATGGCATTTTGGTAGAGAAACCATGGCATTTTGTAGGAACCATGGCATTTTTGTGGAGTACCATGGCATTGTGTAGGACCCATGGCTTTTATGTAGAAACCATTTCAATTACAATGTATGTACCATGGCGAATCAAACATGTCTCTGATGGCAACTTCCTTTTTTAGAGAATCATTGCACTTTTTTTGTAGAAACCATGACATTTTTGTTGCAGGAACCATATGGCATTTTTTTAGAAACTATGGCATTTGCAATGTATATACCATCAAGTCATATTCATGAAATTTTTTGTTTTCCATAAAATTCCTGAAAATAACATGGCATGTCCCAAAAACCATGCCATTTTTTGCAAAGTATCACAAATCATGTCACTTGCTTTTTTTTGTCGGTGGAAGTAATGGCAATAGGTTATGATTCTTTGGCATTTTTTAGGCTTTCATGGTGGGCAATTGAAGTCAACACAATGTCATTTTTTTGTAGAGAACCATAGAGTTTTTTTTTCTTTTTGTAGAGAACCATGACATTTTTTAGAGAACCATGGCATCATTTTTTTTTGTAGAGAACCATGGTGTTTTTGTAGAAACTATTGCATTTACAATGTATATGTACTATGGCATTTACAATGTATGTACCATGGTATTTTTTTTGGGAGAACCATGGCATCTTTTTTTTGTAGGAACCATGGTATTTTTGTAGCAACTATTGCATTTACAATGTATATATTCTATGGAATTTACAATGTATGTACAACGGTATTTTTATTTTTAAGAGCATGTCATTTTTGTTATTAGGAGGTTGGCGTTTTTGTTATTAATAGCATGACATTTTTACTTTAAAGAACATGACATTTTTTATTACATAGAGTGTGATTTGTTTTTTTATAAGCATTGTTTTTTAATTTGGGTTTTCTTCTCTTTTTTGCATGCTTTCCTTTTTTCTATAGGTTGGGAGTAGATGGTGAGCTTTTTTCAAATGCGCACAAAACTTTTATTAGCACTAGAAAATACCCCGCTCGTTGCCGCGAGAGTCGATTATGATATTTTCAGTGATTTGATTGTATGAAACGTCCATATTTGAATTAATAATACATAACTTAAACTGAAAGTGAATATCATATATATTATATTTGATTAATGTATATTTAAAATAGTTTGAATATAAGTGACATAATATAATACAAAACTTTTTCAATATATGTTTAGTGGAACTTTGATGACATGACATGTGTGGAGAGGTGGGATGTGTGCTTGTGATGAAAGAAAATCTCTTGCATGCTGTGGTGGGCTTTTGAGGAGGTGTCATATGTACTGTTAAGATATATAATAGAGTTAGTGGGGTTGAACTATTTAGGTATATAGGATACAGTGCACTTTTTTGAAATGAACAATGAATGTCTTTTAGCTTACGATAAACATTTCTCAAAACGCACACTGAATGTTTTTATATATGATGAACAATTTTGGTATAAACATTGAATATTCTTTTAATGTACGTTGAACTTCTTTTAGTATATAAACTGAACTTTCTCAGAACATATACTGATTTTCTTTTTAAATATATTCTATATTTAATAGGTTGAAAAAATGTATATCTTCTAGAAAACAATAGCTGATTTTTTTTGAGAAACTCGCCACTTTATTAATCAAGAATGTTCATAGGTACACGTCGTGGGTCATGGGGATTACCCAGCCACACATGTCTACCTAAACTCAGATTACAAGCAAACTTGACAAGATTATGAGCCTCGAAATTATAGTACCGTGGCTCATGAACGATCTTGCTTTTTTTTTGTTCAACAATAGCTGGTTTTCGGCGAAAAATCGACTAAAAACACGAAGAGGAAAATATAAGAAACTGCTTCGTGGGCAAGGTGGGTCGGCCCATTCGCGTAGGCTTCAAAAAAGAAAAAGTTGACGCAGACGAGCATTTCTCAAAAGAAAGAAAAGAAAAGACGAGCGTCAACGAGGAGCTCTCTCGTTCAACAGAAAAGATTGGTTACCATCGCGACGAAATCGTGATTGATGATATGCATCCGACCTAACCGTGCGCCATTTCGAACGTGGCCCGCTAGCGTAAATCGCGCGACTTCTCTCGTACGTTCAACAGGAATGGGAACGAGCACCGCGCTCGATCCTGGGTTCTGAAATACTCCTGCTCGCGAGCGCCGCCAGCCGCCGCCACTCCGACTCTTCATCTTCATCTTCGTCTTCCGGCGGCTGGCCAAGGCGAGACCTGCCGGAAACAGCCTTTTCCCAGGCCCAACCGAAGCATTCGCCGGAGCCGGACCGATCCATTCCTCGCCGATGCATCTCTACCAGGACATGGGTCCCTTCTTGAAGCCAGAGGCGGACCCTGAACGGTCGACACCTCCATCAATGGTCGACGGCCTTAACCCTTAAACCAGGGCAGAGGAAGGTTTTGTTCTGCTCCTTCAAGAAGAATTTGGTCAAAGAAATCAAGGTCTGTGTGCCAAAGTAGTTTTTAAATCTGTGCCAAGGTGTCCATGAATCTGTGTCCTGAATTCGTCGCCTCTTATTGACTGCAGGTGGCAGATTTTATTAGTTATATGTCAAAACGCTCGGCATACACCCATGGCGAGCAGAGTCTGGCATGCGTGATCATACGAATGGCTCAAGATTTTGTTGGCACCAATAACATCAATCTTTTGGAGCCCCGCGGGCAGTATGGTACCAGGAATTGGGTGTGTTAGCTTTGTAGATGCAGATTACCATATCACCGTGTTTGTAATTAGTTAACCACTTCTCATGCTTCTCTGCGTTTACAATCATTCATTTCAGGGGGGCGAAGATGCTGCTGAGGCCTTGTTCATCTACACCAGATTACAGCCTATCACCCGTTTTATTTTTCCAAAGGATGATGATGTTCTTCTCAACTACTTGAGTGAAGCTGGAAAGTCAATTGAACCAAGTTGGTAATAAATATCTATTCTAACACTCATCATGCAAGATTTCGAATGGATAGGTTTTTGCGTTCCTGTAATATGCCACCTTTTCTTCAGGTATATGCCAATTATTCCCATGGTTTTGGTCAATGGGAGTGGCATTGGCACTGGATCGAGCAGCTATGTCCCAAACTACAACCCAAGAGACATTATCGCTAATCTGAAAAGGTTGCTAAATGAAGAGGCTGTCGTACCAATGGAACCTTGGTACAAGGGGTTCAAGGTCCGTGGAATGCTTTTACTAGCATAGTTCTGTTACATTGACAGTTTGGTTCCTTAATTTAATAACAATTGCTTTTTTGATGCATTTCTGGGTTCATAACATCACAGGGGTCTGTGAAGAAGACAAGATCAAAGGCAGCGGGTGCCACATATGCCATCAGTGGTGTTATAGAGAAGGTTGATGACACCAAGCTTAGAATTACTGAGCTTCCCATCCGCTGCTGGACTAACCATTACAAAGAGTTTCTTGAATACATGAAACTTTGGGAAGAGCCAGCGTTTCTAGAGGTATAGTTAATTACACAAAGGAATAGTCCCTTCTCTCGGGTTTCAGATGTTTTGATTTTCTTCAATTACAGGAATGCCAATCACGATGCGATCATGCAAGTGTGGAGTTTGAGGTTATCTTGAGTGAGCAAAACATGAATATTGCTAAGCAAGAAGGCCTTGAGAAGAAATTCAAGCTGACAACCACAATAGAAACAACAAACATGCATTTGCTCGACTCGGATGGAAAAATTCGAAAATATAATACCCCAGAGTACAGTGAGTATCTCCTGTATTGAACTACAAGCCAGTTCTCTTCCTATGGTTTTGAATCTAAAATCATTTCACTTTTTCAGTACTTAAAGAGTTCTTTAAACTGAGGCTTGAATACTATTGGAGAAGAAAGGTACATCTTGACCTTTCCTTCATGATGATGATGACGATCAAGTGCAAACTGGCACATTAACTAATTTATGCTGTGCAGGCAGTAATGTTGAAAAATATTGGGAAAGAGTTGTTGAAGCCTAAGAACCAAGTGAGGTTTATTCTTGCTGTTATATCCGGGGACATCGTAGTCAATAACAGGAAGAGGTCAGAGCTATTCCTGGAGCTTAAGCAGAAGGGATATCAACCTTTCCCACAGAAAAAAGTTACAGCCAATGAAGTAGATGAGGAAAGTAATTATGAGTACCTTCTCGCAATGCCGATTGGTAACTTGACACTGGAGAAAGTACAGGAGCTCCTCGCAGAACAGAAGAAATTAGAGGACGAACATGAATTTCTGGGCAATGCAACTCCAGAAATTCTTTGGCTGAGAGACCTTGATGCTCTTGAAAAGGAACTGGACGTAATTAAACAATGTTTCTCTCTAGTGTTTTGGTCGATGTTATGTGTTTCTCCCTTCTTCTTACTCATTGATTTTGATACAGGTGCTTGATGCAAAATTTGAAGCTGAACAGGAGGAAACAAGACGTAAGCGGGAAAATTACTTCAAAGACGAGAAGGCGTCTAAAGCAGCGCCCAAGAGACGACGGCCTAAGAAGACTGCAGCCAAATCTCAGAAGGTACAGAGTAACACAAGTCATAAAGTTCTTAAGTTACAGAGGAGAGGACTAGCTAGGAAGTATATGTTGTTCTTTAACTGATAAAACAATCTTACCTTTTGAGACAAATTTGGCTGGGAACGACGAAGATTTCGAAACGAAACCTGCAGCACAAATGAAGAGACCACCCAAGAAGGTTTGGTCCTTGAGCAAGCCGTCTTACTGTGCGTGTCATAGTTTATTTGTTGCTTTTACAAGTCAGTTCAACAATTTCATAGGCAAGTGCACCGGTGGGAGATGATGAGGACGAAGCTTTCGAACTGAAAGATCGTCTGGCTGTTTATAATTTGGGCTCGTCCTCAGAACATAGTGGTAATGCCCGTGTACAGTTTTGTGTGTTTGTGAACATGAAATGTCCATCTCTTACAAAAGTTTAAGCTGATGGCGTGAGCGTGACCACTTGTGCAGCCATGGAAACTGAGACTACAAAAGAACATAACAAGAAAGGAAAGAAAGGGAGGAACGAGCCAAGCAAAAGAGGCACAGCAAAGAAGACCGTGGCACCCTTAACCGGGTTGTCTGGTGAAGACATAGCAGTGCCCATCCCCGAGAGCGAGGACAAGAAGTTTACCGTGGAAGAAGCACAAGTTGAGAAGAAAAGCATCTCCCAAAATAGTGGTAATACCCATGTACTACTATGTTGTGTTTGTGCACATGAAAATGTTCACATCTCTTACAAAAAGTTTAAGCTGATCTGATTCAATGTTGTGTTTGTGCAGCCATTAAAACAGAAGGACAGCAGGAAGGAAAGAAAGGGAGAAACGGGCCAAGCAAAAGAGGTGCGGTAAAGAAGGCCATGGCACCCTTAACCGAGTTGTCTCGTGAGGACGACGACAACAAGTTTGCTGTGGAAGAAGTGCAAGTTGAGAAGAACAGCAGTGGAACAGAGCCTGCTGCAAAGAAGCCAAAGAAGGCTACCATCGGGAAGAGGGCGTCTGCTCAGAACAACTCCAGTGCTCCTTCTCCTGAGAAAAAGGCACGAAAGAAGAGCGGCTCGGTTGCGCAGGCAGTTGCGAGCGCTTCAACAACAACAGAAGATGCTGAGGCTCCTCTTCCCTCTGGCAGCTCTGATCAGCCTGTAGCACTGAGAAGGTCGGCAAGGCACCGGAAGGCGTAACCAATCTAAATCGATTGAAAATAATGTCTAGTTTCTGAGATTTTTTAGCTAATTCTCAAATCCATCTACTTGTGAAATTTGACACGTTAATCACCTTAAACTTAGACCATCCATCGTCGATAACTCTTCATGTTTCTTATTTTTTGTTTTTTCCTAGAAAAAGTAAAAATGAAAACACCAAGCAGTGACGCGTTTTGTGCTCCTTCGTGATTTGCTTGAGACGTGCTGTTCTCTCCACTTGAGTTGTGTCTCAGCACTTCAGCAGCAGCACCTCTATTTTTACCTTTTGAGCAGAAGGGGTGCCCCCCGATTTTCAATGATTTAGTAGAAACTCGATAGCACACAGAGTTCAAAGGCTAAAATTAAAAACAAACAGGAAACAGTAGGGAGAAAACACCAGGATCAGCTAACGAAACATAACCCAATACCAGCTACACAAGTCTATGATCATTATAAATGACATTGTGTGATCACTTGAGATGTGGAAATCAAATGGAACCCTCCTGAACCAGGCTGATCAAGATTAATACTGATGGCGCCATTGGTGTGGTTCGCCGGAGAGGAGGAGCCAAGTGAAGCTTTTTTCCATGTGAAGCTTTTCGCATGAGAAAACACCAGGATCGTGGGGGAGCGGTAAACGCGGTAACCGAATATCTCGAGCGGTTACCAAAACCATGGGAGGAGCAGGTATTATAGGGAGGGATCATATCGGGAATTTATGGGCAGCGTCCGCTTGGTAAACTTCATTTGATTGTTGCGCATAAAATCTGGCTCCCCAGTTGATACTTGAGAGCTTCGCGACGGCTTTCCTTGACCTTTAAAATAGACCAAGCAGAAATCCAGTATTGAAACCTGTTAGTAAGTACCACAAGATTAGAAATGTGTATGTTTGGGAAACAAGCATCATTTTGTGTTTTGCAGATCGACTAAACAACCACAGCTATACCCATATCGACCACCAGTCAGCGGGAATTAGCAAAACCAGTAACCAATCATCGAAAAGATCACTCACATTCCATGCAAAATTAAAGGCACAACAGGCCATATTCCATGCAAAATTAGACATGGGATAAACAAAAAACATATGATCAATTATTTATTTATCTCCACAAAATTACCGAAAAAGGCTTTCACCCCGCTTTATAAATAAAGCAAACCGCCACAGAGCATACAAACCGAAGCAAGTCCACACACACCCACCCAAGACTCACGACAAAGTACATAGGTTCTGTTGAGGGCACAGCTCAACAAGCCCAAAAGGAAAAGAAAAACAACACCCACACACCAAACACACAGCGTCTAGTCAGGATCCGGCGGAGGCGGCGGGGGCGGCGGCGACAGGCGGACGGCCATCGAAATTCACACAGATCCTCTTTTCTCTTCCATCCCCTCCAGTGAAGCACAAGCACATCTTTGGTATGCACACTTCTTTTCAACAACAGCCACAGGAGTACTCTGATTTTAGTGGACAATTTGAATTTCCATAAGAATTTATGGTTAAGCCCAAGGCTGTTCCATCTAAGCTTTCCATAGGAGTTAACTGAGAAACCTAGTCCAACAACCAGTTTAGTGTGTCAAGTTGATCAGACAGAGTAATCCCAGACATATGCTTCTAAGCTTCTCGCACATATCTAAATTTGCGCCAGTGAGAATTCTGCGGAAGTTAAGACAATCAAAACCCTTAGAGATGAAATATTCGACAGTGGCTGCCACTCTGGTGCAAATATCATAATAAATTTCTAAATTTGGTGGCCACGCATCTTCCCAGAATCTTATTTTCTTGCCATCACCCACTACCCTAGTGCAGCAGGAATAAAAACACACAGAAACCCTGCTAGAAACAGGAGTCCTCTGGTTTGAGCTCGCTCCCCGAGAACATATTACTCCCTCCGTAAAAAATATAAGATGTTCTAACTTTTGTCTGAATCGGATATATATCTTTTAGTGTGTTTGTTCACTCATTTCAGTTTGTATGCAATCCGTATTGAAAGATCAAAAACATTTTATATTTGTGAACGGAAGGAGTACTTTGCAAGATTCACTGCCAAAGGCTCTCTTTAGTTTCCATCTTCCACAACCATTTCACAAGCAAAGTAATGTTCATACACTTGAGATCCAGTATACTCAGCCCACCATTCTCGGTAGTCGAGCAAACTACATGCCAGTTACTCCCTCCTTCCCATAATATAATAGCGTTTTTGAGATGTGTCAAAAACGCTATTATATTATGGGACGGAGGGAGTACTTCCTAATTCCTGGTCCTTTGCCCACATATAATTGTCTCCACTTGTTGGTTGTCACTTGCAGGAGCTGTGACACTTTGGCCCTCAGGATGGTGCTTAGCGAGATTGTCTTACAAGGGTCTGTTCGGCGGAAGAGAGGTTTCCGTTGGGCAATCGCTGATCTGGAAAGCCTGGGCACCATCGAGGTGCAAATTTTTTGCATGGCTGCTGCTCCATAAAAGGATTTGGTGTGCTGCAATTGCTAAGTGTTCGATTAGCCCCTTTGGAGATCCTTCGGGGGACCTCCTTTTTTCGTTCTCTCATTTTTCTTTCTTGCCATTTTAACACGGCACTGGATTGCTGCTCCCTACTTATCAATGAAACGCTGACATTTGCCATACTTTAAAAAAAAAAGTGTTTGCCGTGAACTGATCCGAGAGATGTTGCAAGTCTGACTGTTGTATATGCTCTTCTTAGAATTGTTGCTCATTTTGTTTGTAGGATGATGAGTTGATGATGATGGTTGCAATCTTTTTTTTTTGAGACTTTTATAATTCATATCACGAATCAGTACAAAGTAGTCGACCCTTACAATTACACTGAAACGCAATGACAAAGGACCATGAACACCTAAAGTACCCTAAGACAATTATAACGCAAGAAGATCTCCGAAGCCCTGTGTCATCATCCCTGACCCCTGCAGCAGAAGAATCTGCAACCAGTCGCAAGCAGGTCATCATCTTCGACCTCGGTACAACTGCCGCCACGCTGCTTCCTCTTTTCTTGACACCAGCGCTGAGAGGGCATGGACATCAATCCAACATATCTGCAACAGCCGTCGCCATCTATGGCTTTGAGTACCGCGAAAAGTGTCCCTTCCGGAAGGAAGAGAACTCGAGTCATCCGACCGGTCCAGCACCGCGGCCGGGCCATCCGTCCGGGCAAAGCAAGATCTCCCACCAGCATCAGCGCAGAGGAAGGAGAAAAAGAACAGCAGCAAATCATACCAACAAGGAAGAAGAAAGGTCTTCGTCTCCCTGCATCCATCGCCCATCTGAGGACCCAAACGGCCAGTGCCGATGGACCTCCAGCCACCATAGCCCGTGACCTCGACGAGATCCGGGGATCCCCAACCCCGCTGGCTCCTAGACGAAAGCAAAAGCCTCGCCTGACCGTGAACGGAGCCTGGAGAAACTTATTCCGACGCGACACCACCGCAACGGCCTCGGCAGCGTCTTCCTCAACCCTAACCCTACGACACACCCACCTAGCAAACAGACCCGAGGTTCCCCCTCCCTCCCGCCGCCGGAGCGACCAACGGAGAGAGAGGGAACCGGCGGCGTCACCGGCGGCGCGCAGGAACTCTCGTCGCCTCTAGATCGCCTCGTGCGATCCTATTCTTTTGCGTGGAAGGAGGCTACGCTGATGATGGTTGCAATCTGGATGCTCGATTCCTATGGCAAGCATGTCTACAAAATAGGTATGTCAGCATCTCCAAAAGGGATTTGTGACGTCGATCGATCGCAGTCCTACTGATGATGGTTTTTTTTGATTGAGGGGCAAACACACCTTCAGATTTATTTTATTTTTTGAGAAAGAAACGCGCGGCGGACCAGGAAAGCCTCGATCGAATCAGGCAGCAAACTCTCGCGACCGAGCCGCCCCCGCGGGCGGCCGACCGCGCCCAGCCTTCCCCCCGCGCGCCTCTCCCTCCCTCTTCCTCTCTGCCGCCGTCGCCAGCGCCCGCTGCGGGCCTGGCCCGGGCGACGCTGGTGGCGGCGGCCCCCTGGCTTTTCCCCTCTCGGGTGTCCGCCGGCGCGGGACGGGGCGACCCCGGGCGGTGCTTCTCGGCGGCGGCGGTCCAGCGCGGCGGCGGGGGGCTCCTGGCGCGAGCGGGGGCGGGCTTCTGGACGGCGGCGTCGCCGTTGGCGACGGGGCGACGCGGCGGCGCGATCTGGCGGCGCCCGCTCGGCCCAGATCTGGGCCCTTCGGGCCCCATCTGGGCCTGGGCGGGCCGGCGGCGGTGTGGGTCTGCTTCGTGGCTTCCGGGAGGCGGGGGAGAGGCGATGAGCGGCAGGGTGTTGGCGGCACCATCGCCGGCTTGCTGCAGCGTGGCGGCGGGGCTTAGCGGGCCCGTTTCGGGCCTGGCCGGGCCAGGGGTGGCCTGGCATGCCCTGCTGCTGCGTCCGGACGGCTACCGCGACGGTGTCGGAGGCTCTGGCCTCCCGCACGACGGCGGTGGAGGTGGTTTCCTCCCGTTCGGTTTCGGTGCTGCTTCTCCCTCCGCGGGGCGCTTCTCTCCGGTCCTCTTGGCCTCGTGTTGGTGTCCGCAGTGAGGCAGCGTGGGTGACGGCGCAACCGCGATGACGCATGGTGGTGGGCGGCGGTCTGGCTGGTCGGCTCCGGTCCGTTGGGCGGCGGGGATTGGAGTACGGGAGAAATCCTTAGCGGTTTCGGCCCCGATGCGGTGACACCTGCGGGTGCCACCATTCCTTCCTGGAGGGTGTCGGTGATATCCATCCCCCACCTTCCTCCGCGTGCCGAGGAAACCCTAGGACATGTCCGGGCAGCAGCGTCGTCGGCGTCGCTTTCCTTCTTGGAGGTGTTGTTTTGTACGCGGGTGGTCCGGAGCCTCGGGTTGTAGTGGTTTGTCTTTGGTGGGCGTAGCGGTGGCGGGTCATCCGTGCTCTGTCGAGCTGCCGTTGTTGGCATTTGCTTCTTCTTCTTTTTCTTTTGAGCTTGTTGTGCTGTTCGCCCCAGCGATCATGTATCGGTGTTGGTTGCTTTGGAATACAAAGCGGGGGAAACCCTTTTTCGGTAGAAAGAAACGCGCACCTTCAGATTTTTTTTTGAACGCACCTTCAGATCAGCAGGCCTTTGGGTCCGGGAGACCATAATTCGGGACGATTGGTTACCATCGCGGGGAAATCTTGATTGATACGCATCCGTCCTAACCGCACGCGATTAGCACGCGGCCTCCCAGCGCATATCACGCGGCTGCAAGCCCTCGAATGAAAACGAGCACCGCGCTCGATTCTGGGTTCTGACTTGTGAAACACTCACGAGCACCGCCACGCCCAGCCGAAGCACTCGCCGGAGCCGGAGCCGGAGCGATCCTCGCCGATGTTTTGCAACCATGACCTCAGTCCCTTCTTGAAGCCAGAGGCGGACCCTGAACGGTCGACACCTCCTTCAATGGTCGACGGCCTGAAACCAGGGCAGAGGAAGGTTTTGTATTCCTCCTTCAAGAAGAATCTGGTTAAAGAAATTAAGGTGCGCCGTGTGCCTTTCATTGACTGCAGGTGGCAGAGTTTATATCGGTCATAAAGAATTTAAGGATTTTTTTGAATCTGTGCAAGGTGCGTATGCGTGCCCTAAATCCGTTGCCTTTTAATGAAGGGCTTCTATTGGCTGCAGGTGGCAGATTTTATTGGTGATATTGTGTCAAAGCAATCAGCGTACCATGATGACCATGTTGAGCAGACTAGAGCATGGGTAGTTATACTTACACGGATGGCTCAAGATTTTGTTGGCAGCAACAACATTGCTCTTTTGGAGCCCCGCGGGCAGTTTGGTACCAGGAATTCGGCGGGTTAGCTTTGTATAAAAGCCAAGTACCATATGACCCTGTTTGTAATTAAACAGTTCCCATTCATCTTTGCTGCTTGTTTACAATCGTTCATTTCAGGGGGGGAGAAGACGCTAGTGATGCCATGTTCATCTATACCAGATTAGCACCTATCACCCGTTTAATTTTTCCAAAGGATAATGATGTTCTTCTCGATTATTTGAGTAAATCTGGAAAGTCAATCGAACCCAGTTGGTAATATAATCTCTTCGAACACTCATCCTGCACGACTCCATATGGATTGATTTTTTGTGTAACAAAAAATATGCCGCCTTTTCTTCAGGTATATGCCAATCATTCCCATGGTTTTAGTCAATGGAAGTGGCATTGCCACTGGATCGAGTAGCTATGTCCCAAACTACAACCCAAGAGACATTATCGCTAATCTGAAAAGGTTGCTAAATGAAGAGACTGTCGTGCCAATGGACCCTTGGTACAAGGGGTTCAAGGTCCGTGAAATGCTTTTACTAGCATAGTTTTGTTAAACTCACAATGTGGCTCCTTAATTCCACAATTGGTTTTTGATATAAATTTTCTGCTAATAACATGACAGGGCTCTTTGAAGAAGACAAGCTCAAAGGCAGTTGGTGCCACATACACCATCATTGGTGTTATACCGAAAAAAGCTTTCGCCCCTCTTTATATATAAAGCACCAACCACTTACAACGAGCGATACAACACACAACACGACACGCATCCAAGGCAAGATACATAGGTGCTAAGATGCAGCCAACACTCCCCCGAACAATTCCAAGACAACGAAGATACACACTAGGCACACTAGGAAGTCAGAGGGAGAACTCAACCTGGAACAAGCCACAGAAGAGACCAAGCTACAAGCCGTCGATCCATGAACCCCAAGGCGGTGCCTTCAAGAAGGATACGCCACCGGAGTGCCGCCACCACCCGATCCAGAGGATCAAGATTTTCATCCGTGGTACCTTGGAGGACATGGAGCAACCGCAACGGAGTCTTCAAGAAGATGCCGACGTCCTCGGGCGCCGCCTCCGTCGGCCTGGACATGCCAGGCAGGATTTTCATCCAGGTCAACAACTCCGCCTCCGAACAGGTTACAGACAGTCCTGGGGACAGAGCCGCATCACCGCCACCGATCGACAAGCACCAGCCGCCATGCCGCCCACGTGACCATGGAGACTAGCCCGCACCTGAGCCGCGAGCTCCGCCCACGAGCACGCCGCTCCCACCACCAAGGCCGCCGCCCTGCATCCCGACACTCTAGAGACCGGCAAAGGAACAGGCTTGGAAACGACCGACCAATCCCTAGCACGGATAGAGCCACCGGTGACCAGCCTGCCCCGAACACCACGAACCCGGAAGCACTAGGCAGGGGAAATGGGGAGGAGAGGAGCGGAGCATGTCCGGACCGGCGCCCCCTGCACCGGTGACGGGTAGAGAGCCCACCCGTCCCTCCTGCAACCTTCCCAGACGTCACCCCTGACGCCCCGCCATGGCCTCCAGCCAGCCCGACGCGGCGCAGCAGCGGCCACCCCGTCCACCGCGGCGAGGGTCGCCGGACCGCCCGAATCCTGCAGCCAAAGAGGGCCTCCAAAGCGCCCAGCCACCGATGACCCACACCGCCGCACCGCTGCAGGAGCAGGCCGCACGCCACCGCGGACCACGCCCCGAGCCACGACCTCGCGAGGTCATGGCCAGCCCCCCGCGCCGCTTGACAAGAAGGAGCCGCCAGATCTGAAGGCCGATTTGGAGCCCCGTCGCAGTCAGGTCCGCGCCGCCTCGGCCGCCACGACGAGCAACACCACCGACAACACACGCCGGAGCAACAACCACCAGCGCCGTTGCGCCCCACAAAGCGCCGCGTCCCAGAACGAAGGGGCCGTCCCGCGCCGCCCACCACCGGAGAGGAGAGGAGGCCCCGCCGCCGCCGCTGCCGGCCGGGCTTTGCCCGCCGGCAAGCTCCGGCGGCGGCGAGGGGAGAGGAGGAGGAGTTGAAGGTAGGGGCGGCGGCGGCTAGGGTTTCCCCCCGTCGCTCGCGGGAGCGACGCGGGGGAGGGAGAGGGTGTTTCATCATTGGTGTTATAGAGCAAGTGGATGACATGAAACTTAAAATTACCGAGCTTCCCATCCGCTCCTGGACTCGAGATTACAGAGAATTTCTTGAATCCATGTGTCCACTGTTTCTAGAGGTAGTTAATCATTCAAATAGCTCATTATCTTGTGTTTCAGATGTTTTGACTTTCTTCAGTTGCAACCAATTTACAGGAAACACGGTGGCGATGGAATTATGCGAATGTGGAGTTTGACATTTTCTTGAGTGAGCAAAACATGAACATTGCTAAGAAAGAAGGCCTCGAGAAGAAATTCAATCTGATAACCACGATAGGAACATCAAACATGCACTTGTTTGACTCGGATGGTAAAATTCGAAAATATGACACCCCAGAGGACAGTGAGTATCTCTATCTAATATGGACCTGTATTGAACTACAAACCCCTTTTTGTGGATTTGAATCTAAAGTCATATTACCTCTTCAGTACTTACAGAGTTCTTCAAACTGAGGCTCGAATACTATCGTAGAAGAAAGGTACGTACAGTTTGACCATTTTCTTTGTCATGATGATGCTCGAGTGCAAACTGCCGCATTAACTAATATTTTTGCCGTGCAGGAAGTAATGTTGGAAAATATTGGGAAAGAGTTGTTGAAGCCTAAGAACCAAGTGAGGTTTATTCTTGCCGTTATTTCCGGGGACATCGTAGTCAACAACAGAAAGAGGGCAGAGCTATTCCTGGAGCTTAAACAGAAGGGGTATGAGCCTTCCCAAAGAGAAAAAATACAGCTAAAGAAGTAGATGAAGAAAATGATTATGAGTATCTTCTTGCAATGCCAATTGGTACCTTGACTCTGGAGAAGGTACAGGAGCTTGTCGCACGGCAGAAGAAATTAGAGGACGAACTTGAAAGTCTGGGGAAAGCAACTCCAGAAATTCTTTGGATGAGAGACCTTGCTGCTCTTGAAAACGAACTGGATGTAATTAAACAGTGTTTCTCTTTAAAGTTTTGCTCCATGTTATTTGTGTTTCACGTTATCTCGCTCATATATTTTGATACAGGTGCTTGATGCAAAAGAAGCTGAACAGGAGACAAGACGTAGGCTGCAAATGAACTCCATAGGCGAGAAGGTGTGTAAAGCAGCGCCCAAGAAACAGTGCAAGAAGACTGCAGCCAAACCTCAGAAGGTAGAGAGTAACACGAATGATACACTTCTTAAATTACTGTGATAAAACAATCGATTTTTCAGGTAAATTTTGAAACGAAACCTGCAGCACAAAAGAAGAAACGACCCAACAAGGTTGGGTCCTCGAGCAAGCCTTCGTACTGTATGTGTCGTAGTTTGTTTGTTGCTTTTACAAGTAAAATTAACAATTTCATAGGCAAGTGCACCGATGAAAGATGATGAGGACGAAGCTGTCGAACTAAAAGATCGTCTGGCTGTTTATAATTTTCATGACTCCCCTCCAGAACATAGTGGTAATACCCATGTATTATGCACAGCAAAATATTCATATCTCTTACAAAATTTTAAGCTGATCACTTACAATGTTATGTTTGTGCAGCCATTAAGACTGAGACTGCAGAAGGACAGCAGGAAGGAAAGAAAGGGAAGAACGATCCAAGCAAAAGAGGCGTGGCAAACAAGGCCACGGCACCCTTGACCGAGTTGTCTGGTGAGAACGAGGACAACAAGTTTGCTGTCGAAGAAGTGCAAGTTGAGAAGAAAACCGGTGGAAGAAAGCTTGCTGCCCAGAAGCCAAAAAAGACTACCAACAGGAAGAGGGTGCCTGCTCAGAGCAACTCCGGTGATCCTTCTCCTGAGAAGAAGGTGCGAAAGATGAGTGACTCCTCCTTCAACAAGAAGAGCAGCTTGGTTGCGCAGACAGCAATAGAAGATGCTGAGGCTCCTCTTCCCTCCGGCAGCTCTGCTCAGCCTGTAGCACCGAGAAGGTCAGCGAGGCTTAAGCACGTGCGATAGCGGAAAACGTCTTACCTCTCTCGAGGGACGTGGTTCACGTTATATGGAGAGGGGGACGCGACCCCAACGATCGGTACAGGAGGGCGATCAGAAGATCGTTACAGAGAGGGAATCTCGGATGAGATTACTTGGAGAAGGAGGAGAAGGAGATAGAGATGGTTACAATTGTAATATCTAACAACCAAGATTTATCTCTATCCCTAGTACCAGCTGAACACCTCCTCCTGGATCGTGGTGTAACGTTGTCTAATACCCTCCCTTAATCACAACTTCATCAAGTTGAGATTATGCTTGAAATCTTCAAAGCTTCTTGTAGGCAAGGGCTTTGTGAATCCATCTGCAAGTTGATCTCTGGAATGCACAAAGCGAATGTCAAGTTGTTTCTGAGCAACTCTTTCTCTGACAAAGTGAAAATCAATCTATATGTGCTTTGTCCTGGCATGAAACACCGGATTTGCAGAGAGATATGTAGCACCAAGATTGTCACACCATAAGCAGGGAGCTTGCTTACTTTGTACACCAAGTTCCTTTAAGATAGACTGAACCAATATTATTTCAGCTGTAGCGTTAGCCAATGCCTTGTACTCTGCCTCTGTACTAGACCTGGACACGGTGGCCTGTTTACGTGCACACCATGATATCAAATTTGGTCCAAAGAACACTGCAAAGCCACCAGTGGAGCGTCTGTCATCAAGACAGCCTGCCCAATCTGAGTCAGAGAATGCACTGACAAGAGTAAAAGGTGATTTGCTAAAGTTCAGTCCCAAGTTCAAAGTATGCTTCACATACCGAACTATACGTTTTGCAGCTGTCAAATGAACATTGGTAGGTGCATGAAGGAATTGACAGACTTTGTTAACAGCAAAAGACAGATCCGGTCTGGTAAGTGTAAGATACTGAAGAGCTCCTACCAAACTCCTGTATTTCATGCTGTCCTCTTGACTCAAAAGCTCACCTTCTGCAAGAGATAGTTTTTCTGAACTAGACAATGGAGTGAGGCAAGGCTTGCATCCCTGTAACCCAGCCTTCTTAACCAAATCAATGGCATATTTTTCTTGAGAGAGCAGAAGTCCATCTTTGTGCTTCTTCACCTCAATCCCAAGAAAATAGTGCAAGTCACCAAGGTCCTTTAGAGCAAACTCTGCACTTAGATCCTCAAGAAGTCCTCTGATAGCTTCATCAGATGAGCTGGTTACAATAATATCATCAACATATATGAGAACAAATATGCATGTGTTGGAATTGTTGTAGATGAACAATGATGTGTCAGATTTAGAGGGAACAAAACCAAGTGCTTGCATTTTGTGACAGAGACGAGCATACCATGCCCTTGGAGCCTGTTTCAACCCATATAGTGCCTTATCAAGCTTGCATACATATGAAGGAGCATTCTTACTCTCAAACCCAGGAGGTTGTTTCATGTACACTTCCTCTTCCAGAACACCATAGAGAAACGCGTTCTGAACAACAAGCTGTCTGAGACTTCATCCTCTGGAAACAGCAATAGATAGGACAAGACGAATGGTGGCAGCCTTTACCACCGGACTAAATGTGTCCTCATAGTCTATACCATATCTCTGTTTAAAACCTTTTGCTACTAGGCTAGCCTTATAACGATCAATAGTTCCATCAGCTTTTCTTTTAATCCTGAAAACTCACTTGCAATCAATTAAATTTTTACTTTGCTGTGGGGGAACCAAATGCCATGTTTTATTTTTCTTCAATGCCATATACTCTTCATTCATGGCTTTCTTCCACCTATCATCACACAATGCTGCTTCAAGGGTGTTAGGTTCATCTGGTTCACCTGTGGAACAGACCATACCATACTTGGACATATGCTTGTAGTTGATAGGTTGAATTTTCCCTTGTTGAAGACGTGTGCGACGTGGCTGCTGAGCACTCATATCTGCTGCCACAGAGGATCCTGTAGTCCCCAAATCATTGGCTGGACCAGAACCCAATGAGGATTCGGCAGCAGTAGCAGCAGCGCCACCCAACAGCTTTGGATTTTCTGCGGTTGAAACACGAGGCGGGACACCTGAAGCAGCCACAGAAGATCCCGCAGGTGCCATATCCACTTGAGTTTCTGTGCCGGTCGGATCTGCGCCTGGATCCGCGCGGTTTTCCGCACCAGGGGCCGCGCCAGAGGCGGTCGGGCCCGCGCCAGGCCCCGCGCCCTCCCTTGACCACGTACCTGTGCGCCTCTTGTACGTCACCGGTTGGATGGAGTAGCGCGCAGCGCCTAGGCCATCTGGAGCCGGCCAAGTGGAGGACAACGATTGGCGCGGGGCAGGGAAGCCAGCGCAGCCAGCGAACGAGGCCCGCGTGTCGCTCATGGGACCGGCACTGCGGGAATCAGGGGAGACCGCACGCTCGCCTGTGCCTGCGTTGGGCTCCGTTCCCGGAGCTGACCTGATTCGCTGCTCTTGGGCGGATCCCGAGGAGAATCTGTCTCCTCTGGTGGGACACATAAGATATGGTCCATTTGAATTTTTTTCAGTAGCAATTTCTTCACGAATTTCTCCTGTATCATCAACACAAAGCTCATGCAGATCATTAGATGAGTTAGTCACTAATTGATCATCAATATTTTGCCCCCTTGATCAAAACTAGTGAGATGGGAAGGCAAAAGGAGGATTTCTTTGCGAAGAAGAGCGCCAGCATTGGGGTGAAGGTCAGCAAATGAGAATTTGATTTCATCAAAGACGACGTCATGTGAGATGTAAACGCGACCAGTGGAGACATCTAGACATTTGACACCTTTATGCTGGGCGCTATATCCTAGGAAGACGCACTGTTTTGATCGAAACATGAGTTTGCGATTGTTGTAGGGACGGAGATTTGGCCAACATGCACACCAAACACGCGAAGAGACTTGTAGTCTGGTTTTGTGTGAAGGAGGCGTTCTACCGGAGTTTCATTATGAATGACACGACTGGGTAGCATGTTGATAATGTGGACGGCAGTGAGGAATGCTTCATCCCAAAACTTGAGAGGCATGGAGGCTCCTACCAAAAGAGCAAGGCCGACCTCTATGATGTGTCTATGCTTGCGTTCAGCTGAGCCGTTTTGTTGGTGAGCATGTGGACATGATACGTGGTGAGAGATACCAAGGTTTTGGAAGAAGGAGTTCAACTTTTCGTACTCCCCCCCCCAGTCTGATTGGACAGCAATTATTTTGCTATCAAACTTGCGTTCAACAAGAGCTTGGAAGTTTTGGAAAACTTGAAACACATCTGATCTTCGTTTGAGAAGATAGATCCAAGAGAATTTACTGTAGTCATCAATAAAACTGACATAATACGTATTCTACCAACAGAGTGTGGGGCTGGACCCCAAACATCAGAAAATATAAGTTGGAGAGGTTTGGTAGAAACACTAGTAGAAACAGGGTATGGTAATTGATGATTTTTTGCTCGTTGACATGAATCACAAATTGTTTCAACATGACGCTCACCAACAAACGGGAGCTTATTTTTCCTAAGCAACTTTTCAACTAAAGGAAAGGAGGCATGTCCTAAACGATCGTGCCAGCGTGTGGACGTAAGCTTGATAGCACCACAAGCTTGTTTATTGAATCTTCTAAACTCTGGAATCAACGGATAGAGCCCTCGAACACATCTACCTCGATAGAGTATTTCCCTCGTTGCCTGATCCTTGATCAAAAAGAAATAAGGGTGAAACTCGAGAAAAACATGATTATCGATGGCAGTTCGATGAACAGACAGAAGATTTCTATGTGCACTAGGGACATGCAAAAATTTTCTAAGATGTAGTTTACGTCTAGGGGTACGAAATATTGAGTGACCAACATGACATATACTCATACCTTCTCCGCTAGCAGTGTGGATTTGATCCTTGCCGCAGTATTTTTCTTTCATGGTCACCTTCTCGAGTTCATTGGTGATGTGGTTCGTGGCCCCACTGTCGGCGAACCAATTTGTGTCGACGCCGTAGGACCCATCAGCCGCGGCAGCAACCTTGTCATCGTCCTGGGAATCATCATCATCCTCATCATACCTGTACCAGCAATCCTTTGCTGTGTGGCCAGGTTTCCCGCAGATTTGGCATCGGGGAGTGTCGGGGCGCGTTCTGTTGCCGTTGCCACGACCGCGACGGCCACGGCCTCTGCCGCCCGCGCGCTGAGGAGAAGAGCTGCGGTCACTGCCGCCGCCGCCACCAGACCGTCCTTTGTTGCGAGGAGGGCCACGTGAATGGGAGCCGCCACCCCGCCCACGCGACGCCATGTTGGCGGAAGATTTGAAGCCGCCGCCGCCGGACCCGTGGTAATGGGCCACGCGCTGGTCGAAGTTGGAGAGCATGGCGTAGAGTTCATCGAGTGTGACGGGGGTCACATGAGCGTCGAGAGCAGACACTAGAGGCTGGTAATCGGCGTCTAGCCCGTGGATGATGTAGGATACTAGTTCGTCATCCTGGATGGCCTTGCCCGCCGTGGCTAGTTCATCTGCAAAACCTCGCATGGCAGCAAAGTAAGAGGCAACCGAGAGATTACCCTTCTGCGCGTTGATGAGGGAGGTGCGGATGTTGTTGATGCGGCTTGCCGAGTGCGACGAGAACATGGCAGCGAGCGTCGTCCAGAGCGCGCTCGCCGTGGTGACCGTGGTCACCGTCACCAGAACCTCCTTTGTGAGGTTGGCCAGCAGGAAGCCAAGGACCTGCTGGTCCTCCCGGACCCAAAGAGGGTGGAGAGGGTTGGGTGATGAAGTCTCCTTGCCTTCTTTGGTGGGGATGAGGAACTTCGCCGGCTCCGGTGTGGTGCCGTCGACGTAGCCGTAGACGCCGGCGCCACGCAGTTGGGGGGTGATCTGCGTTCTCCATAGCACGTAGTTCGTGCGGGACAGCTTCTCCGTGACCTGACTATTGAGGTTTGAGGAGAAGGCACCGGAGGCAGAGGAGGAAGACATGGCTAGGCTTAGATGGATTCGACAGAAGCTTCAGATGGGAAAAGGAAGGCTCTGACTACCATGTGCCATAGCGGAAAACGTCTTACCTCTCTCGAGGGACGTGGTTCATGTTATATGGAGAGGGGGACGCGGCCCCAACGATCGGTACAGGAGGGCGATCAGAAGATCGTTACAGAGAGGGAATCTCGGATGAGATTACTTGGAGAAGGAGGAGAAGGAGATAGAGATGGTTACAATTGTAATATGTTTAAACTAACAACCAAGATCTATCTCTATCCCTAGTACCAGCCGAACACCTCCTCCTGGATCGTGGTGTAACGTTGTCTAACAAAGCAATCTACACCGATTGATTGACGATGTTGTCTAGTTTCTAAGATACCCTTTTAGCTAATTCTCAAGTCCATCTACTTATGACATTTGAGACTTGTGCATCTTGAGTCTGGTATCACCATTTACATTTTTTCAATTCCATCTAGTTGTGACATTTTTTATTTTTTAGTTAGAAAAGGAGGATGACCCCCGGCCTCTGCATCTGGAAGATGCCTGCGACCATTTTATTGATTATTTTCGAGGACCTTACAAAGTAGTACAACAATATGCTTGAATCCGCCATCTTGGCAATATCTGCCGCTACTCCTATTCATATGACGAAGAGGGTGCAAGCTGGGCCAAATACACCGAAAAGGTCAGTGAGGCTTAAGCAATCGACATCGATTGATTGACGATAATGTCTAGTTTGTGAGACATCCTTTTAGCTAATTCTCAAATCCATCTACTTGTGACATTTGAGACTTGTGCATCTTGAGTCTGGTATCATCATTTTTCTCAATTCCATCGAGTTCTGACATTTGACAAAGTGGTCAACTTAAAACATAGATCATCCATCTAGTCACACTCCCGGTGCCTCTTTTTGGCGCTGAATGTTATGTGGTGTGATTTGCCAAACAATCGCTACTCTTTGACGCTCTTTTCTTCTCCCCAGATGTCGTGTGTGTTAGATGTGTATAGTTTTCTTGTGTACATCCCCATTGTATAAGGGGCTTTTCTACACTTTACCATATCTGTATATGTATTGGTCTTTGGCCCTCAGTAAAGTTAGTTGCTATTCATCCAAGATGATATGAGATGCTAGGTTAGCCACTCGCTCCCACACGATGCAACTCTGTGTGTGCTCTAGAATTTGCTCGTCGTCGGTCGATCTCGATTGGAACTGATGCTCCCTGACCTCCTCTTCGTCATCCCGCGTCTGTTCTTCGCAGCCAGCCGCCGCTGGCCTCACCTGCCTGCTGCTGCCTTCTTCATCCCCTGCAGCCGCCGGCGGTCGCAGCTGCTTGCCTTGCCCGGTCGCCTGCCTCCCCTGGCCGTCGTTGCCCCCTGCTTCAACCGGCCGCCCCGGCCCCATTTCTCCTCTGCTACGGCCGCCCCCTCCTCTCCACATCCGGCTGGCCGCCGTTGCTGCCTGCTCCGGCCGGCCCGACCCGACCCCTTTTCTCCTCCGCTCCGGCTGCCTCCGGCCTCCTCCATGCCAGATCCGGCCGCCTGCCGTGGCTCCTGCTCCCGGCCTCGCTCCCCTGCAGCCGTGATTTGGTTCGGCTCTTCTTCGCTGCAGTTTTTCCCGATCCAGATCGGGACCTTTCTCTGAAGGTTGACCAAAAAAACTGAGGGACATCTCAGTATGTCATCTTCGGGCTATGTGGTTGTTCCTCGCTGCTCGGTGATCTTTGATGGCACCAACTATGCTGAGTTTGTGGGTTTCATGTGTATCCATATGCGCGGCCTTCTGCTGTGAGGCGTTCTCTCTGGCAAGGTACCCCGTCCGCCCTGCCCTATAGCTCCGGTGGCTCCTGTGCCGCCGGTACCGCCGGTGCTTGCTGCTGATGCTTCTCAGGCTGATCGGGATGCAACCAAGGCTCTTGATGCTGCTGAAGTTGATGCTTATGATCAGCAGGTATCCACATATTCTAATGTTCTCTCTGTCTACCGGGATGATCTGTCTGCTTACACTCAGTGGTGCAATGATGATGCTCGAGCTGCTGCTGTTCTCACTGCGAGTGTTCTCCCTCAGTTTGCTTCAGAGTTCATGGGTCTCGGCACTGTTGCAGCAATGTGGTCCTATCTTTGTCAGCGCTATCAGCCCTCTGGTGATGCTATATACCTTTCTGTGGTGCATCAGGAGCATGCTCTTCAGCGGGGTGACTCATCTGTTGATGAGTTCTATTCACAGTGCTCCGCCATCTAGCGTCAGCTTGACTCATTGCGGACCGTTGTTTGTGGCACTTGCCGTTGCTGTCAGACTACGCGGTCTGACTTGGAGTTTCAGAGGGTTCATGAGTTCTTATCTCGTCTCCGCTCTGAGTTTGAGCCCCAACATGCTCACCTGCTTGCTCGTGGTCGTGTTCCTATCTCGGAAGTGCTTGCTGAGCTTCGTGCTGAGGAGACCCGCCTTCGCTCTGCTGGGTTACTTGTGGTTCCTTCAGTGTTGGCTGCCCGAGCTCCAGTGTCGTTTGCTCGGCTCACTGCTCCACCGCTCCTACCTACACCTTCAGGGGGTGGGTCGCCCTCCTTATGCTGAGAAGGGCCGGTCGTGCCGTGACACCTTCTGTGGATACTGCTCTCGGCCAGGTCACCCAGAGTCTGATTGCCGTGAGAAGAAGCGAGACCAGAGGCGCTCCTCTCCCAGTGGGACTCCTGGATCTTCCTCGACTCCGTCACTCACTGACCAGGACATTGTTCGGCTTAAATGCCTTCTGGCTTCCTCTGGTTCCTCACCGACAGGTTCTGCTGCTGCTGTGACTGCTTCTTCACTTCATCATCGCCGGCATCTACATCGTCGGGTACATCTTCGTGGGTTCTGGACTCTGGAGCTTCCTTTCATATGTCCTCTGATTCTTCCGAGTTGTCTTCTCTTCGCCCTCTTGATTCTCCTATTAATGTTCTTACTGTTGATAGCACATCTCTTTCTATTGCTAGTCGTGATAGTCTTTCGACTCCATCTTTTTCTGTTCCTAGTGTTTCACATGCTCCTCGCCTCACCATGAATCTTTTTTTCGCTACCCAACTTACTGATTCTGGTTGTCGGGTCATTCTTGATACCGATTCTTCCTCCATTCAGGACCGTTGCACCAAGGTTTTGGTTGGTGCTGGCCCCTGGTGCCGTGAGTCCGAGGGGCTTTGGGAAGTTGACTGGCTTTGTGTTCCTTCCGCTGGCACCACTTCAGTCAGCTCCCATGCTCTTGCGCCTCTTCGTCTGCGTCCTTCCAGCTGTGGCATCATCACCTTGGTCACATTTGCGGCTCTCGATTGTCTTCCTTAGTGCGTAAGGGCCTATTAGGGTTTGTATCTCGAGATGTTTCTTTACCTTGTAATGGTTGTAGACTTGGCAAACAAACCCAGTTACCTTATCCTACCAGTCAGTCGGTATCTCAACATCCTTTTGACTTAGTTCATTCTCATGTCTGGGGTCCAGCCCCATTTGATTTGAAAGGTGGTCATCGCTATTAGGTTTTGTTTATTGATGATTTCTCTCGCTACACTTGGCTTTACTTCATGAAATCTCATAGCGAGGTTCTCTCTATATACAAACGATTTGCTGCCATGGTTCACACTCAGTTTTCCACGCCTATTCATACTTTTCGTGCTGACTCCGCTAGAGAGTATATCTCCCAGCTGTTGTGTGGCTTTCTCGCAGAACAGGGTACCCTTGCCCAATTCTCCTGTCCTGGTGCTCATGCTCAGAATGGCGTTGCCGAACGCAAGCATCGTCATCTACTTGAGACGGCTCGTGGGCTGATGACTGCCGCCTCTCTTCCACCCCATTTTTGGGTTGAGGCTATTTCTACATCCACCTATCTCATCAACAGTCAGCCATCGACTGCTCTGCAGGGTGGTATTTGAAGGAAATATGCCCTAGAGGCAATAATAAAGTTATTATTTATTTCCTTATTTCATGATAAATGTTTATTATTCATGCTAGAATTATATTAACCGGAAACATGATACATGTGTGAATACATAGACAAACATAACGTCACTAGTATGCCTCTACTTAACTAGCTCATTAATCAAAGATGGTTATGTTTCCTAACCATAGACATGTGTTGTCATTTGATTAACGGGATCACATCATTAGGAGAATTATGTGATTGACATGACCCATTCCATCAGCCTAGCACTTGATCGTTTAGTATATTGCTATTGCTTTCTTCATGACTTATACATGTTCCTGAAACTATGAGATTATGCAACTCCCGTTTACCGGAGGAACACTTTGGGTGCTACCCAACGTCACAACGTAACTGGGTGATTATAAAGGAGAACTACAGGTGTCTCCGAAGGTACATGTTGGGTTGGCGTATTTCGAGATTAGGTTTTGTCACTCCGATTGTCGGATAGGTATCTCTGGGCCCTCTCGGTAATGCACATCACTTAAGCCTTGCAAGCATTGCAACTAATGAGTTAGTTGCGGGATGATGTATTACGGAACGAGTAAAGAGACTTGCCGGTAACGAGATTGAACTAGGTATTGAGATACCGATGATCGAATCTCGGGCAAGTAACATACCAATGACAAAGGGAACAACATATGTTGTTATGCGGTTTGACCGATAAAGATCTTCGTAGAATATGTAGGAGCCAATATGAGCATCCAGGTTATTTTTCGAGTTCGGAAAGGTTCCGAGTGATTCGGTTATTTTTCGGAGTACCAGAGAGTTACGGGAATTCGCCGGGGAGTATATGGGCCTTATTGGGCCATACGGGAATAGAGGAGAGAGGCCAAAAGGGAGGAGGCCTGCGCCCCCCCCCCTCTGGTCCGAATTGGACAAGGGGCGCAGCCTCCCTTTCCTTCTCCCTCTCCCCCTCTTTCCCCTTCTCCTACTCCAACAAGGACTCCACACTTGGCGCGCCCCCTCCTAGGGCCGGCCTCCTCCCCCCTTGCTCCTTTATATACGGGGGCAGGGGGGCACCCCATGACACACAAGTTGATCTACGGATCGTTCCTTAGCCGTGTGCGGTGCCCCCTCCACCATATTCCACCTCGGTCATATCATCGCGGAATTTAGGCGAAGCCCTGCGCCATTAGAGCATCATCATTGTCACCACGCCGTCGTGCTGATGGAACTCGTCCCCGACACTTTGCTGGATCGGAGTCCGGGGATCGTCATCGAGCTAAACGTATGCTGAACTCGGAGGTGCCGTATGTTTGGTACTTGGATCGGTCGGATCGTGAAGACGTACGACTACATCAACCGCGTTGTCATAACGCTTCCGTTTACGGTCTACGAGGGTACGTGGACAACACTCTCCCCTCTTGTTGCTATGCATCACCATGATCTTGCGTGTGTGTAGGAAATTTTTGAAATTACTGCGTTCCCCAACAGTATTCCTATGGAGTGTCTCTCTGGTCGCTCTCCTGACTACTCAGCTCTTCGTATGTTTGGATGTGTGTGCTACGTCCTTCTTGCCCCGCGCGAGCGCACCAAACCGACTACTCAGTCGGTTGAGTGTGTTTTCCTTGGCTACAGTGATGAGCACAAGGGCTATCACTATTGGGACCCTGTTGGTCGTCGCTTGCGCATCTCGTGTGATGTGACCTTTGATGATTCTTGCTCTTACTACCCACGTCCGTCTTCCTCGAGCTTCTCTGTGGACGATATTTCTTTTCTTCTCCTTCCCGATACACCCTGCTATGTGCCTCATGTTTCACCTCTTCCTCCTACACCTCTCCTTCATTCTCATTCACCACTGACACCATCTTCTCCATCCTCCTCCTCCACCTCTACACCATCATCTCCAGTCTGTCGCCCTCTCTCACAATTTCCTCTTCACTATACTCGTCGCCCTCGTACTGAGGATGCTTCCCCTGATGTGCCTGACGCGCCTTCCACCTCTGGTGCTCCTCCGTTCACGCCTTCCCTGGTTCATAACCTCCATACTCGGCCTCGCCCTCCACCTGATCGCTACTCTCCTAATCGATAGGGTCTCTCTATTATTGCTGAGCCCACTTCCTATCGGACTGCCATGACTCAGCCTGAATGGCAGCTTGCAATGGCCGAAGAGCTTGCTACCCTTGAAAGTTCTGGCACATGGGATCTGGTTTCCCTCCCTTCAGGTGTTCGTCCCATCACCTGCATGTGGGTCTACAAGATCAAGACTCGCTCCGATGGTTCTCTTGAGCGTTACAAAGCTCGTCTTGTGGCCCGTGGTTTTCAGTAGGAGCAGGGACGCGATTATGATGAAACATTCGCTCGTGTGGCCCACATGACCACTGTCCGCACTCTTCTTGTTGTGGCTTCTGTTCATCATTGGTCCATCTCTCAACTTGATGTCAAGAATGCCTTTCTCAATGACGAGTTACGTGAGGAGGTGATACGTCCATTTTGCATCATGCTTTTATATCAATATTTATTGCATTATGGGCTGTTATTACACATTATATCTCAATACTTATGGCTATTCTCTCTTATTTTACAAGGTTTACCATGAAGAGGGGGAATGCCGGCAGCTGGAATTCTGGCTGGAAAAGGAGCAAACGTTGGAAACCTATTTTGCACAACTCCAAAAGTCCTAAAACTCCACGAAACCACTTTTTGGATTTAATAAGAATTTATGAGCGAAAGAAATAGGCCAGGGGGCCCACACCATGTCCAGGAGACAGGAGGCACGCCCCCCTGTAGGGCGTGGCCTCCTATCTCCTGGGCCCCCTAGTGGGCCTCTGGCGTCCATCTTCTGCTATATCATCACTTTTACCCTGGAAAAAATCGTGGGCAAGCTTACGGGACGAAACTCCGCCGCCACGAGGAGGAACCTTGGCAGAATCAATCTAGGGCTCTGGCGGAGCTGTTCTGCCGGGGACACTTCCCTCTGGGAGGGGGAAATCATCACCAACGTCATCATCAACGATCCTCTCATCGGGAGGGGGTCAATCTCCATCAACATCTTCACCAGCACCATCTCCTCTCAAAACCCTAGTTCATCTGTTGTATCCAATCTTGTATCAAAACCACAAATTGGTACCTGTGGGTTGCTAGTAGTGTTGATTACTCCTTGTAGTTGATGCTAGTTGGTTTACTTGGTGGAAGATCATATGTTCAGATCCTTTATGCATATTATTACTCCTCTGATTATGAACATGAATATGCGTTGTGAGTAGTTACGTTTGTTCCTGAGGACATGGGTGAAGTCTTGCTATTAGTAGTCATGTGAATTTGGTATTCGTTCGATATTTTGATGAGATGTATGTTGTCTTTCCTCTAGTGGTGTTATGTGAACGTCGACTACATGACACTTCACCATTATTTGGGCCTAGAGGAAGGCATAGGGAAGTAATAAGTAGATGATGGGTTGCTAGAGTGACAGAAGCTTAAACCCTAGTTTATGCGTTGCTTCGTTAGGGGTTGATATGGACCCATATGTTTAATGCTGTGGTTAGGTTTACCCTAATACTCCTTTTTGTAGTTGCGGATGCTTGTCCAAGTTAGGGCAGTACCAAAGTACCGGTCCACCCACATATCAAATTATCAAAGTACCAAACGAGAATCTTATGAACATGATGAAAACTAGCTTGACGATGATTCCCAATGTGTCCTCGGGAGCTCCTTCTTCATTATTAGAATTTGTCCAGGCTTATCCTTTGCTACATAAAGGATTGGGCCACCTTGCTGCACTTTATGTACTTTATTACTTTTTGCTCGTTACTATTTATCTTATCACAAAACTATCTATCACCTACTATTTCAGTGCTTGCAGAGAAAACCTTACTGAAAACCGCTTATCATTTCCTTCTGCTCCTCGTTGGGTTCGACATACTTACTTATCAAAAGGAGTATGATAGACCCCCTATACTTGTGGGTTATCAAGACTCTTTTCTGGCGCCGTTGCCGGGGAGTGTAGCGCTTTTGGTGAGTGGAACTTGGTAAGGAAACATTTATATAGTGTGCTGAAATTTTCTGTTACTTGTCACTATGGAAACTAATCATTTGAGGGGCTTGTTTGGGGTATCTTCACCCCAACCAGAAGAGCAAAGAGATGCTCCTCAACCTACTTAACTTGATGAAAATATTCACTTTGAGATTCCTTCGGGTATGATAGAAAAACTGCTAGCTAATCCTTTTGCAGGAGACGGAACATTGCATCCCGATTTACACCTTATCTTTGTGGATGAAGTTTGTGGATTATTTAAGCTTGCAGGTATTCCCGATGATGTTGTCAAAAGGAAGGTCTTCCCTTTATCTTTGAAGGGAGATGCAATGACATGGTATAGGCTATGTGATGATACGAGATCTTGGAATTATAAGCGATTGAAGTTGGAATTTCACGAGAAGTTCTATCATATGCATCTTGTTCATCGTGATCGTAATTACATATATAATTTTTGGCCTCACGAAGGATAAAGCATCGCTCAAGCTTGGGGGAGGCTTAAGTCAATGTTATATTCATGCCCCAATCATGAGCTCTCTCGGGAAATGATTATTCGAAATTTTTATGCTCTGCTTTCTGTTGATAATCGCAATCTGCTCGATACTTCATGTGCTGGTTCTTATATGCCGAAGACTATTGATTTCAAATGGGACTTATTGGAAAGAATTAAACACAACTCTGAAGATTGGGGTTCCGACGATGGTAAGGAGTTAGGTATGACACCTAAGTTCGATTGTATTAAATCTTTTATGGATACCAATGCTTTCCGTGGATTTAGCTCTAAGTATGGACTTGACTCTGAGATAGTAGCTACTTTTTGTGAAACTTTTGCTACTCACGTTGATCTCCCTAAAGAGAAGTGGTTTAAATATAATCCTTCTATTGAAGTGAAAGTAGTTGCACCTATTACAGTCGAAGAAAAGACTATTACATATAGTGATCCTATTATTCCTACTGCTTATGTCGAAAAACCTCCTTTTCCTGTTAGGATAAAAGATCATGCTAAAGCTTCGAATATTGTTCGTAAGAGTAATACTAGGACCTATACACCTCCTGAGAAAATTAATGTTGAACCTGGTATTGCTATGATTAAAGATCTCTTGGATGAGGACTTAGATGGGCATGTTACCTCTTTCTTGGGTGAAACTGCTAATATTGCTAGACCCGATACTAAGACACGTAGACCTGTTGTAGGCACGCCTGTTATTTCTATTAAAATAGGAGATCATTGTTATCATGGCTTATGTGATATGGGTGCTAGTGCTAGTGTGATACCTTATGATCTTTATAAAGAAATTATGCACGATATTGCACCTGTTGAATTAGAAGACATTGATGTTACTATTAAGCTTGCTAACAGGGACACCATTAAACCTATTGGGATTGTTAGAGATGTTGAAGTTTTGTGTGGGAAGGCTAAATACCCTGCTGATTTTCTTGTTCTTGCTTCCCCACAAGATGATTTTTGTCCCATTATTTTTGGTAGACCCTTCTTGAATACTGCTAGTGCTAAGATTAATTGTGAAAGGAAGGTCATCACTGTTGGCATAGATGGTATGTCTCATGAGTTCAATTTTGCTAAGTTTAGTAGACAACCTTGTGAAAGGGAACCACCTAGTAAGGATGAAATTATTGGTCTTGCTTCCATTGTTGTTCCTCCAACTGATCCGTTAGAACAATATTTGTTAGACCATGAAAAAAATATGTTTATGAAGGAAAGGGAAGAAATAGATGAAGTGTTCCTTAAACAAGAACCTATGCTAAAACATAACCTTCCTGTTCAAATCTTGGGGATCCCCCTCCACCCAAGGGTGATCCCCGTGTTTGAACTTAAACCCTTACCTGATAATCTTAAGTATGCTTATCTTGATGAAAAAGAAATATATGCTGTTATTATTAGTGCTAACCCTTCAGAGAAAGAAGAAGGAAGATTATTGAAAACTCTGAAGAAGCACAGAGCTGCTATTGGATTTACTCTGGATGATCTTAAGGGCATTAGTCCCACATTATGTCAACACAAAATTTCAGTGGAAAAAGATGCCAAACCAGTTAGGGATCCTCAAAGACGATTAAATCCCAAGATGAAGGAAGTGGTAAGAAAGGAGATACTAAAGCTCCCTGAGGCAGGTATTATTTATCCCGTTGCTGATAGTGAATGGGTAAGCCCTGTCCATTGTGTCCCTAAAAAGGAAGGTATTACCGTTGTTCCTAATGATAAAGATGAATTGATCCCGCAAAGAATTATTACAGGTTATAGGGTGGTAATTGATCTTCATAAGTTGAATAAAGCTACTAAGAAAGATCATTACCCTTTACCTTTTATTGATCAAATGCTAGAAAGGCTATCCAAACACACACATTTTTGCTTTCTAGATGGTTATTCTGGCTTCTCTCAAATACCTGTGTCAGCGAAGGATCAATCTAAAACTACTTTTACTTGCCCTTTTGGTACTTTTGCTTATAGACGTATGCCTTTTGGTTTATGTAATGCACCTGCTACCTTTCAAAGATGCATGATGGCTATATTTTCTGATTTTTGTGAAAAGATTTGTGAGGTATTCATGGATGACTTCTCCGTCTATGGATCCTCTTTTGATGATTGTTTGAGCAACCTTGATCGAGATTTGCAGAGATGCAAAGACACTAGTCTCGTCCTGAACTGGGAAAAGTGTCACTTTATGGTTAATGAAGGCATTGTCTTGGGGCACAAGATCTCTGAGAGAGGTATTGAAGTTGATAAAGCCAAAGTTGATGCTATTGAAAAGATGCCATGTCCCAAGGACATAAAAGGTATAAGAAGTTTCCTTGGTCAAGCCGGTTTTTATAGGAGGTTCATTAAGGACTTTTCTAAAATCTCTAGGCCTCTGACTAATTTATTGCAAAAAGATATTCCTTTTGTCTTTGATGATGATTGTGTAGAAGCCTTCGAAACACTTAAGAAAGCTTTCATCACTGCACCTATTGTTCAGCCACCTGATTGGAATTTACCATTTGAAATTATGTGTGATGCTAGTGATTATGCTGTAGGTGCTGTTTTAGGGCAAAGAGTCGATAAGAAATTGAATGTTATCCAGTATGCTAGTAAGACTCTTGATACTGCCCAGAGAAATTATGCTACTACTGAAAAAGAGTTCTTAGCAGTTGTGTTTGCATGTGATAAGTTTAGACCTTATATTGTTGATTCCAAAGTTACTATTCACACTAATCATGCTGCTATTAAATATCTTATGAAAAAGAAAGATGCTAAGCCTAGACTCATTAGATGGGTTCTCTTGCTCCAAGAATTTGACTTGCATATTATTGATAGAAAGGGAGCTGAGAACCCCGTTGCAGACAACTTGTCTAGGTTAGAGAATGTTCTTGATGACCCACCGCCTATTAATGATAGCTTTATTGATGAACAATTAGCGGTTGTCAATGCTTCTCGTACTACTCCTTGGTATGCTGATTATGCTAATTACATTGTTGCTAAATATATACCGCCTAGTTTCACATACCAGCAAAAGAAAAAGTTCTTTTATGATTTAAGACATTACTTCTGGGATGACCCACATCTTTATAAAGAAGGAGTAGATGGTATTATTAGACGTTGTGTGCCTGGGCATGAACAGGAACAACTCCTACGCAAGTGTCACTCTGAATCCTATGGAGGACACCACACTGGAGATAGAACTGCACACAAGGTATTACAATCTGGTTTTTATTGGCCTACTCTCTTCAAAGATGCTCGTAAGTTTGTCTTATCTTGTGATGAATGTCAAAGAATAGGTAACATTAGTAGACGTCAAGAAATGCCTATGAATTATTCTCTTGTTATTGAACCGTTTGATGTTTGCGGCTTTGATTACATGGGACCTTTTCCTGCCTCCAATGGTTATACACATATTCTAGTTGGTGTTGATTATGTTACTAAGTGGGTAGAAGCTATTCCAACTAGTAGTGTTGATCATAACACTTCAATTAAAATGCTTAAAGAAGTTATTTTTCCGAGGTTTGGAGTCCCTAGATATCTTATGACTGATGGTGGTTCACACTTTATTCATGGTGCTTTCCGTAAGATGCTCGCTAAGTATGATGTCAACCATAGAATAGCATCTCCTTATCATCCGCAGTCTAGTGGTCAAGTAGAGTTGAGCAATAGAGAGCTCATATTGATTTTGCAAAAGACTGTGAACAGATCTAGAAAGAATTGGTCCAAAAAACTTGATGATGCATTATGGGCCTATAGAACTGCATACAAAAATCCTATGGGTATGTCTCCTTATAAGATGGTTTATGGAAAAGCATGTCATTTACCTCTTGAACTTGAACATAAAGCATATTGGGCCATTAAGGAGCTCAATTATGATTTCAAACTTGTCGGTGAGAAAAGGTTATTTGATATTAGCTCACTTGATGAATGGAGAACCCAAGCATATGAGAATGCCAAGCTTTTCAAAGAAAAAGTCAAACGCTGGCATGATAAGAGGATACAAAACGTGAGTTTAACGTAGGAGATTATGTGTTATTTTTCAACTCTCGTTTAAGATTTTCTGCAGGAAAACTTCTCTCAAAATGGGAAGGTCCCTACGTTATCGAGGAGGTCTATCTTTCTGGTGCTATAAAAATCAACAACTTCGAAGGCACAAATCCGAGGGTGGTAAATGGTCAAAGAATTAAACATTATATTTCCGGTAATCCTATCAATGTTGAAAGTAATATTATTGAAACCATAACCCCTGAGGAATACATAAGAGATACTTTCCAGAACGTTCCAGACTCCGAAAAGGCATAGGTACGTGGTACGGTAAGTAAACCGACTCCAAAACAACCCTAATGGCAATTTTTATCAGTTTTGGATTATTTAAGAATTTTAGGAAGAAAGAAGTAGTCCGAAAGGGACACGAGGCTCCCACGAGAGAGGAGGCCGCCCCCCTGTAGGGCGCGCCCCTGTCTCGTGGGCACCTCGTGTGCCTCCCGGACTCTGTTTTCTTGTATGTTATGTATTTTGGTCGGTAAAAATTCATTATATATACTCCCGAAGGTTTTGACCATCGTATCACGCAAATATCCTCTGTTTTCGTTTCGAGCTGTTTCCGTTGCAGATTTAGGGCACCATGACTTCTCCCTCCTCCAACAACGAAGACAAGGATGCTTGGCTATTGAAGATAGAGTTGAAAAGAGAGGAACCAGAAGAGATCAACCAGGATGAAGGGATCAAGAAGGCCATGGAGGTTCAAGCTCCGGTGGTGAAAGAAGAAGACATCCCTCAACCTTTACCTAACCTTTTCACTCCAACAGAGATTGAAGCTTTCAAGATGATCGAGTTAGCCCGCATACAGAACAAGTATCTCACACAGGAGAATATCTTGTTAAAGGATCATATTGCTGGGCTCAAGGGCATTATCCGCAAGTTGGAGGAGCTTTTACGCTCGATGTGTGAGGGAGTCCTGGACTAGGGGGTGTCCGGATAGCCGGACTATCATCATCGGCCGGACTCCAAGACTATGAAGATACAAGATTGAAGACTTCATCCCGTGTCCGGATGGGACTTTCCTTGGCGTGGAAGGCAAGCTTGGCAATACGGATATGTAGATATCCTACCATTGTAACCGACTCTGTGTAACCCTAGCCCTCCCCGGTGTCTATATAAACCGGAGGGTTTTAGTCCGTAGGACAACAACCATTACAACAATAATACCATAGGCTAGCTTCTAGGGTTTAGCCTCCTTGATCTCGTGGTAGATCCACTCTTGTACTACCCATATCATCAATATCAATCAAGCAGGAGTAGGGTTTTACCTCCATCGAGAGGGCCCGAACCTGGGTAAAAACATCGTGTCCCTTGTCTCCTGTTACCATCCGCCTAGACGCACAGTTCGGGACCCCCTACCCGAGATCCGCCGGTTTTGACACCGACATTGGTGCTTTCATTGGGAGTTCCTCTGTGTCGTCACCGATAGGCTTGATGGCTTCTTCAATCAATAATGAAGTCCAGGGTGAGACTTTCCTCCCCGGACAGATCTTCGTGTTCGGCGGCTTTGCACTGCGGGCCAATTCACTTGGCCATCTGGAGCAGATCAAAAGCTACGCCCCTGGCTATCAGGTCAGATTTGGAAGCCTAAACTTCACGGTGGACATCCGCGGAGACTTGATCTTCGATGGACCCGAGCCGCAGCCGAGCGTGCTGCACTGTCACGATGGGCATGATCTAACTCTGCCGCCGGACAGTACCTTGGAGGCCGCACACGAATCTGCTCCGACCCATAGTTTGGAGCCGATCGCGCAGATCGAGGACGGGTGGCTGGACACCGCCTCGGGAGCTGCAACTTCCATGGCGATGGAGCCAAACACTGACCTTGTCCCTTATAAAGCTCGTGACTCCGAGGTGCTGGACTCCCTGCCGGACTCCGAGCCTCCTGCGCCCCTGCCAATCGAATCCGATTGGGCGCCGATCATGGAGTTCACTGCCGCGGACATCTTTCGACACTCACCCTTTGGCGACATCCTAAATTTGCTAAAGCATCTCTCGCTATTCGGAGAGCCCTGGCCAGACTACGGCCAGGATGGTTGGGATGCGGACGATGAAGAAATTCAAAGCCCACCCACCACCCACTTTGTAGCCACTGTCGACGATCTAACCGACATGCTAGACTACGACTCCGAAGACATCGACGGTATGGACGACGATGCTGGAGACGATCAAGAACCAGCGCCTACAGGGCACTGGAAGACCACCTCGTCATATGACATATACATGGTGGACACCCCAAAAGATGGGGACGGCGAAGAAGCAGCGGAGGCAGATTCCTTAAAGAAACAGCCCAAGCGCCGACGTCAGCAGCGCCGCTCTAAATCCCACCACAGCAAGAATGGAGATTCCGGCACAGGAGATAATAACACCCCAGAAAGTGCCGAAGACAACCCCCTCCAGCAAGATTCAGCGCAGGAGGATGCAGAAGCCAGCCCTCACGAGAGAGCGGCAGACGAAGAGGTCGAGGATGATAATTACATACCTACCTCCGGAGACGAGGAAAGCCTCGACGACGGCGAATTCGTCGTGCCTGAGGATCCCGTCGAACAAGAGCGTTTCAAACGCAGGCTAATGGCCACAGCAAATAGCCTAAAGAAAAAGCAGCAACAGCTTCAAGATGATCAAGACCTGCTGGCCGACAGATGGACCGAGGTCCTCGCGGCCGAAGAGTATGAACTCGAATGCCCCTCCAAAAGCTACCCAAAACGCAAGTTGCTCCCCCGACTAGAGGAGGAAGCATACAAACCTTCATCACCAGCGCACAATACGGCAGACCGACCACCTCGTGGCCGCGACAGAGAGGCATCTAGGCCCTCCACCAGGACCGTACCCCGGCACCACTCAAAAAGTACGAAGCCACGGGGGAACGCGCCGGACTTGCGGGATATATTGGAGGACAAGACAAGACAATCCAGATCTATCTATGGATCACGTGGGCGCCCCACGACCCACGACGAATACCATCGTGCCGGATACAGCAACTCCGGCCGGGCCGAACACAGCAGACAACGCTCTCTTGAGCTACGTCGTGACATTGCTCAATACAGAGGCGCCGCACACCCACTATGCTTCACAGACGAAGTAATGGATCATCAAATCCCTGAAGGGTTTTAAACCGTGAACATTGAATCCTATGATGGCACAACAGACCCCGCGGTTTGGATCGAAGATTATCTCCTTCATATCCATATGGCCCGCGGCGACGATCTCCACGCCATCAAGTACCTCCCACTCAAGCTTAAAGGACGAGCTCGGCATTGGCTTAACAGCTTGCCCGCAGAGTCAATTGGGTGTTGGGAGGACCTGGAAGCCGCATTCCTCGACAACTTCCAGGGCACATATGTGCGACCACCAGATGCCAATGACCTAAGCCACATAATTCAGCAGCCAGACGAATCGGCCAGGCAATTCTGGACACGGTTCTTAACAAAGAAAAATCAAATCATCGACTGTCCGGACGCAGAAGCCCTCGCAGCCTTCAAACATAACATCCGCGACGAATGGCTGGCCCGGCACCTAGGACAGGAAAAGCCGAAATCCATGGCAGCCCTCACATCACTCATGACCCGCTTCTGTGCGGGAGAGGACAGCTAGCTAGCTCGCAGCAACAACCTCAGCAAAAATGCTGGCAGTCCGGATACTAAGGACCACAATGGCAGGTCGCGTCGAAACAAAAACAAACACCGCGTTAACGGCAATACCAATGAGGATACGGCGGTCAACGCCAGATTCAGAGGCTCTAAACCCGGTCAGCGGAAGAAGCCATTCAAAAGAACTACTCCGGGTCCGTCCAATTTGGACCGAATACTCGACCGCTCTTGCCAGATACATGGCACCCCCGAAAAGCCAGCTAATCACACCAACAGAGATTGTTGGGTATTCAAGCAGGCAGGCAAGTTAATTGCCGAAAACAATGACAAGGGGCTGCACAGCGACAACGAGGAGACCCGGCCGCCGAACAGTAGAGGACAGAAGGGTTTCCCCCCACAAGTGCGGACGGTAAACATGATATACGCAACCCATATACCCAAGAGGGAGCGGAAGCGTGCATTTAGGGACGTATACGCGATGGAGCCAGTCGCCCCAAAGTTCAATCCATGGTCCTCTTGCCCGATCACTTTCGATCGAAGGGACCACCCTACCAGTATCCGTCGTGGTGGATTCGCCGCATTGGTCTTAGACCCAATCGTCGATGGATTTCACCTCACCAGAGTCCTGATGGACGGCGGCAGCAGCCTGAACCTGCTTTATCAGGATACAGTGCGCAAGATGGGCATAGACCCCTTAAGGATTAAACCTACAAAGACGACCTTTAAAGGCGTCATACCAGGTGTTGAGGCCAATTGTACAGGCTCAGTCACACTGGAAGTGGTCTTCGGATCCCCGGATAATTTCCGAAGCGAGGAGTTAATCTTCGACATAGTCCCATTCCGCAGTGGCTATCACGCCTTGCTCGGACGAACCGCGTTTGCAAAGTTCAACGCGGTGCCGCATTATGCATACCTCAAGCTCAAGATGCCAGGCCCTCGTGGAGTCATCACGGTCAACGGAAATACGGAACGCTCCCTCCGAACGGAGGAACACATAGCGGCTCTCGTGGCAGAAGTACAGAGCAGCCTTTTAAGGCAATTTTCGAGTCCGGCCGTTAAACGACCGGACACGGCCAAACGCGCCCGGAGCAACATCAATCAAGACCACGTGGCACGTTCCGAGCATGCGTAGCAATGCGGCCCCAACCCCATCCCTCGCATGATTGCAAGACCAGCTCTCCGCATACATCATTACGCTCTGGAGATACCATGGGCATAGGGGGATGGGCACGACCACAACAGGCCCAGAGTGCGGCTAAAACACATCAGGGCTCCCAAGTGTGTCGCTCTTTTCATTTTTATTTTTTCCTTCTTTTTATACACAGGACTCCGTTCACCAGAGGCCTTGTCCGGCGGCGAACCTGCCGAACTCACGATGCAACAGCCAGGGAGGGACAAAGGCAGCGGCGAACACTCAGGTGGTCTCCATTACGAGCATTACATTTGTTAAATACATCAGTCCGCAGCGCACCCCTGGAGGGGGACACGCTTAATTAGTCCAATCCCTTGCTTACCGCACTATTTGTATCGCTCTGCACTAATAGCAGAATTTCTTGAATAAACAATGCAGCAGTTTTTGCCTATAATTGCATTATGTTACATATATGTTCATTAATGACATCTCGCATCCGTACATTTTGGTACGGCCGAATACATCAGGGGCTTATGTTCCCCGCATTATGGTGTGATAAGTCCGAACACTTTCACAAGTGCGGCACCCCGAACTGATAGCATTATATGAATCGGCTCCGAATCATGTCTTGGGTCAATAGTTGGGTTTGCCCGGCTCCCATGTTTTGGTACCTTACGTTCCGTTCTGTCGGCTAAGGTAGCACTGGGAGAACCACTGCGATTGCGTCCCGGTTGAGCTGGGCGAGCGCCTCAGTGGAGAAAGCTAAAACTGACTGTCATGATAAGGCGAGAGACTGGTCGCTGTTCGAGAGGTCTTTTCGAGTCCCTAAAGACTTATGCCGCTTCGAGCGAAGAACCGGATAATGTTCGGCCAAGGCGTGGATAGCGCCCCGAACTCGGTCTTCTGAATACTAGGGGCTTCGCCGAAATTTAAAATTATAGAATTCTGTGGCTAAGTGAGAGTGTTCAAGCATTATAAGTCCGGTTGCCTTGTTCGTTGTGTTGAGCGCCTCCCTAGATGGACCCAAAAATGGGAACAAGAGTGCTCAAGTTTATCCCGAACACCCCAGCACTCGTGGCATGGGGGCTGAAGCCGACGACTCGCCATCTCTCAGATTTAATAAACGGTCGCACAGAAGGTAATATTTTAAATCAATAAGCGTTGCTTAGCGCATATGAACAAAGTTTTCAGCGCACAGGATAACACATTGCAAGTTTACTCAATAATTACATCTCTGGGGCACTCATCCGCAATCTTGCAGGCACCCTTCAGGACAGTCTTATAGTACATCTCGGGCGTACGATACTCCTTGCCCACTGGCAGTGTGTCAGTGATAAGCCTCTCCGCATCCAGCCTGCCCCAATGCACCTTTGCGCGGGCAAGGGCCCGACGGGCACCTTCAATACAGGCGGAGCGCTTGATGACTTCCACCCAAGGGCACGCATCCACGAGCCACCGCACGAGGCCGAAGTAGCTCCCAGGCATGGCCTCTCCAGGCCACAGCCGGATTATGAGGCCCTTCATGGCCTGCTCGCCTACCTTGTGGAGCTCGACCAGCTGCTTCAGCTGGTCGCTAGGGGGCACCGGATGTCCGGCCTCAGCATACTGAGACCAGAAGACCTTCTTCGTTGAGCTCCCCTCCTCGGCTCGGTAGAATGCGGCGGCATCAGACGCACAGCGAGGCAGATCTGCAAACGCCCCTGGAGAGCTCCGAATTCGGGTAAGTAACAGGTAATTTACATTAACATGCTTGCTTTGCATGAAAAATGCCTTACCCGCCGCTATTTTCTTCACCGCCTCAATCTCCTGGAGGGCCTTATGGGCCTCGGCCTTCGCGGCTTTGGCACTTTCAAGAGCCGAGGCAAGCTCAGACTCCCGAGTCTTCGAGTCACGCTCCAAACTCTCATGCTTTTCCATGAGAGCCTGGAGCTCTTGCCGCACCTCCGCCACCCGCGCCTCCTGCTTCTCTCGCTCCGTCCGTTCCGCGGCCGCATTGCGTTCGGCCGCGGACACGGCCTCCTTCAGGGTTGCCACCTCATTCGTGGCCCCTGCAGTACCCACGTTATCCTTGTTATTTCCATTGCAACCAAAATCCTTTTCTGTAAGGTACAAATTTTAAAGTGGTGTTACTCACCTTCTTTGTCCTTGAGCTGCTTCTTGGCAAGGCCGAGCTCTTGCTCGGACCGCTCGAGGTCCTGCTTCAAAGCACCGACCTCCGCAGTCAGTGCGGCAGAGGTCAGCAGCGCAGCCTGCAAACCCATATTGACATAATTTTTAGCACTCCTGCGTATATCTTTTTAAAGATCCTCAATCCGGTTTTTCTTTCCGAACACCGAACCGAGCATCAGGGGCTACTGTCTATGCGGTACTACATTACATATTTTAAACTTCTTACCTCAAAGCCTGTTAGAAGGCTACTGCAGGCTTCAGTCAGCCCGCTCTTGGCGAGCTGAACCTTCTGAATCACCACACTCATGATAGTGCGGTGTTCTTCCTCGATGGAAGCGCCTTTGAGTGCCTCCAACAAGTTGTTTGGCGCCTCCGATTGGACGGAGGCTGCCGGCGTCACGGTCTTGCCCTTCTTGCGAAGGGGCCGCCTGCCGGACTGTGGAACCACTGCGGGTTCCGGCACAGAGTCCGGCGCAAAGTCCGGGAGGCTGCCTTGTGGCACCTCCGGAGCCTCCTCCTGATGGGTCCCCTCCTGGGATCCCACCTCGACATCGTCAGTGTCGCGAGGGTTAGAGGCAGTCAGAATGGAATCTACGTCCGACGAAGCCAATGACCCGCTTGATGAAGCGGGAAGATCATCATCGGCTGGACTACAGGAAGTGTGCGGCATTAGAAGGACACTATGTGACACGAAAGAGAAATTATAAATCATTCAGGAATCTGGATACTTACGATCTTGCCGGAGGCCTGGCCCTTGAGGGCCACTCTTCATTGCTAACGTTGGCGTTGGCGGAGCTGTCTGGGGGAATAGTCCTTCCCCTCTTGGACCCTTCGGCCTCCCCCGTTGGGGAAGCCTTCCTCTTCCTCTCTCCCTCCTCTGGGAGAGAATCCTCTTTCTCCTCCTCGTCTTCGGGGGAGGAGTCCGCCTCGGAGCCATCGGACGATGAGTCCGATATCACCTGGCGCCGGGAACTTCTTCGAGTTCCCGTGGCCTTCTTCTTGGCCTTCTTCTCCGGCACCACATAAAGTGCCGGGACCAGCAGCCCCGTTAAATGGGCATCCGCTGGGTCTTCGGGAAGGGGAGCCGGACAGTCTACCTGTCTGGATGTCCTCTGCCAGTCCTGTCAAAGGCATTGGGAGTTTTAGATCCCACATAGAATTAAACTATGGAACAACTGTCCCGTAGAGGATAACAAAGCTTAACTCGCCGGCCGGGCGCTTGGTGCTGAATCCGCGATCTTCAGTCGCGGATGCGAGGGCTTCTCCACCCTTGAACAGCACCCTCCAGGCAGCTTCGTATGTCGTGTCGAAGAGCCCGCTCAGGGTCCGGTGCTGTGCCGGATCGAACTCCCACAAATTGAAGGCCCACTGTTGGCAGGGGAGAATCCGGTGGACGAGCATGACCTGGATCACATTGACAAGCCTAAGCTTCTTGTTCACCAAGGTCTGAAGACAGGACTGGAGTCCTGTCAGCTCCTCTGAACTGCCCCATAGCAAGCCCTTCTCTTTCCAGGAGGTGAGCTGCATCGGGATACCAGATCTAAACTCGGGGGCCGCCGCCCATTTTGGGTCACGCGGCTCGGTGATGTAGAACCACCCTGATTGCCATCCCTTGATGGACTCCACGAAGGCCCCTTCGAGCCAGATGACGTTGGGCATCTTGCCCAACATGGCGCCTCCGCACTCCGCTTGGATGCCCTTCACTACCTTCGGCTTGACGTTGAAGGTCTTGAGCCACAAGCCGAAGTGGGGCTGGATGCAGAGGAAGGCCTCGCACACGACGATAAACGCCGAGATGTTGAGGATGAAGTTTGGCGCCAGATCGTGGAAATCCAGGCCGTAATAGTACATGAGCCCCCGGACAAAGGGATGCAACGGGAAGCCCAGTCCGCAGAGGAAGTGGGGAAGGAATACGACCCTCTCATGGGGCCTGGGGGTGGGGATGAGCTGCCCCTTGTCGGGCAGCCGATGCGCGATGTCGCCAGAAAGGTATCCGGCGCTGCGCAGCTTTGCGATGTGCTCCTCCGTAACGGAGGAGGCCAACCATTTGCCTCCCGCTCCGGACATGGTCGGAGAAGATCGAGACGAGATGCGCGGACTTGGGCGCTGGAGCTCGAGTGCGCGGAGATGGATAAGCAAAGGAGGAAGAAGGCGTAGGTAAAAAAGGTGGATTCTTATCCCCTTATATATGGGCGGACGAAGACTATGCATCCCCACCGGCCTGGTAAAACTCGCTTATCTCCCAAGCGCCACCATCGATGGCGCGGTTGGGTTACCCACGTCCGTATTGATGAGAATCCCGGAATAAGGGGAACATGATCTCTGCTTCGACAAGACGTGCCAAGGAAACCGCTTCGCTAAACGCGCTGAGGTGGTATAATAAAAAACTATTCAAGTAAAGGCTTGGTGGTGGTGTGACGTCATGCCACAAAATACGTCAGCGGATTGAACTTGTGTACATGATATTCTCTCTACGGTGGAATGTGGAAATTATTTTGCAGAGCCGGACACTATCCTGGTGTTCACAATCTTCTATGAATTATTCGGAGGAGGAACCCGCCTTGCAATGCCGAACAATATGCGCGCCGGACTCATCGTCATTGAAGCCTGGTTCAGGGGCTACTGAGGGAGTCCTGGACTAGGGGGTGTCCGGATAGCCGGACTATCATCATCGGCCGGACTCCAAGACTATGAAGATACAAGATTGAAGATTTCGTCCCGTGTCCGGATGGGACTTTCCTAGGCGTGGAAGGCAAGCTTGGCAATACGGATATGTAGATCTCCTACCATTGTAACCGACTCTATGTAACCCTAGCCCTCCCTAGTGTCTATATAAACCGGAGGGTTTTAGTCCGTAGGACAACAACCATTACAACAATAATACCATAGGCTAGCTTCTAGGGTTTAGCCTCCTTGATCTCGTGGTAGATCCACTCTTGTACTACCCATATCATCAATATCAATCAAGAAGGAGTAGGGTTTTACCTCTATCGAGAGGGCCCGAACCTGGGTAAAAACATCGTGTCCCTTGTCTCCTGTTACCATCCGCCTAGACGCACAGTTCGGGACCCCCTACCCGAGATCCGCCGGTTTTGACACCAACAATGTGCGATTATCCACCGTCATCATCACCACCTCCATCACCTCCGAAGAACTAATCACATGGGTATGGGCACTCCCCTTGGCAACTGCCAAGCTTGGGTGAGGTGCTCCGGTATCGTATCACCATCACACTCCTATTTTTATCGCTTTATTTAGTTTGATCCTTTTAGTAGTATCTTGATCTATTAGTTCGAAGTTTTGATATCAAGTAGTTTTGAGTTTTGCATTGTGATCTCTTTATGTAATCAAGTCCGTGTGCTATCTATAATAAAGATTAGTGTTGAGTCAAGGGCTTTGCTATGTTGCTATGATCTTGAGAAAGTAGAAAGAACAAAAGAGTTCATATTGATCTTATGGATAGTGATAACTTCACACATAGACAGTATGAGGCATAAAAATTGTTGAGAGTTGATGAACGTAGCCTTGGTCATCGTTGCAATTAATAGGAAGTGATAAGGAAAGAGGGGTTCGCATATAAATATATTATCTTGGACATCTTTTATGATTGTGAAGCACTCATTAAGTATGACATGCTAAAAGAGTTGATGGTGGACAAGGAAGACAACGTAATGGTTTATGTTTTCCGACATCTCAGTTAAAGTATATTGTCATTGACCTTCCAAACATGTTGAGCTTGCCTTTCCCCCTCATGCTAGCCAAATTCCTTGCACCAAGTAGAGATACTACTTGTGCTTCCAAATATCCTTAAACCCAGTTTTGCCATGAGAGTCCACCATACCTACCTATGGATTGAGTAAGATCCTTCAAGTAAGTTGTCATCTGTGCAAGCAATAAAAATTGCTCTCTAAATATGTATGACTTATTAGTGCAGAGAAAATAAGCTTTGTACGAACTTGTTGTGGAAATAATAAAAGCGACGGACTGCATAATAAAGGTCCACATACAAGGGGCAATATAAAGTGACGTTCTTTTGCACTAAGACTTTATGCATCAACCCTAAACGCGCATGACAACCTCTGCTTCCCTCTGCGAAGGGCCTATCTTTTACTTTATGTTTTTACTTTATGCTTGAGTCAAGGTGATCCACACCTTTCCCTTTTTCATTTTATCCTTTGGCAAGCTCTTCGTGTTTGAAAGATCATGATATATATATCCAATTGGATGTAAGTTTGCATAGGCTATTATTGTTGACATCACCTAAAGGTGAATACGTTGTGAGGCAACACAATAAGCCCCTATCTTTCTCAGTGTCCGGCTGAAACTCTATAACCACAAGTATTGCGTGAGTGTTAATAATTGTAGGAGACTACGAGATAGTTGAATATGTGAGCTTGCTGAAAAGCTCTATTATTGACTCTTTCTGATGTTACGATAAATTGCAATTGCTTCAATGACTGAGATTATAGTTTGTTAGTTCCCAATGAAGTTTTTGAACCACACTTGACATTGTGAATTGCTTATTACTTGAGCATAGGAAATCATATGACAAAATCTATATATGTTGTTGTTATTAGAATGATCATGATGCCCTCATGTCCGTATTTTATTTATCGGCACCTCTTTCTCTAAACATGTGGACATATTTTTTGATTTCGGCTTCCGCTTGAGGACAAGCGAGGTCTAAGCTTGGGGGAGTTGATACGTCCATTTTTCATCATGCTTTTATATCAGTATTTATTGCATTATGGGATGTTATTACACATTATATCTCAATACTTATGGCTATTCTCTCTTATTTTACAAGGTTTACCATGAAGAGGGGGAATGCCGACAGCTGGAATTCTGGCTGGAAAAGGAGCAAACGTTGGAAACCTATTCTGCACAACTCCAAAAGTCCTGAAACTCCACGAAACCACTTTTTGGATTTAATAAGAATTTATGAGCGAAAGAAATAGGCCAGGGTGGCCACACCCTGTCCAGGAGACAGGAGGGCTACCCCCCTGTAGGGCGCGGCCTCCTATCTCCCGGGACCCCTGGTGGGCCTCCGGCGTTCGTCTTCTGTTATATCATCACTTTTACCCTGGAAAAAATCGTGGGCAAGCTTACGGGACGAAACTCCGCCGCCACGAGGTGGAACCTTGGCGGAATCAATCTAGGGCTCTCGCAGAGCTATTCTGCCGGGACACTTCCCTCCGGGAGGGGGAAATCATCACCAACGTCATCATCAACGAACCTCTCATCGGGAGGGGGTCAATCTCCATCAACATCTTCACCAGCACCATCTCCTCTCAAAACCCTAGTTCATCTCTTGTATCCAATCTTGTATCAAAACCACAAGTTGGTACCTGTGGGTTGCTAGTAGTGTTGATTACTCCTTGTAGTTGATGCTAGTTGGTTTACTTGGTGGAAGATCATATGTTCAGATCCTTTATGCATATTATTACTCCCCTGATTATGAACATGAATATGCTTTGTGAGTAGTTATGTTTGTTCCTGAGGACATGGGTGAAGTCTTGCTATTAGTAGTCATGTGAATTTGGTATTCGTTCGATATTTTGATGAGGTGTATGTTGTCTTTCCTCTAGTGGTGTTATGTGAACCTCGACTACATGACACTTCACCATTATTTGGGCCTAGATGAAGGCATAGGGAAGTAATAAGTAGATGATGGGTTGCTAGAGTGACAGAAGCTTAAACCCTAGTTTATGCGTTGATTCGTTAGGGGTTGATATGGACCCATATGTTTAATGTTGTGGTTAGGTTTACCTTAATACTCCTTTTTGTAGTTGCGAATGCTTGCAATAGGGGTTAATCATAAGTGGGATGCTTGTCCAAGTTAGGGAAGTACCCAAGTACCGGTCCACCCACATATCAAATTATCAAAGTACCGAACGCGAATCTTATGAACGTGATGAAAACTAGCTTGATGATAATTCCCAATGTGTCCTCGGGAGCTCCTTCTTCATTATTAGAATTTGTCCAGGCTTATCCTTTGCTACATAAAGGATTGGGCCACCTTGCTGCACTTTATTTACTTTATTACTTTTTGCTCGTTACTATTTATCTTATCACAAAACTATCTATCACCTACTATTTTAGTGCTTGCAGAGAAAACCTTACTGAAAACCGCTTATCATTTCCTTCTGCTCCTCGTTGCGTTCGACACTCTTACTTATCGAAAGGACTACGATAGATCCCCTATACTTGTGGGTCATCTTGAGGTTTATATGCAGCCACCCCCCGGGTACTATGCTCCTGACAGTATAGTCTGTAGACTTCGTCACTCCCTGTATGGTCTTAAACAGGCCCCTCGCATCCGGTTTGAGCGCTTTGCCTCTGTGGGTCTGTCGCTGGTTTCTTGCCCAGTGATCATGATCCTGCGTTGTTTGTTCACACGTCTCCTCGTGGTCGAACTCTTCTCCTTCTCTATGTTGATGACATGATCATCACTAGTGACGACTCTGAGTACATTGCCTTTGTTAAGGCTCGCCTTCGAGACCAGTTACTCATGACCAATCTTGGTCCACTTCGCTATTTTCTTGGGATTGAGATCTCCTCGACCTCTGATGCCTTCTACATCTCCCAAGAAAAATATATTCAGGATCTTCTTGCTCGCGCTGCTCTTGGTGATGAGCGCACACTTGTGACTCCTATGGAGCTCAATGTTCAGCTTCGTGCCTCTGATGGTGACCCTCTTCCTAATCCCACTCGTTGGCAGCCTTGTCTATCTTGCTATTACGCGTCCTGACATCTCCTATCCTGTCCATATCCTGATTCAGTTTGTTTCAGCCCCCACCTCTGTCCACTCTAGTCACCTCCTCCATGTTCTACGATATCTTCGTGGCACGATCTCTCAGTGCCTTTTCTTTCCCGCTCCAGCTCACTTGAGCTCCAGGTCTACTCTGATGCTACCCGGGCTAGTGATCCCTCTGATCAACGCTCGTTGTCTGCTTACTGCTTACCATGTCTTTCTTGGTGGCTCTCTTATTGCCTGGAAGACAAAGAAACAGACTGCAGTTTCTCGCTCGAGTACAGAGGCTGAGTTGCAAGCCATGGCTATGTTGACGGCTGAGGTGATCTGGTTACGATGGTTACTTGAGGACTTTGGTGTGTGTGCTACTACCTCGACTCCTCTACTGTCAGACAGTACTGGTGCTATCAGTATTGCGTGTGACCCGGTGAAGCATGAGCTCACCAAGCACATCGACGTGGATGCCCACTTTGTGCATGCTGTTGTGCAGGATCATACTCTCGCTCTTCACTATGTGTCCTCTGAGTTACAGTTGGCTGACTTCTTCACGAAGGCACAAACTCGAGCGCAGCATGGCTTTGTCCTCTCCAAACTCAGTGTTGTTGATCCACCATGAGTTTGAGGGGGGGTGTTAGATGTGTATAGTTCCTTGTGTACGTCCCCATTGTATAAGGGGCTTTTCTGTACTTTACCACATCTGTATATGTACTGGCCTTTGGCCCTCAGTAAAGTTAGTTGCTATTCATCCAACAGTGTGTGTAACAGGTAAATATTTTGAGCAAAATATTCAGGCGAAATGCTTTCCCACCCTTGAACCCCGTTCGAGCCATATACTAGGCTTGTTCTATGGTATCACAGCTGGCCTTAGCACATGCTCATGTTTTTGTACAAGCCTAGGAGGAGTATATGGTTCGCCCATGCATCGTGTCACAATTCTATAAGCCTGTGATGATAAAAAGATTTTTAATTTAACTTTCAAGTTGTCAAATACATACAAGTAGCAGAACGAAAAGCAAGAACTCGTACCAAACCAATCATAACTAATGAGGATACTAAAACCTTAGGCTTCTCGTAATTCAGACATCAAGTGAAATTTCAAGGTATAGTGTGTCCTTATCCCGAGGGGACTATTCACACATCACGAATAAATCACAAGCAGTAGATATTGTGAAAATACTTCCATGAATATTAATGATTGAAAGTCTTACAATTTTGCTGATCGCAGTGTAATCTTGATTACAAGTGATTAAACTAATGGAGATGGCGGCTATAGCAGCGGAGATGGCTTTAGAGATGGTGGCTGCAGATGGGAATGGTGACGACGGCCGCGAGAAGTTGACATGTCGAAGCAAAGAGGCGTGAGCGGTCTAGAGATCAAGACATCGGTTCTTCCTCTACTTTATATAGTGCAGACAGGTGGAATAGGGTTTCAGGGCGCCTCTGTTGCCAACCAGCCTCGAATCCCTTTGAGTAAGTTGTCGGGGTTTCAGGGATCTATATAGTAGTAGTGTTTTACTATGTTGTACTAGTGTTGAACCATCTGATCATTTAATGTTGAACATTTTATATTGGTGTTTAATTATCATCGTAGCAGCGATGATCTATGTAGTGTGCAATTATTTTGAGACCTTTAGGTTAAGGCTTAGGTTTAGGGCCACGAAGTTTGTGTGTTAACTTTCGGTCTGACGGGGCTCCCTTTGTAAGAGACGTTCCCGGTGGAAGGATCATGACTGTTGCCGTAGGGGGAATTTCTATTTTTTTCTCCCTTTGCCAACCTTGGTAACAAGTAAGTAGAGAGAGGAGCGACCTTCACCGATAGTCAAAATACGAGTGAGGGAGAGTGTCCGCCATATATACAACCATTTGAGAGGTGAAAAATGTTCTGAGAGGATGGATACCGATTGTTGTCGTAGCGGTCGTTCTTCCTCTGAGACCTTGGTAAAGCGGGAGGAGAAGTGGAAGAATGGCCATCGCTGATGATTGAAATACTAGTGAGGTACTGCCCACCATATATACAACCATTTGAGAGATGAGAGTTGTTGAAGAGAGTTCTGACGGACTAAAAATCAACCCACATGCCGAATAGGCGAGTCTTCTAGGTTTGACTTCATGTTAGGTTTAGTCTATGTGTTGACTTTGTGATTCCAAGTCCAATGTGTTTTTTTGCCTCATGTTAATTTAGGTCTGCGTGTTCATTAGCTGACGACAAAGATGGTGAAGTGGAGACGCTTCGTCGGGGAGATTCAGGTCACCGATAGGGCGGCTTCAGTGGCTGGGAGGGCGGCCACCTATGACCGGAGAGTCGAGCATCTGCTGAAAGGGCGGTTGCACAGTGGCCGACAGAGTGGAGGCCTATGCCGAGAGGGTGGAGGCCTACACCAAGATAGCAGCCGCCTCTGCCGAGAGGACAGTTGCATCAACTGAGAGGGCGATTGCATCCGTCGAGATCACTCGAGAAACCATCGATACTATGCTGGCCACCCTTGCTGAGATCGAGGCCACCTACTCCCAGATCATGGCGCCCCCCTCAGCAGAGAACATGGCGGCCCCTTCCCCACGAGATTTACGAGCGCAATCTGGAGATAGAGTCAACGGAGAGCTCATGTGTCGACACATCTCATCTTTTTGTTCATGAACTACTTGTCAACTACCTTCATGTGACTTCTATGATGCTTGTGAACTTACTATGTTGGTATGAAGATTGTTATGTGACTTGTGTTTAATTATTTCGAGTCATAATGATCATACTCGATCTATGTATTGACTTTCAGTCTAATGGAAGTTGACAAACATAAGCTTGATGTAGAAGTCCATCAGTCTCCATTCCTAGCACATAGTGGTTTTGCTACGATGGAAGAAGAGAACCATTCAGGACTTGACCGCTTTCGAGTTCTTCACCATCCTACTCTCATATTCCTTTAAGGTGGATGAAGGGAAATGAACAGATTCAACGGCAGACAAAGGCTTTTTTTTAACAACAGAAGACCTTGGGGTTGTCGTATCTTTCATTTCCCTTCATCTATCTTCGAGGAATTTGGGAGCAGGATCGTGAAGTACTCGAAAGGCATCAAGTTCTGAATGGTTGTCTCTTCTTCGATCGTAGCATTTCCATCGCAGCAAACCCATGTGTGGCAGGAATGTAGAATGCTTGATTTCCACATTAAGCTTTTGTAGGGTGTCGACTTCTCGGCTTTAAACCACTTGAGAGATTAGTGTTGTTTAAAGGCAAACATTAATTCTCCATTCCTAACACATAGGGATTTCATTATGATCAAAGAAGAAGCAACTACTTGCCAGGCACTTAATTCTTCACGATCCTACTATCAAATTACTTGAAGGTAGATGAAGGGAAATGAAGGGATCCAACAACAAAACAATGGCTTCTTCAAATAATAGACCACTCATCGTCTTGAGCAACTCAAGTTGATCAGTGGTCTATTGTTCGAAGATGCCTTGGTCTGCTGTTGCACACCTTGGTTTCCCTTCATCTACCTCAAGGAATTTGAGAGCGAGATAGTGAAGAACTCGAAGCTTGACAAGTCTCTTATTTCATCATAGCAAAATCCATGTGCGGTAGAAATGTAGATTGTTTGACTTGGACATTAGGCTTGCATTATGAAAAGAGCCTCGATGGGCTCAAAGTCGATTTTCTATTGCAGAAAAATAACTCTGTGTTGCTCGATATTTATTTTGTATTATGTTTGTGACACATGTTTTTGTTAATGTACTAAAGGGTGTTAGCATCGAACTCATGGTCATGCTGTCGCCCTACGATGCCTCTCCCGTTAGGGTTGACTCCCTGGCCGAGGATGATGCAGACCTATAGCACAGATCGCGGCCGAGCATGCTAGTGAGGCGTACTTGGCAACACTTGTTCAGACGAACCCGCATCTCCTCGCTGAGAACCGCGTGATCTACAAGTATGTCAAGGATGAGCGGAAGGCCGAGGGCATTCGCTAGATGATGGTCTGTCACCGTGCCGAGCATGAGAAGTTTTTTTAGCACCTAGCCAAGAAAGAAACGCCGTCAAAGGAGAGCTATGACCCGGTGCCATTGAGTCTGCCGATCGACAGTGT